>NC_080798.1:39954622-40279622 GCF_028018385.1 Neofelis nebulosa
AATATTCACTGTTAGAAGGATTGCAGAAAATGTCACAAGAACAATGGCACTTAATTTAGATGGATAAGTAGGAATATGTTAAGAGGAGATAAAAATTCAAGATGTACATGGTTTCGTATGCTTGAGGATATACATGAGTTGCATGAAAACAGTGTTAAGATTCTCGGAAAGGAAAAACTGTGTGCCCATGGGACATGTGGCGATGCCTGGAGCCATCTTTAATTGTTATGACTCGTGGGGCAATGCTTTGGGAATCTAGTGAGTAGAGGTCAGATATGCTGCCAGATACTCTACAATGCATAGGATAGTTTCCTCATCAGACATGAAAAACTATTCAGCCCAAAATGTCAGTAGTGATTTAAAGGAAGTGGGTAAAGAACCAATAGAAAAAGACATCCAAAGTGAAGTCAAAGACTTCAATATGGAAGTCTGATGTTTCATTATGGGTAATGAGAGGAAGTATAGTTTTCATGGGAGAATTAAATGTTTACAATTTTATTTTCTAAGAAAATTATTCAGGTCAAAATATGGGAGATAAATTTGTTGACACTGAAACTGAGTGCTGTGATACAAATAATTAGACTACTGTAATAATTCTTATATTAATTCTGGTAAGCAATTAAAAGAGTATGAAATAAGACAACAGAGGTAGAGCAAGTTACAGAATGGCAAATCAGAAGGAAGTACATACAACAGCAATTAGTGAACAAAAGAAACACAAGTTTGAGAGAACTCACTAATTCACTTCGTTCAACCTATATGAAAAGATTTACATTTGAAGCAAGATGTAAAGAAATGTGTGCCTACAGGAGCAACACAACTCGGCTTGAATTCCCATCTGCTATTTTCCTCCTTTGTTCTTTTAAAATAGTTTGTATTTTGAAAACTCTAGATCCTTGGTAATTTGTTGAACCATGTCAGATGATAGTCCTAGAATCTAAGGATGTTTGTTCACATTGTTTATTGCAAACAGGCTTTGTTAGCTTAATGTTATTAAGGAAATTCTCTCACAAATCAATGCCCAATATTCAGAATGTAATATATTCAAATAAACACCCATATTCTACAAAGACAAAAAATATGTGCATAGGCTTTTCTTGTTAATTTTTAATTTTTTGTGTTTTTAAAAATTTCTTTTAGTATGAAAATCTTGAAACCTTCCCTGACTCTTTCATGTGCTTAAGCAAAGTAAGTGTCTGTGATTCCTTTGGAAGATGCTTTACAGATGGACAGGGCCTCTGTTTTTTTGCATTAAATAGAACCAAATGCCGTGTTACATTTGTACAGCAATGAACATTTATGCAAATCCAAAGAGTAGGCAGGTGCAAGAGCAAATTTCTTAATGCCATTTGCTCTGAAAATTATATAAAGCTTCTAAATCTATGCTTTTTATAGTAGCTAAAGGAGTTTTGTTTGGTATTTTTAAACAATAACACCTGCTCTGGGCAGAGAAGTAAGTTCCCATACAGCAGGAAGTGGGCTGCTTTTGGTGGGGAGAGGAGGGCCAGAACTTGTTTCCAATAAGTAAGTAATGAGACAATAAAATAAAATGTATTTTGAAAAGCTGGGGTGGGTGATGGAGGTAGAAGTAGGGGGGTGGGAGGGGAGAGATTTTGCCTTTTGCACTGACAGATGCAGACAAATGGCAGAAATTCAGCCCAGCCAAGGAGATGGCAGAAGTCCACAGGACTCCATCTGGGGCCTGTTTCTTTGGCCTCTGAAACCTGGCAGGTCTAAATTTCCCTTTTTCTTTCCACAGTAGCTTAAAATAAGAAGACCTTTGTATCAAATTCTCTGACTATCATAAGCTAGTGACTGCCATTTCTCTTCTGCTTGATTAATGTACTTCCATTATTTTCAACCCAATCCCACAAAATCAATAGTGATTAATTAAAGTCAATGATTTGTTCATTCAAATCCCTTTACCAAAGCTGAATTCTCCTATATTTTGATAACTTCCTTATTTATCAAAAGATGCTGAATATACGTTTTTTCTTCTTTTAACATAGTTTTAATGCATGATTTGTTCATACATTTGTCGGCTCTTGAGGATGCTAGTAATTCACGATATGTTCATCTTTCCTTTCAAGAGGTCTTATCATGTGTTGGCAAGAAACAGTGGTGCTGAAAATGAAGAAACTCCTATTTCATCCTAGCTGTGCCATTAACTTCCTTCACTCACTCAGTCACTTAATAAAGTTTCATTGATTTTCCTGAGTATAATGACATTATGGCTATGACAGCATCGCCCCATTCATCTCAAGGTTTGTCAGCTGTTGTGATTTTCTGGACTGATGTCCCATTCTCATTTATGCCTCCCTGTACATCCCCCAGGAAACTATAACACATAATCTTTAGAGGGAGATAAGTTAACTACTCTTTAGCAAAGGATAAGCACGGAATAAAGAGGATATTTAACAAAGGAAAAGCAAGAAATAAGAAACTTGTTCTGTGCCTAGCAACATGCCAGGTGTTAGAAATTCTGAAATGGGTAACATTAAGCCTCAAATCTTAAGAACCTCAAATTTTCCTCAGATATGAGCATAGATATATATCACAATAGGAGGACCTGTGTTGCTTAGTTGGTTAAGCGTCTAACTCTTGATTTTGGCACAGGTCATGATCTCATGGTTTGTGAGTTTGAGCCCCATGTTAGGCTTCTAATTGACAGCACTGAGCTGGCTTAGGATTCTCTCTCCCTCTATCTCTGCCCCTCCCCTGCTTGCTCTCACTCTTTCTCTCTAAAAATAAATTTAAAAAAAACTTAAAAAAATTTTAAAAATAAATATATCAAATAACAAAATGTACAATTTTTATATCAAATGATGGAATAGGCATTCTTGTGGGACAGTTCTATAGTTACAGCATAATTTACTAACTCTGTGGCCTTAACCAAGACACTTATATCCCTAGGCATTACTGCCTCTTCCATTTGCCTATTCAGATCCACCCATACCCTTACCCTTGGCCTTGATATATTTGCTTTTCCATATCCTTCCATACAAGGTATTTGAAGCAACTGTTTCCCTCAACTAACAGCCCCAACCTTTTTGAATGTGGTCTTCCCTGGAGGCTTTTATCCTAAATTCTTTCATTTCTCTTGTTCCATTGAAATCAAGGGTGGCATCAACTCTGCTCCACAGTGCAGGAAAGAATGTATGCAATATTTTGTATATATTTTATCTACACCTTATAAAATATTCTCTTTAATTATACAATTATAAAAAAATTATAAAACTATAGCTTTCATATGTCATCAATTTCCTACTCAAATCCTAATTAATGCACAGTTTAAACTGAAAGTGATATAGAGTTGTCCATGGAAGAATGGTGCCCCAACAGGTGGCATTTCATAGTCATAAATATATAGGAAATTAAAGTACCTGAGGGGAACAGATAATAATGTGATGTCTTTATCAGATTCCTAGGATAAGAGGCTCAGAGATGGAGACTTACCTATTAGGAGTGTCCTGAAAATCAACATCTGTAGTGGAATGAAGGTAGTAGGGTTGTTCACAAGGAGGAATTTAATTGTGATTGAAATGCAATAACAGAATCAGACATTATGTGGGGAGCTCTGGTGATGGGTTGATCCTCCAGAATTGTTCTGTCTTAAGGTAAAGCAGCTAGACTGTGACAATGACCAGTCAGATGATGCAGGCATGGGTAGGAGGGGGCATCAGCTTGGATCAGGTGGCTCTGTTTAGTTAAGGAAAATTCCCCAAGAAAGACCAACTGAGAGTCTTTAGCTGTCTACATTCCCAGCTGCACTAAGGAAAAAGTACCTGGGTACAAAATAGATCTGAATACCTGGCACAATACAGTATCCATTATTACACTTGGCATAGAAGGATATTTTACATTGTGATTTGGGGAGTATTATAGGAAAAATGGGAGACATTAAAAAGTGTCTTACCATGAAAAGTCTTGCTAGCAGAGATAATTAATTGTAATTAGTAGTGAGTTATTTATCCTTTGGGGACTCATTTGAACATAAAGACCAAGAGCTGGCTACATCTCTGAGATTTTTAGGACTTTAACTTTTTTGCATGCATCTAGTTGCTACTCCCATGTATGTCAAAATGAAAATAATAATTACAAAATCAAATATATCCATATACCGATCTGCTTGAATGAGCAAATTGTTTTTAAAGAAAACAGAAAGTAAGTAGCTTTTACTAAATGCCTACTCCAGGCCAGTCCCTGTGGTATTTTCCAACCTGCTTAAGTATTTTGTGCCTGTATTATGGAGTGCCTTTTGTCTCTTCTGTATTATAATTATACATGCACACATTTTTCAATCTGGTATACTGTCAAGATAAAACCATTATTTTTTTAGAAATGGGTTAATATTCTTATTCTACTACTTAGTTGTTATGGGGCCCCTGACTGATTCATTAAGTTCACTCAACCTCAGTTTCCTTGTATGCAAAATAAACTCTCCAAAATTCTATAATGTATATAAATGCCATGCAGAGTGCATGAAAGATAAAAGGTACTCAATATTGTATTTTACCTCCCCCCTCTCTTGACACATGTTTTCATCTTTCAATTACTCTTATACTTCTTTCTTCTCTTTCTTCTTCTTTCCTGCTGTGCTCCTTAAAAACAGAATATAAGCACAGCACATCTTATTTTTACAATGGCTGAAATAATGTCTTATGTTTAACAGTGTTTCCCTAATTGCAGACTTTTGGTCACCAGTTCAGAGTCACCAATGTCCTTAGTTCTTACAACTTGATTCAGAATATCAGAGATTAAACCTATGTGTTTTTTCAGCGTTCCAAAGTTAGTCTTATCTATGTGTACTCTAAAAACTATAAAACACTGGTGAAAGAAATTGAAGAAGATGTAAAGAAATGGAAAGACATTCCATGATCATGGATTGGAAGAACAAATACTGCTAAATGTCTATACTTCCCAAAGCAATCTACACATTTAATGCAATCCTTATCAAACTACCAACCACATTTTTCACAGACCTAAAACAAATAACCCTGAAATCTGTATGTAACCACAAAAGACCCAAAATAGCCCAAAGAGCATTGAAAGAGAAGAGTAAAGCAAAGGCATTACAATTCTATACGTAGTTTTATTACAAAGCTGTGGTGATTAAAACAGTATGGTACTGGCACCCCCCCACACACACATACACAAAGACATATAGATCAATAGAACAGAATAGAAAACCCAGAAATGAACCCACAACTATGTGGTCAATCAATCTTCAACAAAGCAGGAAAGAACATCTAATGGAAAAAATATAGTCTCTTGAACAAATGGTGTTCATAAATCTAGACGATAATATGCAAAATAATGAAAGTGGACCACTTTCTTATACCATATACAAAAATAAACTCAAAATGAATTAAAGATTTAAATTTGAGACATGAAACTATAAAAATCCTAGAGGATAACACAAGCAGTAACCTCTTTGACATTGGCCATAGCAACTTTTTTCTAGATATGTCTCCTGAAACAAAGGAAACAAAAGGAAGAATAAACTATTTAGACTTCATCAACATAAAAAGCTTCAGCACTACAAGGAAAACATTCAGCAAAACTAAAAAGTGAACTACAGAATGAGAAAAGATACTTGCAAATGACATGTCTAATTAAGTGTTAGTATCCAAAATCTATAAAAAGCTTACCAAACTCAACACACAAAAAAAAACAAATAATCCAGTTAAGAAATTAAAAGAAGGGGAACCTGGGTGCATCAGTCTGTTGAGTGTCTGACCCTTGATTTCAGCTCAGGTTATCACCCCAGGGTTATGAGATTGAACCCTGCATTGGGCCCGATGCTGAGCATGGAATCTGCTTAAGATTATCTCTCTCTCCCTCTGCCATTCTTACCTCTCTAAAATTAAAAAGACAGAAAGAAAGAAAGAAAGAAAGAAAGAAAGAAAGAAAGAAAGAAAGAAAGAAAGAAAGAAAGAAAGAAAGAAAGAAAGAAAGAAAGAAATGGTCAGAAGACATGAATGTCTATTCATCAAACAGACTGCTAATGTACACATGAAAAGATGCTCAATATCACTCATCATCAGGGAAATACAAATCAAAATTACAATGACATATCACTTCACACCTGTAAGAATGACTAAAATTAACAACACAAGAAATAACAGGTGTTGGTGAGGATGTGGAGAAAGGGCAACCTTCTTACACTTTTGGTAGGAATGCAAACTGATGCAGCCACTCTCAAAAACAGTATGGAGGTTCCTCAAAAAGCTAAAAATAGAACTACCCTATGATCCAGCAACTGCATTACTAGGTATTTACCCAAAGGATAAAAAATACTGATTCAAAGGGACACATACAGCCTAATGGATAAAGGAGTTGGGTGTACACACACACACACACACACACACACAATGGACTATTAGCCACAAAAAGAATGAAATCTTGCCATTTTTAATGACATGGATGAAGCTAGAGTGTATTATGCTAAGCAAAATAAGCCACTCAGTGAAAAACAAATACCATATGATTTCACTCAAATGTGGAATTTAAGAAATGTAACAGATGAACATAGGGAGGAAGAAATAGAAGGGGAAATCATAAAACAGACTCTTCACCACAGAGAACAAACTAAGGGTTACTGGAAGGGAAGTGGTTGGGGAATGAATTAAATGGCTGATGGATATTAAGGAGGGCACCTGTGATGAGCACTGGGTTCTGTATGTAAGAGATGAATCATTAAATTCTACTCTTGAAACTAATATTACACTACATGCTAACTAACTGGAATTTAAATAAAATTTTTTTTTTTTATTTTTTAATATATGAAATTTACTGTCAAATTGGTTTCCATACAACACCCAGTGCTCATCCCAAAAGGTGCCCTCCTCAATACCCATCACCCACCCTGCCCTCCCTCCCACCCCCCATCAACCCTCAGTTTGTTCTCAGTTTTTAACAGTCTCTTATGCTTTGGCTCTCTCCCACTCTAACCTCTTTTTTTTTTTTTTTTTCCCTTCCCCTCCCCCATGGGTTTCTGTTACGTTTCTCAGGATCCACATAAGAGTGAAATCATATGGTATCTGTCTTTCTCTGTATGGCTTATTTCACTTAGCATCACACTCTCCAGTTCCATCCACGTTGCTACAAAAGGCCATATTTCATTTTTTCTCATTGCCACGTAGTATTCCATTGTGTATATAAACCACAGTAAAAAAAGAGAACTACAGGCCAATATCCCTGATGAATATGGATGCAAAAATTCTCAATAAGATACTAGCAAATCGAATTCAACAGCATATAAAAAGGATTATTCACCATGATCAAGTGGGATTCATTCCTGGGATGCAGGGCTGGTTCAACATTCGCAAATCGATCAACGTGATACATCACATTAACAAAAAAAAAGAAAAGAACCATATGATCCTGTCAATCGATGCAGAAAAGGCCTTTGACAAAACCCAGCACCCTTTCTTAATAAAAACCCTTGAGAAAGTCGGGATAGAAGGAACATACTTAAAGATCATAAAAGCCATTTATGAAAAGCCCACAGCTAACATCATCCTCAATGGGGAAAAACTGAGAGCTTTTTCCCTGAGATCAGGAACACGACAGGGATGCCCACTCTCACCGCTGCTGTTTAATATAGTGCTGGAAGTTCTAGCATCAGCAATCAGACAACAAAAGGAAATCAAAGGCATCCAAATTGGCAAAGATTAAATAAAATTTAAAAATAAAAAAATCTAATGTTCAAGTCTCCATAAAAGAAAATACCCTAAATAATCCAATTTAAAAATGGTCAGAACATATGAGTGGACATTTTTCGAAAGAAGACATCCATTTGGCTAACAGACACATGAAAAGGTGCTCAACATCACTGATCATCAGGGAAAACTAAAATCAAAAGTACAATGAGATATCACCTCACACCTGTCAGAATGGCTAAAATCAACAACTCAAGAAACAGATGCTGGAAAGGAGGTGGAGAAAGGGATCCCTCTTGCACTCGTGTTGGGAATCCAAACTGGCACAGCCACTCTGGAAAACAGTATGGAGTTTCCTCAGAAAGTTAAAAATAGATCTACCCTGTGATCCAGCAATTCCACTACTAGGTATTTACATAAGAATACAAAAATACTAATTCAAAGGGAGAGAGGCACCCCTATATTTATAAAAACAGTATCTATGATAACCAAATTATGGAAACAGCCCAAGTGTCCATCAGCTGACGAACTGATAAATAAGATATGGTATATAATTAAAATTAAATACACACACACACACACACACACAATACACACACAATGGAATATTACTCAGCTATAATAAAGAATACTTAGAGAGTGTTATGCTATGGGTAGTAAGTCAGTCAGAGAAAAACAAATACCATAAGATTTAATTCATAAGTGTAATTTAAGAAACAAAACAAATGAGAAAATAGAAAGAGAGAGAGGTAAGCCAAGAAACAGACTCTTACATATAGAGAACAAATTGATGGTTACTAGAGGGGGCAGGGGCTGGGGGAAAAGGTGATGGGGATTAAAGAATTCACTTGTGATGAGCACTGGGTGTATCACTAAATTGTACACTTGAAACTGATATCACACTGTATGTTCATTAACTGGAATTTAAATAAAAAATTTTAAAAAGACAAATTTGATCTTAGGTGGAAATTTGGGAAACACCCTTCCAGTTTATTCATGATAGGTATTTGCATAAATATGTGTGCTATGGTATCACTGTTCTTTTCTGAGGGAATGTTAGTACTCAGTGATAAAAAGAGAGAAAGATAAACATGCTTCTTTTAATATGCTGGTCCTTTTGTATCAATTCTATGAAAATGAAATGATGAGCAGGTGTCCTCATGTTAGATTGGATTGCCTACATCCTATGATATTATAAACCAGAAGGATGCTGGATCAAATTAGGACCCCCCCTCCACATTAATACTTTATCCAGACAATTTGAAGAATTCATTGAACTCTTCTCAAAATTTGCTTATTTTAAAATGGAGAAATAAAACTTCCTTGGGTCTTTGGCCCTATCTTACATCATTTAGGTTCTTCTGTTATAAAGAGACACAACATAAATAAGACTCAAAGACTAGAAACTGGAGAATTACAGACACCCATGTTATTAAAGACCTTTGTTAGTAGAGATTTCTGTCATCACACTTAACCATTTCTCTTCCTTGAGGGTCAAGCGGCTACTACATCATGCTTCTAAAATCTTGACCAATTTCATTTGTCTTGATTTTTTTCCAGCTTTGAGTAAAGGAGTTCCAAGGAGTATGAGAGCCTTCTTTGTATACTCCTGCTGATTTCATTCTAAATTTTGATGTTATATGCATTGGCTTACCTTTAATCAAGAACTTTTTTTTCTTTTTTTACCTTGTATTATTTATTTATTTATTTATTTATTTATTTATTTATTTATTTATTTTTATTCTTGACATGGAATGAGTCTGGTTCTTCCATATCATATTATATATGATTTCTGGGACTATGATTCTGCCCATTTGGGAAATTAGTGGTTATTATTTCAGCTAAATATGATCTACCTTTCATAAAAATAATTAACTACCTTTATTTCCAGTATTCTGAAGGATCTTTAAAACTAGGAAATCCTAGTAACTGGCATTGGGACCAGTCTCTGCTGGACAATGGAAATAAACCATGATTCTTCTTCGGCAAAATGTATAAAACTCAAGAGAATTAATAAAAACAAATGGAAATTCTTTTGTGAGAATCAGGAATCTTCACCATTACAAACTGAGTTAGTAACTAATACTCATTTCCAGTTTCTAATATATTGCTGATCATGTACATCAGCAGAATACACCTACACATCAGTGTTTTTCCACACTTATTAAACATTCCCTATCCAAACTTATGCCCAGTTGGCCTTAGTTTTTACTTAATAAGTAGTGTTTTGTTTATGGCCTCCAAACTGTATATTTTATATGATTGGTGTTTATTTGAATCTTTTCTAGTATGTAACTTATCTTTCTTTCTTTGATTATCTAATCCCTAAGATTCCCCCCATTCCTCGGCCTCAACTCTATACAATGCAACCCACACATCATGGTAAATCACTTAGTGTTCAGCTAGGAACACACTAGCACTTCAAATAAGAAGGATTGTAATACTCATGGCCAAATGATACCCTATTCATCTTTCAATGTATGAACCACATAGCTAGATAGAGGAGCCTTATACATTATCTATATTCTAATGCTGAGTCCTATTTGAATGTAAAGTACAAAACCAAAACATGTCTTTGACTTCTATTGTCTAATTGCATCCTCAAACCTTACAATGGACTATGTCAAAATCTACTCAGATATACCAGCAAATTGATCATTAAGACAAGAGACAAGATTGATTTTGGCATTCTGGACAACTCTTGAGTTGTCCCGATAATTTAAGCAACAAAGTTAATATGATGGGAAGTCATTACAGCATACTTGAAAAACACCATTCTGGAAAATTATGTTTCCTACAGGGTTAGTTTGACTCAAAGGAGATGAAGAAGTTGCAGATAGTTTATAAAAGAGACTCCAACTGCATTGAAGAAACAAAACAAAACAAAACAAACAA
Source organism: Neofelis nebulosa (assembly GCF_028018385.1). Classification (NCBI taxonomy): domain Eukaryota; kingdom Metazoa; phylum Chordata; class Mammalia; order Carnivora; family Felidae; genus Neofelis; species Neofelis nebulosa. The sequence continues at coordinate 39,965,182 of NC_080798.1, forward strand.
ACAAAAAACCCAAACCTCTAGAAACAAACCATGATAGCATCTTCTTAACACCTTTTTCGTTGTTCTTATTTTATTTTTTAAAACATTTTTATAAATAAGTTATATTATAAACAAACTGTATGAGAAATCTTCCAGGAACTAGATATTAAAAGAAAACTGCCTGAAAGGAGAAGCACAACACAAATTTTATTTAAAAAACCCCAGAAATATAAGCAAATAACCATATATATGTAATATATGATACATGTATGTGTATATATATAATATATATATTATATATATAACCATATAGCATATGATATAGCATACCTATAATGTATGTATATAATTGCAACACCAAAGCTGTAGTATGGGTTCTAGTTGGTAATGAGATGTGGGGAATAAGCTTATGAATTTCCTGGGCTTGCACCAATGGGTTAACAAGGCATGAAGATAAGTTTGGGTAAACAAGATATGCTAAATAGGTATAGACAGGGTAGGGCAAAGGTCCCAGTATAGAGAGGGCAGGGCAAAGGCCCCAATATAGAACAAAGGGATATGAGGTAAATAAGATTAGGATTCAGGGCAGAAACACCCCTCAATTTAGTACCAGAGCAGAAAGCTGCTTTCACAGGAAGGAAGGACCAAAGTAGGTAAATAGGTAAATAGGGCTATAGACCTCTGTGGGGCAAAGTTGCCCAGAGTGGAGTTAATTAGCAAAAGAAAGGTGCCTTGTTGACCCTGGGGTAGCATGCTCTGTCTTTCTTGTCCCTTAGACCAGTTTAGGTAAACAGAGGTGGTGCCTCATGTCTGGTGTAAACAACCTTCTGCCCAGTGCCAGGCTTTTGTTTTGTATTAACCCAAACCCCTAACCCCTCCCCTCCATGTCTTCAAAACCCCCTTTCCCTGAGGCCCATGAGTTAATGTTCACAGTTTCATTGTCTCTTTGTGCACATCCATCCCTATGTTTGTAAGTTTTCTGATTGTAATAAAAACGGAGCAAGGACCCTTAATTGGGGCTTTTGTCTTCTCCCAGACATTAGCATCTCTTGCATTTAATACTGTGTCCTTGTTTCTTTCTGGACAGGAAAGAACTCTAGACCCAGACTGCACAACAATCGGACTCACAAAACAAAAATGAAGAAGTAAGTTTAAACAATTGTATAAAAGTATAACAGGCGGGGCGCCTGGGTGGCTCAGTCGGTTGAGCGTCCGACTTCAGCTCAGGTCACGATCTCACGGTCTGTGAGTTCGAGCCCCGCGTCGGGCTCTGGGCTAACAGCTCAGAGCCTGGAGCCTGCTTCGGATTCTGTGTCTCCCTCTCTCTCTGCCCCTCCCCCGTTCATGCTCTGTCTCTCTCTGTCTCAAAAATAAATAAATGTTAAAAAATTAAAAAAAAAAAAAGTATAACAGGCAATAGACACAACAGGAACAACATTGTCATCTCAACAAGAGACCTGACAGTTTCTGGAGTGACGGCACAGCTTCTTTTACCTCCTCATCTGCACAGGCCATATATGGCTTCCATGAATAAGACTAAAAGTGTCTGTGGGTCATTTTGATTCAAAGGAGTCATCCCTTCAGTTCTCCACCAATCTTTTATACCATTTGAGAGCTATAGGTCCAACACTTGCCTGACTACCCTGCTTCACCAAATCAGGTGTGTTCCCAAATAGTAAGTGAGGCCAAACAGCTGTTTACATTTATCTTAACTCTAGTGTTTCCAAGGAAATATTACTGGGTGATGAGGAACACCAAGGTCATTCCCAGCCAAGCCTACAGAGACTAGGCCTGATATTAACCTGTTAGTCACCATTATTAGACAACAATGCGATATGGTAAATGCTAACATACAGGCATGTAAAATTCTATCCAAGAAAGGAAGAAACAGGGGTGCCTGGGTGGCTTGGTCGGTTAAGCGTCCGACTTCGGCTCAGGTCATGATCTCACGGTCCGTGAGTTCGAGCCCCGCGTCGGGCTCTGTGCTGACAGCTCAGAGCCTGGAGCCTCTTTCAGATTCTGTGTCTCTCTCTCTCTCTGCCCCTCCCCTGTTCATGCTCTGTCTCTCTCCGTCTCAAAAATAAATAAAAAACGTTAAAAAATTAAAAAAAAAAAGAAAGTTAGAAAGAGAGTTTAATCCTATGTGAGGCACTTAGGAAAGGCTTCATACTAAAAGTAACATTTGAAAGCTGTTATCGTTATTGTCATCGTCGTTGTGGTGGCTGTTTGAGAGAATGAAGAGAATTTTCAGTGGTTGAACAAAAAAGCTAAGGGCAATCTGGACACAGGAAAGAGTAGGTAGAAAATTAGAGAGACTTACAGATATTTGGGAGAAAGGATTTGGGATTTCAAGATGTTAGAAATATTTTGAATACAGAATGCAAGAGAAATGAAACTAGAAGATAGGCTGGGCCCAACTGATCTGACTTTGTAGAACTGAAAACATCAACACAAATTTCTGTAATTACTTTAAATGTTTACAACTGCCTTGATTTAGGTATATATTATAAAAGTATCAACATTGGTACCTATTTACCATAATGTTATTTTTCCTTGTAGACAACAAAATCACTGTGATTAACAAAAGAGAAGAATATTGAGTATGTTTTACTACCTCCACTTGAAGGACTGTACATTCATTGACAAAGAATACATCTGATGGGTATATGTAATGAAGTCTAATACTGCATAGTGTATCAGGCCTCTCTGAAATAAGGAGGAGTTGACAGAACTAGACCAAGCAGACTAAAAAGCACCACAATTTCCAAATTGGGCAATATGCAGCCTGATGCACTGTCATCATTAAGGAATTCTTTTCTGTTTTAATATTTACTTATATAACTTATCTGGGGGCATATTCGATATTTTGCATAAACAGGACAATACCTGTTAAGTCCCCAAAATATTTTTAAGGTATTTTCTTACTCTTAACCTAACATTAACATCAAGCCAAATTCCTGTGATTTCTCTGACAATATTGAAATAAGACTACGTCAAAAGGACAAAAAGCCTCTGAGTTAAATCCCAAGGAATTGAAGTGATTTTGTTCTGAAATCTTCTACATTATTATGTTACTCCTTCCAGGTCTTTAGAAATTTTATACTGAACTGGTTTCTTGTGAAAATGATTCAGTTCTAAGACATAATACTAAGATCAGTGCATTAGTGAAATATAATTTAGAGGGATTTAGAGTGATACCTGTTACATTCTTCTCACCCAAGCTTCTATGACTAAAATAAGGTCTTTATTACAAAAATAATGTAGCAGTTTTGGGGCTATTCACCTCATTCTTTAAATTCCAGAGCCAAGGGTACCCGGGTGGCTCAACTGGTTAAGCATCTGACTCTTGATTTTGACTCAGGTCATGATCTCACAGTTCTTGACATCGAGCCCCAAGTCAGGCTCTGCTCTGACAGTATAGAGTCTGCTTGGGATATTCTTTCCTGCTCTCTCTCTGCCCCTGCTCCCATCTCTCTCTCCAAAACTAACTAAATAAATTCTAGTGCCAGACTAGTTTAGATATATTAATAAAACAAATTCACCCCTTAAATACATTAAAATAAACTTATATGAAGAAATATCTGTCCTTTGTTTTATTTTAGAAATTAGAGAAATGGGTACTTTTTCTGAAATGACTTGTATGCTCATTATTGGCAATTTGTGAGTTCAAAAACTTTGAATTAGCAGATGATATTATCTATTCCCTACACCTTGGATGCAATCAGATCAATAGTTATGTGTTTTCTTCTAGAAATTTTATATTTTAAAATTAATGTCTTGAATAGTAGCACTTGGTGAAAGAAATGTCTTCATGTTGGTGAGAAAAAATTAAGACATTTTTCATAAAAGTACTTTTTGTGCCTACAGGATACTACAGTGGTAGGATGTATCATGCTTTATATTGTGATTTATATATTTCTTGGATTTGTAGGCAACTTTCAGTATTGAGCAAGATATAAGTGAGCATATTTGAGAATAAATATATTTTTGTTTGCTTTATTTTCCTGCTTTATTTTTTTCTTGATATTTATTTTTTAAGTTACCTGAAACCAACGACACACACACACACACACACACACACACACACACAAAGAAATGCCATTTGTCATTGTGGGTGAACACTTTGGGTGAGGTCTTTTAATTAAAAAAAAACTTTTATCAATCCACTTTATCATTTGACATACTTAAAGCTGAATACACAAGATTTCTTTATGAATAAAATTATAGAGGTTTCACATTCAATGCAGCTCAGATCATTTGCTTTAAAGTTCCACATGATGAAGAAAAGTAATTCCAGAAAAAAAAATGAATGAAAATATCATTTTTCAAATAAAACACATTTTTAAATCACCAGTTAAAGTCATTTAGGGTAGTCAAGGTCCTAGCAGGAGGAGGAGGGAAACAGACCATTCAAGCTGGCTAATTTAAGTCACTATTTATCAAGATATGGTAGGAGTATAAGGAAAGAATCAAGGGATAGTGAAATACTCTATATCTAACAATAGCAGAAAGATATAACAAATACTGGGACTGAGGAAACAAGAGGAAATGGTGATTATTGGAAAACTAGAGAAGTGAGCTGGATGGACAAAGGGACCTGGTATTAGCCTGTGTTAAGGGACATTGTGGCCCACAGTAAACTGGCATAGAAGGATTCGTGGAGAATGAACACTGAGTCTCCTCTCATCCCCTGATCTCATTTGGTGTCCCTCATTGGCCAAACTGATATGGCTGGCAAAGAGTATAGGACAGACCCATATAAACCAGTTTCTGGGGCAGAACAGGGTAAAGGAGAGTCAAGAATGCATCAAAGTTACCAAATGGAAGCACTCTTCATCTCAAAAGAATTCTATTACGAAGGGAGGAGATTACTGGCTTGCGAGCAAATAATTATTCAATGTATCCTTTCCTTTGCAAATATGAGTAGAACTGTATATTATAAATTAAAATGGAAAAAAAAAAGTATTTTAAAGATGCATTGTTGAAGTTCAGTTCTGGGACTAATTTAGATATTAACCATTATAGCTTTTACAAACTGCTTATTTGTTCATTTATTTACTGCTTGTTATGTACCAGACATAATGCCATGTGCCAGGTATGCACTCTATCATTTGATCCCCCCGTAAGTATTGGAGAGTTTGAGTCTTGCCCACAGACACACAAGCTAGCAGAGGCAGAGCCAAAAATTTAGCAGATGTGTCTAACACCAACACAATTGAATATGTCACTCTATGTGCATTCGATACTATACCTCCATCAGGAAAGATAATGTCACTGTTTTTTATCACTGCCTTTCCTCTTCCATTAACTTACCCTCCCCCCTAAAAAGGCAATGATCATATTCTGTTTTGGTTCCTGTTATTGTTGAAGGCCTACGTCAGCATTTCAATCAACTCTTCCTTCCAGTCATTTGTTTCTGTTATTTCTCCTTGGAAAGGATCCTGAGATGCAGTAACGATACAGGATTTTCAGAAGGGAGTATTCTTAGGGTTAACATCTGAGGAAGGAGAGTTGTTTATCTGATGGAGAGGTGGATGTCTGTCCAGGTATGGGGGCTGAGCCTTGTATCCTTCCAGTAATCATCTGCATCATGGTGTGTGCCTCAGGAGACACCTGACTCTGGATGTTGTTGCTTTCTTCAGCTGAGACAGTCACAAGGAGGATAGACAACTGAGGGTTAAGGGTCATCTTGGCAGCACTCCATCAGGTGAAAGAATGAGACTTTCATTCCTAAAGGGAGACTGTGCAGTGCATGGCAGCATCCACCATAGTAATTATGAATCTATTCTTTAATTTATAAGAAAAATAATATAAATTATGCACACACATGCTTATGCACATGTATTCTATCATATGCATAAATGTATTGTTATAAATAACAAATAAGGAAATTACAGCATAGTGGATTAGACAGCTACTGCAGTAACATCTTATAAAATATTTAATCTACATACTTACAAACACAAAAGTATATATGTGAATTTCTAGTTAAAGCTGCATTATTCGTAGATAGAAAAGACTCACTGAAAAGTTTATCAATTGCTGAACGGTAGAAATCAATGTGTTTAGATACTAAATTTGTTTCAGATTCTTAAGTTAGGGCAATTGATTGCTGTGCATTACAGGCACAATTTCTGAATTCCTGCATCCAAATGATTAATGATATTGTGGTTTCTACATATTTATCATCACATAAGAAAAACATAAATAAAGCCTCTGTGAGTCATCCTGATATTCTGCCCATAGTTGGACAAATTGTTTATTTTTCAATTTAAGGTTGCAAAGTGTCATGCATGAGTGTGACTCCTCCTTAGCTGTGGATCTCAAAAAATCTTTTCTGTAGCCAAGGAAAATGATACAGAGAAGTCAAGTGTTCCTTTAAGAAGAGTTCTGGGGGGTAAAACCAAACCAGAGTAAAGCTACAAGAGTAGATGTGACAGAGAAAAGGAAAGGAAACAGATGTACTCTGTATATTTTATTTATTTTAATCTTCACAGTATACATTAATCAAGAGGTATTTTCAAATGAAAAATCTTAGGTAAAGACTTTATAGAGGAACTTGCTCATGGTCACATGCAATATTTTTAAAGCGAGGATTTAAATCTTGTTCTACTGGCCTAAAGTGCAACTTTTAATCCACTATTCTGGTTCACCTGCTAGAAAACTCTTTAAAAGGTATGCTTGCATTTGGGATATCTAACTGGAGGCACATATATGATGAGTGTACTAGCATAATACCAGCCTGCCTTCTTTTCACACTTTCCCATCTGCAATTCTTGATGCAGAATTGTTCCTATTCCTCTTTGGACGAGAATGGGTATAGATGTATGAAAAACATGAACTCTTAAAAATGTTAAAATCTAGAGCAAATGAAGCATTAAAGTGTTCAGATAAAAGTCTAATGAAGTTCCTTGTGATTCACTTGGAGATTTGGTTTAAGATTTTTCAATTTCTGGACAAGCCTGCACCTGTCCACAGATTCTGCTTCTCCTCCTTTAATAATTCAGCTGCTGACAGTTGGAGCTTTGCTTCTGCTTCATTAATCTGCTCCTGGGAAGTAGTATTTTCTCAAAATTTTGGTGACATTTTCATTTCTCATCTTAAAGGATCCCTCTCCACCTCTTCTAGAGGTCGCACATTTCTACCAACTCAGACAGATGGACTCTCATTCTTATTCAACCTGGCAGTGTTGAAAATCAAGTGCTCACTTTTTCCCTTTGATTTACCACTGCTCATTTACATCTTTGCCCATTAGATAGAAGTGTCAGTCTTGTCTCTTCTTTTGTCTCTAAATCATAATTCACTGAGTTTCCATCCTTGGAGATATTTTGAATTTTTCTAAGGATGTAAGGGGTTCTTTTTTTATCATCAATGAAATGTTAATCAAATGAAAGTAAAATTACTATAATACATTAATTCCTCAAACAAACTGCAATGCAAAAGGACCATGACATATCTTAAATGTATAACTTTTTTTTTCAGTTTCAAAAGATAGTCTATTTAAATACTGATTTTTTTCCCCTGCTATTTTTCCTGGTTTAATTCTGTGCCCCTTGCTTGGATGCCAATGCATTCAATAAGTAACCTTTTATGTTTGTTTTCCAAACTCCCAAACATACTAATGTTATCCATATTGAGACATATTTATAAAGTCAAATATTAAAACACATGCTGATGTGTTTTGTTTTGTTTTGTTTTTCATAAGTCAGAACATTTGAAACAATCAAGTTCCACAAAAGAAAGGATGGATTTGGAGCACAAAAGATTTAAACCAAGGCTCTCGTGGTTACCGACTATGTGACATTGAGTCGGTAGCTTAATCGTTCTAAGGCTCATTTTTTTTCTCAGCTCTAAAATAGTACAATTGTCAATGCCTATCTCATAGCACCGATATAAGTACCAAATGAATCACTGCATGTAAATTCTTAACACAGAATATGAAACAAAGTGGCTTCTTGAAAATGTTCTCTATTATCACTGATACGAAGAGTCTGGGAGCAGAAGACATATTGCTCTCCAGTGGGAACTTGGTGATTCACTTTGAGTTCCAGACTTTCCATCTTTGAACTGGAAAAAAGTATACTTAATGTTATTGGCTGAATTGTGTCCCCCCTCAAAGTAATATTCTGAAGTCTTGAACACCCACTACCTCAGAATTTAACATTTAGAGATGTAATCTTTAAAGAGGTAATTAAGTTAAAATGAGGTCTGTAAGGTAAGTCCTAAGCCATTATGACTGGCATTACTAGAAGAATAAACTGGGACACAGACACACACAAATCAAGGGGCACCCATATAAGGACACAGTGAGAAGGTGGCTATATGCAAGCCAAAGACAGAGGTCTCAGATAAAACCAAACCTGTCAGCCAAACCATAATCTTGGACTTTGAACCTCCAAAATTGATCTATTGTTTAACCATCAGTGTGTGGTGATTTTTTGTTTTTTGTTTTTGTTTTTTTGTTTTTGTTTGTTTGTTTGTTTTATGACAGGTCTAGGAAATCAGTAAATTTACCTTTAGTTATAAAGTATAGCATACTGCCCATATATAGGAGGCATTTAATATTTATTTCATTTCCCCAAATTATGACGGTTCCGACTTTCCTTATTTTATAATTGTGTAAATGTCTTTTTCTCTTAAGAATATAATTTCTTGATGTCAGTAATCATACTACCCCTACTTAGCACTTCCTTCTATAGCAAAAGTCAGTGATTTGCAACTAGGACTTTGATGATAATTGATTAACTAAATAAATGGACATATGAATAATAGTGAGGCTGAATTTTCTATAGGAAAACTAAGAATTCTGTTTGGACCTCATGTAGTTAAATTTAATGACAACTTTATCCCCAACATCCTGCAATTGCCAGATGGTTGTAGCCATTTTAACATAATACTAATTGGCAGCCTAGAAGCAACACATTACAGGAATATTTTTCCATGTAATTCTCCTTATTTGGGCAGTGTAGAAATGTTTACCTCTTATTTACCTTAAAGCCACATGAATATGGCTTATTTAATATTTTATTTATGTCTTTTTCTTTGTTATTTGTGGTAAGATTATTAATTGAGCATAAATAGGTTAGCTAAATATTCTTTCCAGCCACAAAATAAATGCAAACATGCATAGATTAGTAATGCCTTACTTGAAAAGTGTTCTACCAATATTTTCCAGAGAAATTTAAGGGATTTGTGCAACCTGAGTTGACTTGAGACAACCAAAGAATATTAGCACAGCTGATGCCAATGAAAAGTTTGTATGTAGAGACAATGAAAGTTTAGGAATGCCAGTACACAGACTACCATCAAGAACATTATAGTACATTGGACTGAGTTCTCATCATTGGGAAATAACAATCTTTTTCAAATTGATTCAGCAAGCCTATCTGACCATTGTAAGAGAGGTATCTGATTTCATAAGATCATAGTTTGTCTTGCCCATTTGCAGGTAAGTCATTTGTCAATAACTTCATTTTGAATCAGGCTACATGAAAAACTTTATAATGTAGGCACCAACAAAGTATTTCCCAATGTATGTCCTGTAGAATACCAATTCTTCTGCTTGTTAATTAGTAAAATAAAAAAAAATAAGTAGTGGGATACTTTCTAGTCAATTCTATTTTGGAGACTAGGACTCAGAGTTAAACTGAATTCTGACATTCATAAATTTGCAGAAATTTTAATGTTAAGATGATCCACACTTAACATTCAAAATGTACTTAACCATGAAACTAAATGTAGAGAGTGACTTACAGGTTCATTGTACTATAAAATGCACCAAAGAAACTGCTGAACATAACAGTAAATATTGTCAGCTTGGAAATTAGATTTTTTTTTTTTTTTTTGTAAAGAAGGATATACGTCAGAGGAGGGTTGAAGTTTAGGAAGAAGAAACCTTCAGAATCCCTATTAATAAGCCTCAGGAGTTAGCATTTAGGAAATCTCTTGGCTTTGGCAAAAGACTGGGTGTTTTGTGTATGTTTTCTTGGTTTGGTTTTCTTTGGGTTTCGTTTTGTGGCTTGGATTTGACCTTACTTATAATTCCTTCTTCTTGAAGGACATGTGAGGCCAAATACAGGTTGCTTGGTTAAGTCACCTAAAATACGAATTAACACATAATCCTGGGCCAACAAACAGAGGGAGATAAAGGACTATGGAATAGAATTTCCTATTGACAAAATAAGGTCTCAGTACTTGAACTATTACTCAGTATGACATAACAGTGATAAGTACTGGAGGTAGCTATTCTACACTTGTTCTTAAAATGAATTCATTATCCCAATTGCCTAGCACAGTGTTGAAAAAAAAAAAATTTTAGGCCAAAGGTTTATTGAGACATAATTTTAGAGTAATTTTATCATCCAAAAAAGAAATACTGTACTTTTCAGTTGTCACTCTCTACTTTCCTGCCTGACCCAGGTCTAGGCAACCTACTTTCTCTGTATATAGATTTCCCTATTCTGAAAATGTCTTATAAATAAAACAGTATGTGGTCTTTCATGATTGTCTCTTTTCATTTAGCATAATGTTTTCAAAATTTGTCCATTGTGTAACATATGTAAGTACTCCATTTCAGTTTATGATTGAATAATATTCTATTGTAGGAACATGTCACATATTATTTATCCACTCATTAAGTTGGTGTACATTTGGGTTGTATCTACCTTTTGACTATTATTAATAATGCTGCTATGAACATGTGTGTATGATTTTTGTTTGTACATTCACTTTCACTTCCACTATGTATACCTTGTATACATGGAATTTCTGGGTCAAATAACTCTGTGCTTGACTTTTCGAGGAACTAACAGTTTTCCAAAGCAATGGTACCATTATATAACTTCCAGCTGTGTATGAGGGTTTTGATTTCTTCACATCCTTACCACCACTTACTTTTGTTTTGTTTTGCTTTGTTTTGTTTGTTTTAAAATAAAAGCCATATTACTAAGTGTGAAGTGGTATCTCATGGTGATTTTAACTTTCATTTCCATAGTGATTAGTGATGTTCAGGATCTTTCCACATGCTTATAGGCTGTTTGTATATTTTCCCTGTAGAAATGTTTATTGGAGTTCTTTGCTTTTTTTTTTTTTTTATTTGGGTTGTTTATTTTCTTGCTGTTGAGTTCCAGCAATTCTTTTTATATTATGGATGTTAATACCTTATCATATGTGATTTTCAAATATTTTCTCTAATTACACATGCTTTCACATTATTGATGGTATCCTTCAAAGCACAAGAATTTTTCATTGTGATGAAGTCCATTTTATCTCTCCCTGCCCCACCCCATGATCACTTGAGCTTTTGATGTCATATAAAAGAGACCACTACCTACCTAATCCAAGGTTACAGAGATTTATCCTTACTTTTTTTACTAAGAGTTTTATAGATTTAGCTCTTGCATTTAAGTCAGTAACCCATTTTTAGTTAATTTTTCCACTCAGTGTGAAGAATGAGTCAACTTCATTCTTTTTCATGAGAATTGAATTATTTGAATTATTTGAATTATTGAATTATTTGTTGAAAACCTATTCTTTCCCCATTGAATGGTCTTGGCATTTTGTTGAAAGTCAATTGACCACAGATATATTTTACTTCTGGACTCTCAATTTTATCTCATTCGTGTATATGTCTACCCTTATGCTAGTATTATATTGTCTTTATTACTATTGTGTTGTTTTTAGTTTTTAAATCAGGAAGAAAAAGTTCTCCATTTTTAAAAAATATTATTTATTTATTTATTTATTTATTTATTTATTTATTTATTTGCCTATTCTGGGTTCCTTGAGTTTCCATGTGAATTCAGGAGCAGGTAGTATATTTACAAATAAGCTAGCTGGTATTGTGATAGGGATTGCGATGAATAAGTAGATCATTTTGATGAGCATTTCCTTTACAATAGTAAGCATTCTATGTTAATACCTTTTCATATATGATGGCATCCTTGTCTCTTCCATTATCAGCTTTTTAGAATCTTAAAAGATTAATATTTTTCATAGTATGAGTTTTGCACTGATTTTGTTAAATTTATTCAATTCTTTTAGGTGTTGCAAATTGATCGTTTTTTTAATTTCATTTTTGGATTGTTTTTTGCAATTATATAAAAATATAATTGATTTTTGCATTTTCATCTTGTATCCTGCAATCTTCCTGAAATTGTTTAATAATTTTAATAGATTTTTTAAATCGATTCCTTAGGATTTTCTATGTAAAGATCGTATTATCTTTGAATGGAGTATTATTCTTTTTTCTTTCTAATATAAATAATTTTTATTTCATTTTCTTCCTAATTGCTGTTGCTCCAAATCTAGTATAATATTGGATAGAAGTGGAGAAAACAGATATGCTTGTAATGTTCATTGTGGGTATTGCACAGATATTTTTTATCAAGTTGTCTCTTTTATACTTAGATTGTTCAGTGTTTTTATCCAGAAAGAGTGTTGGATTTTCATAAATGCTTTTTCTGCATCTATGGGTATGATTGTGTTTTAGTTGTTTTGTTTTGTTTTTATTGTATCAATATGCTATATCACATCATTGATTTCTAGGTGTTAAACCAACATTGCATTCCTGGGAAAAATCCCACTTGGTCATGTTGTATAAAGCTGTTTATATGTAGCTGGATTTTATTACTAGTACTTTGTGGAGAATTTTGGGGTCTTTTTAGGGTAATTTTAAAAGTATTAATTTAATCTTTATTTGTTCTACTTCTATTCAGATTCTCTCTTCCTTCTTGAGTCAGTTTTGGTAGTTTGTGTCTTTCTAGAAATTAGTCTATTTCATCTAAATGCCTATTTTATTGGCATACTACTGTTTGTAGTACTCCTTTATAATCATCTTATTACTCTAAGTTAGGTAGTATTACCTACTCTTTTCATTCTGATTTTAATAATTTGAGACTTGTATCTTTTTTTAATCAATCTACCTAAAATTTTGTCAGTTTTGTTGATTTTTTTTCAAAGAAAAAAACAACTTTGGTGTGATTGACCTTTCTCTATTTTTGTTTTGTTTTGTTTTCTCTTTCATTAATTTACACTGTAATCTTTATTATTCCCTTCCCTTTGTGGCTTTGTGTTTATTTTGTTATATTTTTCTACTCTTTAGGGTAGAAGGTTTGGTTTTTGACATTTAGAACTTTATTCTTGTTTTTTAATTTTAATATAGGCATTTACAACTATAAAATTCCCTCTACGAATTGCTTTAGCTGCATACTATATTGTTGTGTTTTCATTTTATTTCTCTCAAAATATTTTCCATCTTCTCTTGCAATTTCTTCTGTGACTCATTGTTTAAGAGTATACTGTTTAATTTCTACATATTTGTAAGTTTCTCAAATTTCTATCTGCTATTGACTTCTTTTTTATAGCAGCATATTTTTTTATTTAATTTATTTTTTTAAATTTACATCCAAGTTAGTTAGTATATAGTGCAACAATCATTCAAGGACTAGAGTCTTTAATGCCCCTTACCCATTTAGCCCATCTTCCCTCCCTGCTATTGCCTTCTAATTTTATTCTATTGTAGTTATAGAGCATTTTTTTATGAATTGATGCTTTTATTACTACTGATACCGTTGGATATATATATATATATATATATATATATATATATATATATATATATATACTTTCTTCCTTTCTGTACATGTAACATGTATGTTGTTGTCTACCCTTCATTGGTGCTCTTTTAGTAAGTGATTTTTTAAATTTTTTTTATTGTTTATTATTTATGAGAGAGACAGAGAGACAGCAAGCAGGGAAGGGGCAGAGAGAGAGGAAAAAACAGAATTGGATGCAGGCTCCAGGTTCTAAGCACTCAGGACAGACCCCGACGCAGAGCTCGAACTCACTCACAGACCATGAGATCATGACCTGAGCTGTAGTCGGCCGCCCAACCGACTGAGCCATCCAGGCACCCCTAAGTGATTTTTTTTAATCTTTCAGTGTGAGGACAACTCTTGCAACAATTTCACTGCTGTGGCTGGAGGCAAATGAGTATATATTTTTCCTGAAGCTAAAAGGAATAATTACTGCATCCACAGATTTTTCTGGTATTCAAGGAAATATTTGGTGAACAGGTCCCCAAGAAAATACTAGTTTTTATGCTACTATGTGTTGGTAGGGACCCAAAGGCATTATAATTTGATTAAATAAATAATATATCCTAATTATGTACTCCAAGAATGCAAATGAAGGCATTGTTACACCAACTTGAATGATTTTACGTATGTGGTTTCAATTCATTCAGAAAAGTGCTGTGGAAGATAAATCTGGTTTGGGTGAAAGGATCTTGAGTTCAAGTTAAAAGGATGTAGAATTCACAGTATTTTTGGTATATCCAAGAATATATGCTTATTAGTCAAAGGCATGCTACAGTAAGGCATTAAAGTAACTAAAAGGAGGACATCTGTGGCTGAAGAGCAAGGATGTACTTACAGTCTCAAACAGGCATCTTTTGTTTCAACTGATTGATTACCTATGGTTTCAACCAGGAATGAGATAAGATCTATAGCTGAGAAATTATTTCTAATCCTCACTGGAGATCAAACTAAATGTACAGTTCTCAGAATTATCCTAGTTAAGTCTGTCTAAAAAACTAGGCAGTTTAATTTTGAAGAGTCATAGAATAGTGACATCAGATGAGATAAGGCAGTATAGGAAAGGGACTGATGCTTCCAACAAGTTTATATTTATCTGGTCAAGATAAAAAACAATTGATGGGGAGTTTTGTGCTGTGGCTGAGTACAAAATATTCATACTACTACATTTAGGGTCTCCTGTGAAAGTCATTATGTATCAAGAATGGACTTCAAGTTGTTTGTTGGAAGAACAAAATAACTCTAGATTTTTTTTTCTTGTTCTGAAGGCAGACATTCTTGATCAAAAGGCTTTAGTGTTTCTTCCACTAGAAACTTGTAAAAATATAAATTAATGTCTTGGTATTGTGGCTTCTGTAACAGTCTCTTGTGTTTTTTTTTAATTTTTTGCACTTTTTTAATTGTATTTTTAATTTTTTAAAATTTACATCCAAATTAGTATATATTGAAACCATGATTTCAGGAGTAGATTCCTTAGTGCCCCTTACCCATTTAGCCCATCCCCCCTCCCACAACCCCTCCAGTAACCCTCAGTTTGTTCTCCATATTTATGAGTCTCTTCTGTTTTGTCCCCCTCCCTGTTTTTATATTATTTTTATTTCCCTTCCCTTATGTTCATCTGTTTTGTCTCTTAAAGTCCTCATATGAGTGAAGTAATATGATTTTTTTCTTTCTCTGACTGACTAATTTCACTTAGCATAATACCCTCCAGTTCCATCGATGTAGTTGCAAATGGCAAGATTTCATTCTTTTTGATTGCTGAGTAATACTCCAGTGTGTGTGTGTGTGTGTGTGTGTGTGTGTGTGTGTGTGTGTGTATACCACATTTTCTTTATCCATTCCACCATTGATGGACATTTGGGCTCTTTCCATACTTTGGCTATTGTTGATAATGCTGCTATACATATGGAGGTGCATATGTCCCTTCGACACATGCACACCTGTATCCCATGGATAAATGCCTAGTAGTGCAATTGCTGGGTCATAGGTAGTTTTATTTTTAGTTTCTTGAGGGATTTCCATACTGTTTTCCAGAGTGGCTGCACCAGCTTGCATTCCCACCACCAATGCAAAAGAGATCCTCTTTCTCTGCATCTTTGCCAACACCTATTGTTGCCTGAGTTGTTAATGTTAGCCTTTATGACAGGAGTGATGTAGGATTTCATTGTGGTTTTGATTTGTATTTTCCTGATGATAAGTGATGTTGAGCATTTTTTCATGTGTTGGTCAGCCATCTGGATGTCTTCCTTGGAGAAGTGTCTATTCATGTCTTTTGCCCATTTCTTCACTGGATTATTTGTTTTTTGGGTGTTGAGTTTGATAAGTTCTTTTTAAAAATTTTTTTTAATGTTTATTTATTTTTGAGAGAGACAGAGAGAGACAGAGCATGAACAGGGGAGGAGCAGAGAGAGAGGGAGACACAGAATCTGAAACAGGCTCCAGGCTCTGAGCTGTCAGCACAGAGCCTGACGTGGGGCTTGAACTCACAAACCGTGAGATCATGACCTGAGCCAAAGCAGGACGCTCAACCGACTGAGCCACCCAGGTGCCCCAATAAGTTCTTTATAGATTTTGTATACCAACCCTTTATCTGATATGTCATTTGAAAATATCTTCTCCCATTCTGTCAGTTGCCTTTTAGTTTTGCTGATTGTTTCCTTCGCTGTGCAGAAGCTTTTTATTTTGATGAAGTCCCAGTAGTTCATTTTTGCTTTTGTTTCCCTCACTTCTGGAGACGTGTTGAGTAAGAAGTTGCTGCAGGCAAGATCAAAGAGGTTTTTGCCTGCTTCTCCTCGAGGATTTTGATGCCTTCCTGCCTTACATTTAGGTCTTCCATCAATTTTGAGTTTATTTTTGTGTATGGTGTCAGAAAGTGGTCCAGGTTCAATCTTCATGTTGCTGTCCAGTTTTCCCAGCACCACTTGCTGAAGGGACTGTCTTTATTTCATTGGATATTCTTTCCTGCTTTGTCAAAGATAAGTTGGCCATATGTTTGTGGGTCCATTTTCGGGTTCTCTATTCTGTTCCATTGACCTGAGTGTCTGTTCTTGTGCCACAGTCTCTTGTGTTTTAGAAGAGTATGAATCAATTCACCAAGGCTACAGCCCTTTCACATTGTAAACTAGTGAAATTAAGTTTGTGAATTGGAAAAGCCAAAAAATTACCCCTGGGACTTAAGAAAATGTG
The DNA here is from genome assembly GCF_028018385.1 of Neofelis nebulosa. NCBI lineage: Eukaryota > Metazoa > Chordata > Mammalia > Carnivora > Felidae > Neofelis > Neofelis nebulosa. The sequence goes on from NC_080798.1 coordinate 39,981,942, forward strand.
AGAATGAGACCAAGAAGCCATGATTCCCTATCTATCTTCCTAAACACTCACATAGCCTCTCTCATCTTGGAAAGGAAGAAAGGTTTCCACTATGCCACCTGAAGATTGTGAATGTGACCTAGATAATTCGTGAATAATTTAGGTTTAAATACTGCCTTTATTGTCTACTAGAAGGGGGAAAAAAAACCCTTCATTCCTTAGAATGAAAATGTGGTAAAACTAGTGTACCAAAAAGTGCTAAATGGAGATTAAAAAAAAAAAAAAGATTGTACTTCCAGGTAAACTGTATAAATAAATTTGGTCATTCTCTAAAAATACTTTTAGCATATGTAAATCATGGGAAATTGTTAGTGTATGTGTGAGGGTGGGTGGGTGGTGGTGGTGGTGGTGGTGGTTTAAATAACAACCAAACATTATTCTCAGCCAGAGGAATAAACAATTTCTCCACAAGAATAAGAAAAACTTGACATGCAAGAAAGATCCAATTTGGAATTATAATGCTATAAATAATCTTCTCACTGAGAATGTGATATTTTATCCCTTCCTGTAGTTCTCCTTTGCTACTTATCTCAAGACAATAAATTATGTAATAAATTTTAATATTCTTAGCTTCCTGTTTTAATTAGAACAAGAACAGAGGATAAGCAAGATGATTGCCTGGCTTGGTGCCTAGCTCTTTTATAGATTTCCAATAAATTTTTTGAAAATGATTCACAATTGGTATCAGAGGAATGAAAGTTGAAGAAACTTGAGCTGTCTAGCACATAAAAGTAAAGTCTCCATGTTGGCATTCTCAATATCCACAGTTGAATGGGAAAGAGATGTCGGATGTGATTTGCCCTGCTTCTAAGGAAAGTTAGTTTAAAACAAGGAGGTTTTGTTCACTATAAAGAAAAACAATAAGAACTGTCCCACGGTAGTTTACCTTGTTGGGCTTCACTCAATAGTGCAGTTCACCGACTAAAAACAATCAAATGTCATTCTTCTTTAGAGATAGTCTTACTTGGGTGACCTAAAAGGTTTACTCCAGTATCAAACCTATAAAAATTTAAATATATCTGGCTTTCAATTAATTTGTTTATTCACCCATTAATTCATTCACATTTGAGTATCTACTTTCCCCCTTAATTGTGTTATTAATGATCAGAATTTTGTGTTTTTTTTAAACTTTTTTAAAGTTTATGTATTATTTTTTGAGAGACAGAGCATGAGCAAGGGAGGGGCACAGACAGAGGGAGACAAAGAACCAGAAGCAGGCTTCAGGCTCTGAGCTGTCAGCACAGAGCCTGACACAGGGCTACAACTCACAAACTGTGAAATCATGACTGGAGCCAAAGTTGGAAACCCAATCAATCAAGTCACCCAGCACCCCACAAATGATCAGAATTTTGGAATTACACAATGCCCTTGTCCTCTCGTCGCTTCAAGAATAGTAGAGAAAACAGGACATAAACAGTGACAATATCATGTGAAAAGAACTGTAACTGAGAAAGGGGAAGTCATGGAAGCAGAGGGCAGGGGCTTTTCAGCCCCAATACTCTTCACAAGAGTATGGAGTATTCAGGTACCACTAAGGACATTTCACACTGCTCAAGATACTTATGGCAAATGTCCTGGGACCAAAGTATGGACCATCAAAGAATCAAGAAGCTAGGGTCGTGTTTAGATAGATGGGAGAGACGGAATAGAAAGCCTATTTTCACCGCGATCCCTACCATTCAATTAATTGCCCAAGAGGTTATTCTAGTGTAGTAATGTATTTTCTTCATAAATGACATACTATCTATAGTTACACCCATTACTGGATTCCTGGAATGTAAGGTGATCTTACAAAATGAAGAAATGGAAATTTTAAGTTTAGTTGTGCAAGTGTTTTCTGAGATTTAATTGATTTGACATTTTGAGACTTACTCCAAAGGTTTGATAACATCAATTGTGAAGTCTCTCTATCAAAGACTAAGGAAAGCTCATTTAGCCTTTCTGTAAATATTTTCCTAGAAACATGCTTTCAATATGATACCATGTTTTTTTTCAGGTGGTAGTATGCAATATATCAAGGGAAAAGATCTTGTCCCAAGTAGCAACAAGAGGTAGCAAAGTGAAATTATTGTAGGTATCTTTGTTGTGTAGGCACTCCTTGTATACTTCTCTTCTTACTCATGCCCACTCTCTTTCACAGATGAGATACACTATTCATTCTTCTACAATACAAACATAGAAGTCTATACTAACACATTGTAAATAATAGAGCATGGTGGACTTCTATGTTCCTAATTTCAAAGATTCCAGGTATGTGATATTAGGTTGATGGCTTAAAAATTTATTTTATAATTGGTGACCAGAGTGTTGGGCTGGGAAAAAAGTACACATTCACACACACACATGCTCACACACACACACACACATACACACACACACTCACACTCACACATACATGCACTGACATTTAGTTGGGACAAAATTTGCAATTCATTAGCTAAGGATATAGAAACAGATGACAGACAAAGGAGATTAAGCTGTATTTGTACATTTTTACTTGGCCCTAGAATTTTTAGAGAGACATAAGTCACATATGCTACCCACACAAAGGAGGGCCAATGACAGCATAAATATGTAACATTTATTGCCTTGTCATTTCCCTTTCATGTTTGTAGCTTTAAAAAACCATGTATACCACTTGAATCATTACTTGAGAATATTTACAAATATCTAAGGCTTTTTTCTTTTTTTTTCCACTCCAGTTATACTGAAATATAATTCATGTAACGGAAAATCCACCAAATTTAAGCATAAAAAACACAACCATAACCATATCCAATTTTAAGACCTTACTGTCACCTGTAAAAAATGTATTCAAAAAATAATTAGGGATTATTTTCCTTATCCTTTTATCCCCAGTCTTAGGAAAATACAAGCCTACCTCCTGTTTTTATGGATTTGCCTATTCTCAACATAATACATAGTCTTACATGATTGTGTTCTCTCATTTAACAAAATAGTATCACTGTCTATCTGTGTTGTAATATACATTAATACTTCATTCCAAATTATGGCTGAATAACATTCCATTGTGTGAACATACCATATATCATTTATCCACTCATCAGTTGGTAGGTATTTGAATTGTTTCTCCTTTTGGACAATACTTTTTTGAACTTTTGTGTACACTTTTTTTGTAGACATAAATTTTTGTTCCACTTGGATATCATACCTATGAGGGAATGTACTAGGTTATATAGTAAATTTGTAATTAACATTTTGTGGAACTGGAAAAATGTTTTCCAGATTGGTACCATTTTATATTACCACCAGCAATGTTTATGGGTTTCATATACTTCTCATCAGAGTCAACATCTGTTTTGTCTATCTTTTTTAATTATAACAATCCCAGTGAATATGGAATGATATCTCATTAAGGTTTGATTTGTGTTCTTTAATGACTAATAATATTGAACATATTCTTGTGCTTATTATACATAATACATCTTCTTTGGAGAAATGTCTATCTAAATCTCTTGCCTGATTTATTCTCAGTTATCTATTTTTGAGTTGTAAGACATATTTATATATAACGTATTCAAGAACCTCGTCCAATATATGATTTTCAGATATGTTCTCCCATTCTTTGAGCTGTCTTTCCACATTCTTGATGGTATAATTTGTAGAATAAAAGTACTTACTTTTGATAAGGAACCATTTATATCTTTCTTTTGCCAATTGAGCTTTTGGGATCTTATCTAAGAACAAATGCCTAATGTGAGATCACACATATTTGTTCCAATATTTTTTTTTCCTGTTTTTTTTCAATGTTTATTTATTTATTTAGAGATAGAGAGAGAGAGAGAGAGAGAGAGAGAGAGAGCGCATGTGAGCAGACAGTGGCAAAGAGAGAGGGAGAGAGGGAGAGAGAGAATCCCAAGCAGGCTTTACACTCAGCATGGATCCCAATAGGGGGGGCTTGATCTCATGACCTGAACTGAAATCAAGACTCGGACACTTAACCAAGTGAGCCACCCAGGCACCCCTCCAGTATTTTCTTGTAATAGTTATTTTAGTTTTGGCTTTTACACTTAAATTACTGCTTGATTTCATTTTTGCATTAAAAATCCTGTAGAGGCCATCTTCATTATTTTACATATAGATAACCAGTGGTCACTATACCATCCATTGAAATCCCTCCTTTGAAATGTCTAATACTCTTGTCAAAAAATTATTGACCACTAGGGCACCTGGGTGGCTCAGTCAGTTAAGCATCCAACTTAAGCTCAGGTCACGACCTCATAGTTTGTGAGTTCAAGCCCCATGTCAGGCTCTGTGCTGACAGCTCAGAGCCTGGAACCTGCTTGGATTCTGTGTCTCCCTCTCTCTCTTCCTGCCCCCACTCACATTTTCTGTCTCTCTCTCTCAAAAATAAATAAACATAAAAAAATTAAAAAAAAATACTGACCAGAAAAGTTAGGGGTTTATTTTATTAATCTAGATATCTATTCTTTTATTTTTTTAAAATTTTTTAACATTTATTCATTTTTTTTTTTTTTGATAGAGACAGAGCATGAGTGGGGAGGGGTAGAGAGAGAGGGAGTTACAGAATCTGAAGCAAGCTCCAGGCTCTGAACTGACAGCACAGAGCCCAAAGCAGAGCTCCAACTCACGGACCGTGAGATCATGACCTGAGCTGAAGTCGGATGCTTAACTGACTCAGCCACCCAGGCGCCCTTATCTAGATATCTATTCTTAAGCCCGAATGACACTGTGCTGATCACCATAGCTTTGTTGTAAATTTTGAAATAGGAAGTATGAGGACTCCAAGTTTATATTCTTTTTCAAGATAAATTTGACTCTTCTAAGTCATTTGTATTTCCATATGAATTTTGTGATAAGTTTGTTGCTTTATGCCAAAAAGCCAGATGGGATTTGGATACAGATTGCATTGAATCTGTAGATCAATTTTAGGTATGTCCCCATTTTAACAATATTAAGGCTTCCAATCTGTGAAAATAGGATATATTTCCACTTATTTAAATATTCTTCAATCTCTCAGCAATGTTTTGTCATTTCAGCACTTCTTTATTAGTTTTATCCCTAAGTATTGTATTTTATTCTTTCAGATGCTATTGTAAACTGATTTGTTTTCTTCATTTGATCTCTACATTGTCCGTTGCTTATATATAGAAATAGAACTAATTTTTGTATATTGGGCTTGTATCCTGTATCTTAGCTTACTTACCAGTTTTATTTATTTATTTATTTATTTATTTATTTATTTATTTAGAGCGTGCAAGCAAGGGACAGATGGAGCGGGAATGAGAGGAGACCAAGCAGGCTCTGCGCTGCCAGTGCAGAACACAACGCGGGGCTTTAACTCAAGACTGAGTGAACATGATGTGATCCAAAACCAAGATTCTGATACTCACCTGAATGAGACACTCAGGCACCCTGTTATCAGTTCTAATTGCGTGTATGTGTGTATGAGTTAACTTCTTAGAGTGTTCTACATAAAAGGTAATGCCATCCACATATAGAGATAATTTATTCCTTTCCAATCTAGATGTCATTTATATTTCTTCCTTAATTGTCCTAGAATATCCTGTGCAATGTAAGAGGAATGGTGAAATTGGGTATTCTTGTCTTGTTCCTAATCTTGGGAAATAATATTCATTCTTTCACCATTAAATAATGATGTTAGCTGTGGATTTTTTTTTCCTTAAAGTCTTTTATCATGTTGAAATGTTTCCCTAGTTTTATTACTTTGTTGAGTTTGGTTGGATTTGGTGATATACTTTTTTCTGCTTATATTGAGATGAGTATTTACTGGACTTTTTGTCTTTATTCTTTTAATATTACATATTACATTCATTTTTAGATATTAATTGATGTTTTAGATATTAAACCAACCATACAGTCCTGGGGTAAATCTCTCTTGATCATGGTGTATAATACTTTTGTACACTGTATTCATTTCTTAATTATCTGTTGAAATGTTTTGCATCTACCTTCATACAGGGCATTGGTTTGTTGTTTTGTTTTCAAATGCTATTTTTGTCTTTTTGGGGTATGATTTTAATCTGTCCTTAAAGAATACATTCAGAAATTATCTAATATAAGGGATGGTAGTATGCTAAGCGAAATTAGTCAGAGAAAGACAAATATCATATGACTTCACTCATATGAGGACTTTAAGAGACAAAACAGATGAACATAAGGGAAGAGAAACAAAAATAATATAAAAAAAGGGAGGGGAACAAAAGAGAAGAAACTCTTAAATATGGAGAATAGAGGGTTACTAGACAGATTGTGGGAAGGGAGATGGGCTAAATGGATAAGGGGCATTAAGGAATCTACCCCTGAAATCATTGTTGCATTATATGATAACTAATTTGGGAGTAAATTAAAAAAAAAGAAATTTAAAAAAAAAAAAAAAGCTTGGAAGGAATTCGCCAGCAAAGTCATCTGGTCTTGGGCTTTAATTTGTGGAATGTTTTTAATTACTAATTTAATATCTTTATTTCTTATATGTATATTTAGGGTTTATTCTTATTTTTGAGTCAGTTTAGTTTGTGTCCTTCCAGGAACTTTCCCATTTCATATAATTTATCTAATTTGTAGGCATGTGATTCTTTTATGTAACCTTATATATTCTTTAATATTTCTAAGAATAGTAGTTATGCCCCCTTTTTATAAATGCTTTTAGTAATTTTAATCATCTATATTTCTTTCTTTGTCAGTTCAGGTAAAGTTTCATCCATTTTATTTACCTTTTGTGAAATATTTTTTTTTACTTCACTAATATTCTCAATTGATTTTTTAAATCTTTTAAATTTATTTTTTCTATGATCTTTATTATTGACTTTCTTAATATTGTTTTGCATTTACTTTGCTTTTGTTTTTCTATTTTCTTAAGGTAGACGATTGTTACTATTTTGATTTTTTTTCACATGGGGGTTAGCGTATAAATTCCTAAGTATTGCTTTAGCTGCATCCATAAGTATTTGTATGTACTGTCTTCATTTTCCTTCATATCAAAGTATTTGCTGGGGTGCCTGAGTGGCATTCAGTTGAGTGTCTGACTCTCAATTTTGGTTCAGGTCATGCTCTGTCAATAACATCCATCTCTCTCTGCCTCTTCCCTGCTCACATGACATGTTATCGCGAAAAAAAATAGCATTTGCTAATTTCCCTTATGATTGGTTACATCACCAAATGGTTCTTTAGTACTATGTTGGCAATTGCTATATGGTATACAGGAATGGAAAGATAGATAGATAATTATAATCATTATTTTGTGTAATCTTATGTACCTCAAAAGTTTAGCAAAGAATAGAAACAAACATATATCTGGAGACTTTGTTGTACTAAAGTTTCAATTTACCATTTCTTTTTTCCTAATATTTTAAATGTGAATTTGAGCTTCCATCTGGTCTCATTTCCTTATTTCAATACAACTTTTTCTTTTCCCTACATACCTCCTTTGTGCATTTTACTATTCAATGTATTATAGTTTTATAAGTTATAAGCATAACATACATTATTTACTATAATTATTATTTAAGCAATTTTAGAATAAAGAAAAATATATACATAATTATGTTACCTTTCATAGTAATCTATAGAATTATCGTTACCAGGGCTCCTTGTTTTTTTTTTTTTTTGTTGTTGTTGTTGATTCAGATTGCTCTCTGATATCACTTTTTTTTCAAGCTTAAAGACTTTCTTTGGTATTTCCTTCAAGCAAATTCTTCTAGTACTAACTCCCCATGTTTTGTGCATATGGGCATATGTTATTTTCATTTCCCTTTTAAAAAACAGGTTTACTGGATGTAAAAATCTTGGTTGTCAGGGTTTTTTTAATATTTGGAAAAATATGTTATTGTAATTGTCTAACTAAGACAGTAGACAGATTTACTAAATACCTCAAGCAAAAGAATAGAGAGAGAGGGAGAGGGAGAGAAAGAGAATGAGGATGAGAAGAGAAGGAGAAGGGGAAGGGGAAGGGAAGGGAAAGGAAAGGGAAGGGGAGAATTCTCTAATTATTTGCAAATTGGCTTTGAGATGAGGTAGTTCTTCAATGCTTAGCCAGGCCTTTTACACCTCAGCCTTTCTTTCACATAGTGCTTACACTGAAACTGAAAATGAGCTAGAGGCCAAAGGTTCTTCTCAGTTCTTTTAGGAACATGCTTCCTGCCCTAGGCATGCATATAGACTTCTAGATACCAGATACACGTAGGAGTTTCTCAAAACTCTTACTCTCCAAAGTAAGTCATTCTTCAGTTTTTCCTCTCAGGCTTTCAGCATGACAATTGTTTACCCCAACTGTTACCTTATTTCTTGTATATATATAAAAGAATTGCGGGGGAGGGGTAGAGAGAGGAGGACAGAGGATCTGAAGTTGCCTCTGCCCTTACAGGCTGACAGCAATGAGCCCCATGTGGGGCCTGAATTCACAAACTGTGAATCATGACTTGAGATGAAGTCAGTTGCTGAAGTGACAGAGACACCTGGGGTGCCCCTGTTACCTTTTATTTATGTGGAAGGAGCCTGTTCATGTGCTTTTCCATGTTTTTGAGGGATACCCCCATGGAGCCATACTTTACCCTGAGAGAGTCTGATTTAAGTGAAACAAAGGTAAATCTTTTGCATCAGTCCTCAAGGGGACCCCACATATTTCAAAACAGTATACTGAGAATAAAGTTAGCTCTGCTATCTCCAGAATCAGAGACCTATATCAGGAATGTGGGCTGCTTGGAAGGCAAGTTATCAATCATCTTCAAGACAGCCACAGAGGCAAGGAGGCAGTAAGGTTAGAGTAGGTTAAAATGCTACAAAGTTCTCCTACATTGTTTCAGTCTCCTTACTCTTAACTCAGTGTTTTCTTGGTTGTTGTAAACTTTTGACAATTTTCCAGAGTTCTTCCAACAAACTGCGTTTTTGCCTGCTTTTCTTCCCTGTGGAGGGATGGACCATTTCTATGGTCCCTTTCTATGCGACCCTTTCTATGTCACTGTTACTCAGAAAGGAATCCCTTTCTATGTCACTGTCACTCAGAGATTGTTCTTAAACCCATTGTGCCGGTGAGACTTTTGTCCTTTGTTGATGGATTTGTGTATGGCTTGGGCAATGCTTCACATTTTCCCCACATTATACTCTGATTGTTCCTAAGTGGGCATAGCCCAGTACATTCATACAGCCTCCTGACCCCCAGATTGTGTGTGATTCTACAAGGGCTCTTTATGACAGTATCCCTTATTCTCTCTCTTGTCATTCTGAATTGTCTGGATTTTGTTGTTGTTGCGTTGTTGTTTTGTTTGTGTGTTTTATTTTTTGTTTGTTTTTGTTTCTGTTTTGCTGGTTGTTCTGAATACCATGAAGTTATGAACCCCCTATTTAGTGTCCTCTATGAAGTTCTCCATTGTTTTCAACAATTTTTCCTACAGATGCAATTAATTCTCCATAGTCTGTTTCAAATATAGTCAGTCCCTTCAGTGAGATACATATCTTGCCATCCTTAATGCTGCCTTTACCCCTGCACCAGAACTGTGGGCAGAAATATCAACCGTCTTCTCCCAGAATGACATACCTGCTCTATGAGTGAATGGCAGGCCATGATGTTATTCCTTGTTCTTGGCTTGTCTCTCCCAATCTGAAGCCTCTGCCTTACACACATTTGAGGGTGAGTGTGGCGAGAGCTCCAGTATTCTCAGATTGCCTCACCTAAGCTAGAGTTTCCACCATAAGTATTGAAAATACCATCAGGTAAAGGAACCAGGTCCTCTTGGCTATTCTCATCAAAACCACAGTTTTTTCATCACAAGACTGTGGGCAATAAGAAACTTCTAGCAGCCTACCTTGCCCAGAGAGAAACACAGCTCTGAACTGTGAACTGGAGTGAGATGAAACCCTCACAGTGTAGCCATATCCACCTAGTACACAGCTCCTGGTGTAGAAGCTCCCATTACCTGCAGTGTGGAGGACTAGGAGTAGGAGCAGCTTCTGGCATACAAGTTACAACCTCTTTCATTGCCACTTTCTATACCCTTGGGACAATTTCTAGAGAATGTAAATGGTTTTGAGTTTCTTTCTGTGTTTGCTTTTTTAATTTTTAAATATTTTTTTCTACTAAAGTGGGAGTTTTATTGGAAAGAGGGCTCACTGAGCTACTCACTTTATCTTTCTGAAAGTTGCCCCTTTCTAGCCTACCCCACACCTTTTTGAATGCAACTCTCTTCTTTCTTGATTCAAGCTCAGCATAAGGATGGATATTTGGGAGGTAGTGGGACAAGGGCTTAAGGAAGTGTGTTTAGAAGACTAATTAACAGGGCAAACTTCAGAGCCGATTTGTCAAGGTGACCTTGAGCTCTCCGGTAACCCAAAATGACATTTCCCCATAGTGATCAGGCATTGGCTATTTAAATACTGCCATAAATAAATTAAATAAATAAATAAATAAATAAATAAATAAATAGTATGATCTACTATATAATTATTTTAAAAATAATTTTTACCATAAAAATTATAATAAAAATAATTTTCCTTTGGATATACATTCATCCTCTACTTTCATTCAGACTTTCCATGATGTAGAGCTCACCAGTAATAATAATAACGACTAGATACTTATTGAAGACACTCTTGGATCAGATGTACTAGGCAATTTCCATGAATCAAGCACCTAATTTTGATTAAAAAATCTGACTCCTTGGGGTGCCTGGGTGGCCCAGTCGGTTGGGCGTCCGACTTCGGCTCAGGTCGTGATCTTGCGGTCTGTGGGTTCGAGCCCCATGTCGGGCTCTATGCTGACAGCTCAGAGCCTGGAGTCTGTTTCAGATTCTGTGTCTCCCTCTTTCTCTGACCCTCCCCTGTTCATGCTCTGTCTCTCTCTGTGTCTCAAAAATAAATACACATTAAAAAAAATTAAAAAAAATCTGACTCCAGTAGTGTTATTATTCACTTTGCATAAATGCAAATTTGAGGCAAAAGGATTAAGTAATTTGTTCAAAGTAGCACTGTTATCAAGGTCATCAAGATATCATGTTATTATCAAAGGATACAGGGTTGGAGTCAGGCAGCAAGACTCTAGAGACTAAAACCATGGCCTGACCATCTAGAATTTCTTCCTTAGAGTTTAGGAATAAGCTTATGTCAAAATTAAACCAATGGGGTCAAGAGATGTTTGGCTTTCAGTAAAATCTCTTCTCATATGGACATGAATCTCCGAATATCTTAGGATCCTTCCTTAATCTACTACTATGTGCCTGTAGAGACAAAGACTGCAGCAAGGAAAGGAACTAAAAGCTGGAACTTACTTGAGACTTGTTGAGACTTCAACTTTGAATCTAGCTGTGCTTTAATTCATGAGTACTTCAACAATTGAAAGTTATTTAAGATAATACTTTTATACCAGTTGTTTCTGTTTCTTGAGTGTTTTAACTGAGGTCCACAGATTCCAAAGTTCAATGAGATGCCTTTAAAAATACAATCTTGGTGGCCTGACTATCAGTGAAAACACAACACTTCAAAAATTGTATCTCGACAATATTGTCTCTTTCCTCTGAGGGGAAAAAAAAAAAACATGCATATTTGTGTGTGTGTTGTGTGTTTACACAAGTGTAAAGTCACAATTCTTGTTTTATGTCATCTTAATGAGAGGAAATACATACCTGTATGCATATTTCTGTGTCTATTTACATACAAATATAGATTTTATTATGGTCTTATTTGTTTGCTTTCATATTGGCAACAAAAATAAAATTTAGGTTCATGATATTGCTTGTGAACACCAACACTCTTCCCAAGCAACCAAGAAATACATATTTTCTGAATGATTTACAACTTCCATGAGTCCCATTGAAAGACTGATAGTCTCCATTTTATTAAATAAAAGAAAATTATTATAAAAATATAGTTTATAAGCACATTTTGCTTGTTTGTTTTATCTAGCACTAAAAAACAGGACCAAAAAAGTTGAGATATGCCCCAGAGTTATTTGCTTATCTTGTCATGGAACATTTAACTTAAAGGTCTGTATAACTCACAGAGATACTTCCATGTTTGTTCTGTTTGACTTCTGATATGTTTCTCCTAATCTTGACAACAAGAACAAGATTGTGGGCAGATCAAAATAAAATGTATATCATTCATCATGTTACTTGCCAGGAACCACAGAAAAAGGAACAATCAAATACGGTTTCTGATTCCCCACCTCTGACACCTCTTTCCCTCACTTTTTCCTGTGCAGCCTAGTATATGAATATGTTTGCAACAATATGACGAATCCTTTAGTGGAGACATGAGCAAAGTATTAATCATCTTTGCATACCCCACAATGCCTCTCTCAGGGCCTTTTACAAAGGAGGAACTCACTGAATAGTGGTTGATTAATATTTGTAAAATGCAGTGGGTTAACAATTCCAGTAACAATCCACTACAATGAAAAACCTGTTTCTATGTCTAAAGAATTCATGTGGAATAAGGTCTGTATATCTATCATCTATCTCTGTATCTGTATTTATATATTTATTAACATATATATATATATATATATATATATATATATATATATATATATCTTTACTTGAAAGGTTTTTTTTCTTTGATTTGGGAAAATCTTATAGAGATAATTCTTTCCCTTCTTATTTTTGTATCTCAATCAAAATCTAATGGAATCATCACAGGAACTGTCAATATTTGCTTTTCCTCCTTTAGCAGGTAAACTGCGTTTACATTTATATATTTTATCTCCTAATCACCAACAATTTCTAACTAGGTCTTATATTGCTTCTGCTGTTTTAGGAAAGCCCTATAATATAATAGACAATGAAAGACACTCCAAATACTTTTCTCCGTGGTTTAGATTGTTCCCTTCTTGGACTCACCTAGAGATAACACAGCCCTTCAGATACAAGCATACCCACTTTACCACTATAGTAATTAAATGGGGTATTATTACCCAGTGGGGATATGGCATTGGAGACCTTCTAGCTCCAAAATTCAGAGTAAATTGTATTTCTAAACTTGGAATCAAGAAGAAAGAATGTATTATCAGCTTCACACAAAAAGGATCATCACCTATTGGAAACATCCTTGACTGAATGTCAGCTCATCTAGAGCTGATGCTAACACTGATTCAGTAATGATCATGCACAAATACCTATGTCTCCTAAGCAAGGGACATTGGGCAGTGGCCAGGAAATCTACTGTTTTGTTTATTGAGAGAGAGAGAGAGAGAGAGAGAGAGATTGAGAATCTGAAGCAGAATCCACATTCAGTGTGAAGCCCAACCCAGGGCTCGATCCCATGATCCTGGGATCATGACCTGAGCCAAAATCAAGAGTCGGATGCTCATATGACTGAGCCACCCATGTGTTCTCAAATCTTTTGAACCCTCCATTAATTTCGGAGGGGAAAAAGGACCTTGTATATCCTTTCTCCACATTTTGGCATTCCAATTTCTAATAACTTTCATTATAAAATGCTGATAATAATTTCTGTCACATAGGTTGGATAAAGATTTTTTCAAGATTCAAATTAGATGATAGATATGAAATTACTTTAAGAATCATAAAAACAGTCTTTGTTTCTCTTATTATAAGTTGACAACAAAGTAATTATTAAAAGAATGAATAAAGGTATGATTCTTTTGTGTCTTTACATTGCGTGACAGGCAACAATTTCCAAAACAGCACAATAAACTTTTAATTGTTCAACACTTAGTGCACTATGCCAAATCATTGAGTCAAGAGGAACCATGCCCAACTTTGCTTGTTTGTGCATTCAGGCTTGGGCTGATGTCTGCAGGAATTTCCATCCATATGTTAGGCAATGGCCTGGAGTAAAACATGCTCAGGATCACGGTTATTTGCCAGGTTAGGCTGCTATAATGCTTTATAGAACAGCTGGAATATGTTTTCCAAGGGTATACAATAGCACCTAAATAGCTGTCGTGCTGTGATTTAGAGATTTTAAATTCATTCCCATGTTTAATTCATCATACAACTCTGTTCTGACATTTTAATATGCATATTTTTCCTTTCTTTCTTTGTTTCTTTCTTTCTTTTTTTTTAATGATGTCTATTTTTTTCAGGTTGCCTTTTCCATTTTATTATATTCTTTAGTGGATCTCCATAGCAAAACCAGCATTTGGATTTCTTTCAGAAAAGGAAAAGGCAACAAAATGATTAAAACAGACAGCATTAGAGGACCAGAAACCTATAAAGGAAGGGAAAGAATGAGTGTTCAAGGATACCAAATTCAAAACAAAACAAGACAAAACATATCTGGGAAAAACAAATTTGAAATTCCAGCTCCTCTACTGAGTGCCTGTATAAGGTGAGATAGAAAGTAAATGAATTCCACTGGAAGGGCCAAGATGGTGGAGCAGCAGGGAAGTTCTTGGCTTTTCTCTCATCCCTGAAATGCAGCTAGATCAGCACCAAACCATTTTTCACACCTAGAAAATTGATCTGAGGATTAACACAAGACAATCTGCATAACATGAGTCACAGAACTCAGCAGGTACAAAGCATGGAGAGGTGAACTGGGGAAGAGAGAAGCCACAGAGGGTAGAGAGCTGTTTTTGCAGAGAGAGATGACAGAGAAAGGGAGGAGAGTTCAAGAAAAGCACTCCCCACGCCCAAAAATAGCTGGAGACTAAGGCAAAGAGTGGAAATACCCACAAATGATTGAACAAGGGAGAAAGGAGAGGGTTTGAATACCATTAGGACTCTATAAGTAGGGGAGAGCAGACTCGGAAATTCTGAAGCTCCATACCTGGTAGTGATGTATAAGGAAGGGTGAATCCCCAGGAGCAAGCAATAAGGTCTGAGGGGTCCAGGGGCCACAGTGGGAGAAGTAGTTCCCCTGCTAGGAGGACATTTGGTAGAGACTCTATGGCCTCCCCACAGGCAAAGGTGGACTCTGGAGAAAAGCTACATTTGCTGGAATTGGAACAGACACCAGGGTATGGTGAAACATGGTGTTGCCTATGTGTTGTGTTTTGCCATAATCTCTGAACCTCTGCTGCCACATGATCACACAAACTTTTTTCTGGGGCAAACAGGCATCTGGTCACAATCTCAGAACCTCTGCAAAAGCATGACTGCATGGATGTTCTTGGGGGCAAGCTGGCACCTGGCCATTGCCTGGAGAGACCCTCCTACAGAGTATCGGAGCAGGTCCAAGCCTCAGGGCTCTCAGAAGTGAGGTGTTTGGAAACACAGCCCCATACCAGATATAATTCAGGCGGGAGGTGCTGCCTGGCAGGCTGACTGCTTGGAAGTGGACAGGGTAGAAGCAGTGAGTGCAGGAAAGGTGAAGGCAGAGGAGGGGTGCTTGACTGCTGGTCATTAAGAGCAGAGAGTTCTCGTGCCAGAGACTGGAAGCTGGATGATGACATTTTCATCTCATTCACATGCACATCACATCCACCCCAGTAAGCTAAGCAGCTCCACCTAGTGGAGAATGGAGCCATTACACCAAGCCCATCCAAGTGAACCAACCAAGCCTTAGAGGGCCACCACAAGTCTCTTTGCCCACATAGTGTAGAGACTATAAAGTGATTCGCAGTTAGACTTTTACAGAAAAATGGATGTAACTTCATTCAGATTTCATTCTGTTCACTGGTCCATCTATTCGATTTTTTTTTCTTTTTCCTTTCTTATTCTTGGATACAGAAAGAGAAAAAAAAATATTTTATTTTTATTTTATGGGTTTTTAAAATGTTTTTACTATATTTTTATTTTTTTATAATTTTTAATTTCATTTTACTGTTTTCATTTAATTCTATTATAGTCTATTGTACACTTTTTAAATTTTTTAAACACTTTATTACTTTTTTTTCTTTTTTTTTTTTTAACTTTTTTTTTTTTTTTAATTTATTTTTGGGACAGAGAGAGACAGAGCATGAACGGGGGAGGGGCAGAGAGAGAGGGAGACACAGAATCGGAAACAGGCTCCAGGCTCCGAGCCATCAGCCCAGAGCCTGACGCGGGGCTCGAACTCACAGACCGCGAGATCGTGACCTGGCTGAAGTCGGACGCTTAACCAACTGCGCCACCCAGGGGCCCCTATTACTTTTTTTTTTTTCTATTCTTTCCATTTTTCTCTACTCTATCAAGCTTCTTTCAACAACCAGACCAAAACACACCTATCTAGCTTCCTTTATTTGATTTTTGTGTTGTTTTTAATTTATTAATTTTTATTTATTATTTTATTAATTCTTTTTTCCTCCTCCAAAATGACAAAATGAAGGAATTCCCAATCCCCCAACCCCAAAAGAAAACAAACAGGAAGAAATGACAGCCAGGGACTTAATCAACACAGATATAAGCAAGATGTCTGAACTAGAATTTAGAATCACGATAATTAGAATACTAGCTGGGGTTGAAAAAAGCATAGATTCCCTTTCTGCAGAGATGAAAGAAGTAAAATCTAGTCAGGACAAAATAAAAACTGCTACAACTGAGATGCAATCGTGAATGGATGCCATGGCAGCAAGGATGGATGAAGCAGAACATGGAATCAGCGATATAGAAGACGAAATTGTGGAGAATAATGAAGCAGAAAAAAAGAGGGAAACTAAGGCAAAAGAGCATGATATAAGAATTAGAGAACTTGGTGACTCATTAAAAAGGAATAATATCTGAATCATAGGGGTCCCAGAAGATGAAGAGAGAGAGAAAAGGGTAGAAGGTTTATGGGAGCAAATTATAGCAGAAAACACTTCTAACCTGGGAAAAAATATGGATATCAAAATCCAGCAAGCACAGAGAACTCCCTTTAGATTCAATAAAACCGAACATCAACAAGACGTATCATAGTCAAATTGACAAAACACATAGACAAGGAAAGAATTATAAAAGCAATAGGGGAAAAAAGGGTTCTTAGCCTATAAGGGAAGACAGATCAGGTTCACAGTAGACCTATTCACAGAAACTTGACAGGTCAGAAAGGAGTGGCAGGAAATATTCAATGTGCTGAATCAAAAAAAAATATATGCAGCCAAGAATTCATTATGCAGCAAGGCAGTCATTCAAAATGGAGAGATAAAGAGTTACCCAGAAAAACAAAATCTAAAGCTCACAACTACTCAACCAGCCTTGCAAGAAATTTTAAGGGGAACTTCTGAGGGGAGAATAGAAGAAACAAAACAAACAAACAAAAGACCAAAATCAACAAAGACTAGAAAGGACCAGAGAACAGCACCAGAAACTCCAACTTTACAGGCAACACAATGGAAACAAATTCGTATCTTTCAGTACTCACTCTAAATGTCAATGGGCTAAATGCTCCAATCAAAAGACATAGGGTAACAGAATGCATAAGAAAACAAGATCCATCTATATGCTGCTTACAAGAGACCCATTTTAAACCTAAAGACACCTTTAGATTGAAAGTAGGAGGATAGAGTTACATCTGTCATGCTAATGGTCACGAAAAGAAAGCCAGCGTTTCCATACTTATATCAGACTATCTAGATTTTAAAATAAAGACTGTTGGGGCGCCTGGGTGGCTCAGTCAGTTAAGCGGCCGACTTCGGCTCAGGCCATGATCTCGCCGTCCATGAGTTTGAGCCCCACATCGGGCTCTGTGCTGACAGCTCAGAGCCTGGAGCCTGTTTCAGATTCTGTGTCTCCTTCTCTCTGACCCTTCCCCGTTCAAGCTCCATCTCTCTCTGTCTCAAAAATAAATAAACGTTAAAAAAATTTAAAAAAAAATAAAATAAAGACTGTAATAAGAGATGAAGAAGTGCATTACATCATAATTAAGGGATCTATCCACCAAGATCTAATAATTGTAGACATTTATGTTCAAATGTGGTAAAGCCCAAATATATAAATAAATTAATCACAAACATAAAGAAACTTATTGACAATAATACCATAATAGTAGGGGACTTCAACACCCCACTTACAACAATGGGCAGATCATCTAAGCAGAAAATCAACAAGGAAACAATGGCTTTGAATGACACACTGGACCAAATGGACTTAACAGATATATTGAGAACACTTCATTCTAAAAAAAGTGGAGTACACATTCTTCCTGAGTGCACATGGAACACTCTCCAGAAGTGATCACATACTGGGAAACAAAAGAGCCCTCAACAAGTAGAAAAAGATCAAGATCATACTGTTCATATTTTCAGACCACAATACTATAAAGCTTGAAATCAACAAAAAAAAATTCAAAAGACAATGAATACTTGGATATTAAAGAACATCCTAGTAAAGAATGAATGGGTTAACCAAGGGGTTAAGGGGGAAATTAGAAAGGTACATGAAAACAAACAAAAATGATAACACCACAGCCCCAAACCTTTGGGATGCAGCAGAGGCGGTCATAAGAGGAAAGTATATAGCAATCCAAGGCTTCATAAAGAAGGAAGGAAGGTCTCAGATACACACCTAAACTTACATCTTAAAGAGCTGGAAAAAGAACAACAAATAAAACTCAAAACCAGCAGAAGATGGGAAATAATAAAGATTAGAGCATAAATCAATGATATAGAAATGAAACTAAACAAACAAACCAAAAACAAACAAACAAACAAACAAACAAACAAAACAGTAGAACAGATCAATGAAACCAGGAGCTGGTTCGCTGAATGAATTAACAAAATTGATAACCCCCTAGCCAGTTTGATAAAAAAAAAAAAAAAAAAAAAAAAGGAAAGGACCCAAATAAATAAAATCAAGAATGAAAGAGGAGAGATCACAACCAATACTGCAGAAACACAAACAATAATAATAAAATATTATGAGCAATTATACCAATAAATTGGGCAATCTTGAAGAAATGAATAAATTCCTAGAAACATATGAATTATCAAAACTGAAAGAGAAAGAAATAGAAAATTTGACCAAACCCATAACCAGTAAAGAAATTGAAGCAGTAATCAAAAGTCTCCCAAAAACAAGAGTCCAGGGCCAGATGGCTTTCCAGAAGAATTCTTCCCAACATTTAAAGAAGAGTTAACACCTATTCTTTTGAAGCTGTTCCAAAAAACATAAGTGGAAGGAAAACCTTCAAACTCATTCTTTGAGGACAGCATTACCTTGATTCCAAAACCAAAGACCCCACTAAAAAGGAGAACTATAGACCAATATCCCTGATGAACATGGATCAAAACTTCTCACCCAGATACTACCCAATCGGATTCAACAATACATTAAAAGAATTATTCACCACAGTCAAGTGCAATTTATAGCTGGGATGCAGGGCACGTTTAACATCCACAAAACAATCAAATTGACACATGACATTAATAAAAGAAAGAATAAAAAAACACATGATCCTCTCAATAGATGCAGAGAAAGCATTTGACAAAATACAACATCTGTTGTTGATAAAAACCCTCAAGAAGTAGAGATACAAGGATCATACCTCAATACCATAAAAGCCATATGCCAAAGACCCACTGCTAATATCATACCCAATGGGGAAAAACTGAGAGCTTTTCCCCTAAGGTCAGGAACACAGCAGGGATGTCCATTCTTGCCACTGTTATTTAACACAGCATGGGGAAGTTCTAGCTCAGCAATCAGACAACACAAAGAAATAAAAGACATCCAAATCAGCAAGAGGAATTGAAACTTTGACTCTTTTAGACAACATGATACTCCATATGGAAAACCCCAAGGATCCACCAAAAAACTGCTAGAATTGATTTACAAATTCAGCAAAGTCACAGGATATAAAGTCGATGCACAAAATCAGCTGCATTTCTAAATACCAGTAATGAAGCAGCAGAAAGAGCAATCAAAGAAGTGATCCCATTTAAAATTGCACCAAAACCATAAAATACCTAAGAATAAGTCTAACCAAAGAGGTGAAAATCTATGCACTGAAAACTGTAGAAAGCTTATGAAAGAAATTGAAGACACACACAAAAAAAGGGAAAATATTCCATACTCATGGATTGGAAGAACAAATATTGTTAAAATGTCAATACTACCCAAATTAATCTACATATTAAACAGAATCCCTATCAAAATAACACCAGCACTTTTCACAGAGCTAGAACAAACAATCCTAAAATTTGTATGGAACCAGAAAAGACCCTGAATACCCAAAGGAATCCCGAAAAAGAAAACCAAAGCTGGAGGCATCACAATTCTGGAGTTCAAGATGGGTTACAAAGCTGTAATCAACCAAATGGTATGGTACTGGCACAGAAACAGACACTCAGATCAATTGAACTGAATAAAGAACCCAGAAATGGACCCACAAATGTAAGGCCAACTAATCTTTGACAACGCAGGAAAGAGTATCCAATGGAATGAAGATAGTCTCTTCAGCAAATGGTGTTGGGAAAACGACAGCAACGTGAAGATTGAACCTGGACCACTTTCTTACACCATACACAAAAGTAAACTCAAAATGGATGAAAGACCTAAATGTAAGACAGGAAGCCATCAAAATCCTAGAGGAAAAAGAAGGCAAAAACCTGTTTGACCTCGGCCACAGCAACTACTTACTCAACATGTCGCTGGAGGCAAGGGAAACAAAAGCAAAAATGAATTACTGGGACCTCATCAAGATAAAAATTTTCTGCATGGTGAAGGAAATAATTAGCAAAACTAAAAGGCAACCAATGGAAAGCAAGATGATATTTGCAGAGGACATAACAGAGAAAGAACTAGTATCCAAGATCTAAAAAGAAATCACACTCAACACCCCCCAAAAAATAATCCAGTAAAGAAATAGGCAGAAGATATAAACAGACATTTTCTGAAGAAGACATACAGATGGCTAACAAACACGTGAAAAGATGCTCAACACCACTCATCATCAGGGAAGTACAAATCAAAACCACAATGAGATGCCCTCTCACACCTGTCAGATTGGCTAAAATTAACAATTCTGGCAACAAATGTTGGCGAGGATGCAGAGAAAGAGGAAGACTTTTGCACTGCTGGTGGGAATGCAAACTGGTGCAGCCACTCTGGAAAATAAAATTTTCCTCAAAAAATTAAAAAATATAACTACCCTACAATTCAGCAACTACACTACTAGGTATTTATCTAAAGGATATAGGAATGCTTTTTTGAAGGGGCACATACACCCCCATATTTATAGCCGCACTATCAACAATAGCCCAAATGCCCATTGACAGATGAATGGATAAAGAAGACGTGGTACACACACACACACACACACACACACACACACACACACACACACAAATGGATATTACTCAGCAATCAAAAAGAATGAAATCTTGCCATTTGCAACAATATGGATGGAAGTAAATTGTGTTATGTTAAGTGAAATTAGTCAGAGAAAAACAAGTATCCTATAACTTCATTCATATGTAGAATTTAAGATACAAAACAAATGAACATAAGGGAAGGGAAGCAAAAATAATATAAAAACAGGGAGAGAGGAGAAAACATAAAAGACTCTTAAATATAGAGAACAAACTGTGGGTTGCTGGAGGGACTGTGGGTGGGGATGGGCTAAATGGGCAAGAGGCATTACAGAGAACACTTGTTGGGACAAGCACTGGGTGTTATATGTAGAGGCTGAATCACTGGGTTCTACTCCTGAAATCATTATTGCACTATATGCTAACTAACTTGGATAGTAAATAAATAAATAAATAAATAAATAAATAAATAAATAACTAGCTAGCTAGCTTAATAAGCCAACAAACAAAAAAGAAAATGACTGAATTCCTCAGTAAATTTAGTTTCATTTAATAGGAGTTTATTAGTCTTTCTAAAGTAGAAGTTGCAAGGTGGCTATCTAGAGCTAGAACAAGGGTTTAATGATGTCATTCAAGACCCTAAGTCTTCCAATTTTTCTGTTCTATCATCTTTGGAGTGATGGCTTTACATCTTTCTGTATTTCACCTCAAAGTTACATGACGTTGCTAAAAGATGGTTGTCGTACCTCTAAATATTTATGTTGTCTATACTAAGAATGAAGAGGTATGGCAAAAGGGCAATACATTTGATTTTAGGAAGGGGTCATCTTTTCATATCATAAGAAAAGTTCACCCAACCTAATTTATTCTTATTTCATATTAGCTAGAACTGGGTAAGATATGTGTCCTTAGACCAACTGGTCAAAATAATGCAGTTTCTAAAAATAATACACATTACTGGTTCTTTGGGATGAGTACCAAGAGTCTGTGTTTTAACCAGTGCTCCAAGTGATTCTGATGCCGACTAACATTTGAGCACCATTCATATGATCGTAGGTTGGGTGGAGCCTACCATTCTTAGGTGAAGCATAATTTACTTAGGACCTAAATAGACCATGAATGTGATGACAAGCAAGAAATAGGCCTGGAGAAATATTGGGTATTGGAAACCTACATCCAAAGTACTCCTAGGAATGCATCTAGACTCTTTAGGTTTCAGGGCTTTTTTCCCCCTATTTAATATGAGATTAATATCCCTCACACAACATTATAAAAGCAAATGGAAATAATGCAAGGGTAGCATACTCGATATTAACACTGAATGATAAAATCAACAGCAAACAAACCAAACAAGCAAAGAAACAAACCTGCCTTGCTACTACAGTGGAGTTCTAACCTGAAGGTGAGGATCAGAGTGAGAAAAATTAGAAATAAATTGGTGTTAAAATATGATACAAGAGGCGTTATGGCATCCAAGAGTTATTTTCATTGTCCAATGAAAATGCATCCTTTAGCCTGAACAACATCCAGAGTATGACTCTGCTCTGCTATAGCACAACACATACTGTGAATCAACCCACAATCAAGAGAAAGCAATTAAATTATAGAGAGGACCTTCTTCCCAAATGAATAGTGAGAGTAAAGCATTTTGCTAAATAAACTGAAGAAGCAAATATCCACAAAAATCAGTGAATTAAATGTAACATTGAAAGGGGACATTTATAAATTGTAGTAGAGATTCAGGATAAATTTCTAATAGGAATAAAGGCTTTTAAAATTGACAAATAAAAACATAAAAAAACATAAAAAATGGTATGGGAAAAGAAAGTCACAGGGCACAAAAAGACGACAGAAGAACATGGACAAAGGAATTGAGACCACACTGTGGCTTTTTGGGCCATATTGTTAAAAAATCCCATCAGTCCTGTGGTAGAGGAAGAATTTAACCCTTACTCTCATAATGAATTGGATAATATTAAAAATTTGAATTTTATATTTATGCAACATTAAGTGCATCATGAACTCTGTCACATTGTCAGTCTAATGTGAAAGTTAATAACAGGGAGCAGCACATGTGAATACTAAATATAAATCCAGGGGCTCAGAAGGAGTTAAGAAGAATCAAGCCTCTCCACCCCCCAACAGAATGTTATTTCAGCAGGTCTGTTTCTGACTACACTTTCTGAAGCACTTAGTGAATTTTAGAATAGTACATAAGAGATAAATTGTTAATATTTTAAAACACCATGAAATGCTAGTGTGGACAGTAAAAGGAACCTATTTGTGATCCTTCATGACTTATGTAATGTAAAACAAATCTCATGGATAAGTGTCGTTCTAATTATGTTAGTCAGAAAGATGGTTTACACCTGATCAGCTTGGTAACTAGCAGGAAAAGAAATCCATAGACCCTGTGATACTGCATCTATTTTGTGCCTGACCAGGCTAATTTGTCAAGGACAATCAATTTGGTCACTGAAGAGAAACAGGGCATGTCTAAGGAAGACTTCTAATATATTTGTGCTTCAGAGCTTTACGTCAAATGGGATATTTTTTAGAGTCAACTCATTGTTTCTTTGACTTAAATTCTTTCCACGGTGGAACAACAGTACAGTAATTTTTAAAATGACATATTAAGCAAAGGTATTTATTTATTTTTTACTCCTTATTATTGTACTTGGAAACCAAAAAGAATGTGATTTTTAAAAAATGCAGTATGTTTTCTGTAGAAATAAGTGCACTGAACGCAATACAATCTAATGGGTAGACGTATGGGATCCTGAGTTGTATAAATATGCGCAATGGACACAAGCAAACTACGTGGGAAAAACATCAACCTCCATAGAATCCAAAGGTCACAAATTACCACTTTATCTAGGTCATTGTCCTACATTAGAACCTAGGAGAGGCTCCTTCTTTATTGTTAAATGAAAAGACTAGACCCACAAATTCTCTCTCTCAATTCCTCCAGATTTAATTTTATGAATACTATATTTGGAAATATATGTGAATATATGTATGTTTTAAAATACATTTTCTTATAAGAAATTTCTGTAGACATGAAGCACGTGGCTGTTTAAATACAAATATATTTAAATACACACACATACACACATTAGCATCCCAGCAAAGAGCAGATGGAACACAAAAATTATAAGATTTAAATAATGTATTAATAAATACGCTATTTAAACATATATAGAGAGGTTTAAGTTACACCACAAAGGATAGTGCATTACCCCAAGGTTTTACCAACCCATAGGTATAAAGAGATAACTGAACAGAGAAGATTAAAGGAAACATAAAAGGAGAATGTCCTATATTAGGGTCAACTTTGAGAGGAGCTTTCATTTAATTCAGAAACAACCAGTCAGAGGTGATTCTTTAGAGAGGAAATAAATACTCTGATCTTACTTTCCACCCCTGCCCTTCAGTCTTCTGTCATGTCTCCCAACTGGCCAAAGCCAGTAGGAAACCAAAGTGCAAAGAAGCTCCATTGGTAAACTTCATACCTGGCAGTCTCGGGGGTAGGGGTGGGGCGAGTAGAGGGAAGAACAGAGAAGAGTGGAAAAGAGTGGGCAGTGGATCTGGAGAAGCAAAAGAAAGATATCTTGCTTCAATGATTTTGTTTGCATTTAAATTGAATTATTGGACTCTATCCACCAATACACTGAATTACTGTTTGATTTTCTACAAACTGTCTTTGTGCATAAATTAATCTATGTAATACTAGTTTACCTTGATGAATAAAATAGTTATAATCATATTATCCTAATACCGTCTATTTCAACAGAAAGTAAAAACTATGAATGCATGAATAAGATCTACCTTGGAGTCTTCCTTAGACCTAAAATCATACTTGGATATGCACAAGCAAATCGTACATTTGACATATACAGATCACATACATACACATACACTTGAAATAATTATTTCAAACTCTTTGGCTTTAATAATAATGTGTACAATTAATTACTTATCTACTCTATAGAAATCTGTATAGCAAAATGCCTAAGAGTATTAGGCTCTGGATTCACATTACTTGGATCTAATCCTAGTATTGACAATAACTACCTGTGTGTTCTTGGTCAAGTTATTCAACATCTCCAAGCCACAATTACTTTATGTACAAATTAGGTATTTTGATAATCCTAATGGATTTGGGGCAGAGAGAGAAATACCATGAAATAAATAGGCAATGGGTCTAGCATGATTCAATTTAAGGGATGCTAGAATAGTGACAAGTACTAGTAATAGTGATTCTCTTTATTCCTCCTACTTGAGGTACCAATATTACTATTACATTGTATGAAAAAAGTAGCTAAAAATGTTGAACATATGAGTTGACTCCGCCTCTATTATTATAAAGAAGGTAAGAATTATTATTAGAAGTCTAATTATTATTAAAAGTCTAATAATAGATTAGAATCTATTATTAGAAGTCAGGTAAGAATAGTGCCTCGCTGGCTCAGTTGGTAGAGCATCTGAATCTTGATCTCTGGGTCATGAGTTCGAGCCCCATGTCAGGCATAGAGACTACTTAAAAATAAATCAATAAATAAAAACATTTAAAAGTCAAGAATAATGTCATTGTGTCTCTGTATGTGGTTTTACTGAAAGGTGGAAGGCAGTTAAAATGAAATAATATGTGAAGTCCACATACTGGTCTCCAACTGAAAAGTAGCAGCTAATTCCACATACTGGTCTCCAACTGAAAAGTAGCAGCTTAGAATAGATTACGCCAACTAAAACAATTTTTTTTATATGTTGTTACATGCCTTAAATAATACTAAAGAAAAAACTGTCTTTATGAGTCACACTGTACATTCATTTGTCTGCTTACTTGAAACTCCCAAAGCAATCTAACAGGAGTACTATGTAAAACTGAGAATAACACCTCTTTCACTAGGGAACATTTCCTCATGTTTGTTGTTGATGTTATTGTTATCTTAATTCCAGAATGATAGAAGATCAGGAATATTCGTGAAGTGCAAGATTTGAGATCACCAATTTGGAAATGAAACCAAATAAATTCTGTATCACTTTGTGTAACAGAGGTCATTGAACATCTAATTACAGAGTAGAGAGAATTTTGAGGCCTGGAATTCAGTTCCAAGTTGATGAAATAGCAGGTCATGTTTAAATGGAAACTGAAGTCATATAGATTCATGGATATATGTGAAACATGGATATAGCACAGTGCAACACATCTTGACATGATAAACCTAATTCAGTTATGGGAAAAAAAAAAACACTTTTTCTCTCTATTTTTCCTCTGCAAATCTTATGAGGAAAAGGAACTAACAGCTTGGCAGTGTGTGTGTGTGTGTGTGTGTGTGTGTGTGTGTGTATTTATATGTGAGTGTATGTGTATATACACATACATATTATATATGTAATATATATATAATTATATATATATAATACATATCATTGTTCGAACACAAACCAGTAATAATTACAGGATTTTGCTTGTAAGGATATAAATGAATAGGTGAGGAAGGTATCACTATAATGATGGTCTTAATGTATGTCTAGGTGAATATTAGAAACAGTAATCTACATGACTGGAGACACATCTGGAATCTAACAATTTTCCTACTTTAAGATGGTAAACAAAGCAAAATTGTTAATTAAGAGACAGTGTAGAAGCTTAGCCAAATAGCATAGGTGTGTCTTAGTCAGCCTGTAGTTGAGACAAAAATAGAGAAATCTGGATTCTCACCCCTTCAAATCTTTCCCACTGTTTTAATTTTTTTTAACCTTTATTCATTTTTGAGACAGAGAGAGACAGAGAATGAATGGGGGAAGGTCAGAGAGAGAGGGAGACACAGAATCTGAAACAGGCTCCAGTCTCTGAGCTGTCAGCACAGAGCCTGATGCGAGGCTTGAACTCACAGACCACGAGATTATGACCTGAGCTGAAGTCAGACGCCCAACCGACTGAGCCACCCAGGCGCCCCAACTTTCCCACTGTTTTAAAAAAGAATCTTACCAAGAGCATTTAAACCACGCATACATATATTATAATATAAACACTACTACATTCATTAGAAGATCATAAGATCTGTATCAGACACAAATGGGTTAAAATCCAAGTTCTACTACTTGGTAGCTGTATGAACAATGTTGACTAAAATAAACACTATGCCTATTCTGGTTTTTTTTAAGCATATTTACTTTGAGAGAGAGAGAGAGAGCACAAGCAGAGGAGGGCCAGGGAGAGAGAATACCAAGTAGACTCCATGCTGTCAATGCAGAGCCAAACGCAAGGCTCAATCTCATGAACCGTGAGATCATGACCTGAGCTGAAATCAAGAGTTGAATGCTTAACCAACTGAGACACCCAGGTGCCCTGCTGTGCCTGTTTTCTAATCTATGAGCAAAAATAAAACTACAAAGGATATTTGAGAAATTCTGCAAATAAATATTTCAAACTTACCTAGCATACGTTTCATAACTATTTCAAATAAAATTATCTCAAAGGTAAGCTCAGCTTCTGGATCTGCCAAAATGGAGTAGCCCCCTTCTTCTAGGTCTTCTTTCTTACAATTAAAACACCCTAGGAATACCATAATAACCAAAAACAGACAAACTCTAAAAGGTGGAAAGAACGTTGGCTGCTTAAGGAGCTTAACTCTTGAATTGCACAGCAGTAAATCTCCTGGGTTGCTTTACTGCTTCCCATACATCCCACACAGGGAGTTGCAGAAGATTCAACCTTGAAACACTAATAGACACAGGATAAAAAAAGTTTTAGGCAAAAGTCTTGTTTTCCTTAGCCATAGGATAGGGGAAAGGGTGGCCCAATAAAAGGACACCATTTTTGGCAATACCCACTCAAGTACAACCAAATACCAATGGAAAACCTAAATCAGGGAATAAGTGGGAAGTTGGTTTTTCACCCTTCCCTCCCCTACCTTGTAGAAAATATCAGTAATGCTTCTAATTCCCAAACTAGGCATGTCAGCAGGACCAAGCACAGATCTGACCATCAGGATCAGGTGGTGGCATTCCATTTCTGCTGGGACCATACCAGTCAGGGTGAGCAATGAGCTGACCTTCTATCCCCACAACATAGAACCAGAAAATGTTCTGTTTCCATTGCCTAGCTAGTGACAGTGTGGTATGGTGGAGACCTGACCTGCATAAATATCAACAAGTCTGAAGGAGACAGCATGAGTAAGGGCTAGTAGGCACTCTGTTTTCAACCATCCTTAGTGCAGTAATTCAGTGGGGAGCTAAGCTCTACCCCCATCCAATATCAACAAGACAGAACAAAGTGATGGAAGGTGTGACTACTTTTCACTCCTCTTCCACTGTCCCCCTTTGGTGGCAGTGGGTCTCAGCAGGGACCTAACCTTCCATCACCTCTATGCAGTAGAAGTGCATGGAGTCAGACTTCCATATCTACCCAGGCCCTAGTCAGCCACTCTCCTCACTCAGAGGAACTGAGACGGTATAAATCAGTGCTCCAGGACCACTGAAAAGGTATCAGTGGGAAGGGGGGGTGGGTAGCTAAATTCCATAACATCCATCTGCAAAAAGGTAGTGTGAATTGGTGCCCAGTTATCCTGGGGTGAACTTGGAGAGGCCCAATGGGGAGTTGAACATAAACACCTATCTATCCCTTCCACTATACTTTAAAAGGGAGACTGATAGTTTAAAAAGAACATATTCTAGAATCCACAGCTTCATAACCTGAAATTAAAATATACCCAAGAAAGAATAAAAATTACTCAGCATACCAAGAACCAGGATAATCACCACATGCATGAGAAAATACAATTAACAAACATGAAAACTGAGATGAATCACTGAAATTATCTGATAACCATTTTGTTTTTGTTTTCCAGCATTGATATAATAATTGGCATAACATTGTTTAAGTCATACACATGATGATGTGATACACGTAGATATTGCAATGTTTATTTTACTATCATAAAAATTATTAAATGACAATTATGAATTACCTTAAAACAAGTGAAAATATAAATCTCACCAAATATATATGTTATAAAAATAATAAATAAATTTATTGTCTCCTCCACTCCTTGCTGCCAGCCTAAGAACTTCTCAAAGGCATAGATAACTTTGTAATCATTTATGTGTCTCCTAACTACAGGCAAATGACATAATAAGGGGATTAACAACCTTGCATTCAACAAAGAATGGGTAGATGGATGATTAATCAAATGAATACATGGGTTATCCTCCCTAGAAACCACTTCAAAATGTTTGTGGTTAGAAGAAAAGATACTAAAAAAGTCAGTCTGAAAGTTTCTAAATACATTTTTCAATACTCTTACATAATATTAATATTTGATTAGGAGTTTTTAAACATAAAAAGATGCAATTGAACTATTCTATATTCTACTATTGTGAATAAAGTGTGATTATTTTATTTTTTGCAGAATTATTTAAGTAACATTTATGACAAGCATATAATGTACATCAACTTTAGAACATCAGAGCATATGAAAAAGTATATAAAAGAGAACATTCATATATAATACCACCATCTTCCAATCTCCACTAATGTTTTTGTTCTCTAGAAATATCATATAAATATTAAATTCAGTTATTTATTTTCAAAGGAGAAGACAATTACTCAAATCAAATACTGGTAGAATAATTTATGTAATCAGCAAATGTGGTTACATAGTTAATGTGTTCTTATGTCAGAACAACAGGTGCATAACACTGTATTAAAAATGTGTAGGTTTTCTGGGATACCACCTCACACCAGTCAGAGTGGCTAAAAATAACAACTCAGGAAACAACAGATGCTGATAAGGATGTGGAGAAATGGTAACCCTCTTGCACTGTTGATGGGAATGAAAATTGGTGCAGCTGCCCTAAACAGTGTGGAGGTTCTTCAAAAAATTAAAAATATAACTACCCTATGACCCAGAAATAGCACTACTAGGAATTTATCTAAAGGATAGAGGAGTGCTGATTCATAGAGACACATGTACCCCGATGTTTATAGCAGTGCTTTCAACAATAGCCAAATTATGGAAAGAGCCTAAATATCTATCAATAGATGAATCAATACAGAAATGTGTGGCTTATATATACAATGGAATACTACTTGGCAATAAGAAAGAATGAAATGCTGCCATTTGCAGCAATGTGGATGGAACTGGAGGGTATTATGCTAAGTGAAATAAGCCAATCAGAGAAAGACAGATATATTTTTTCATTCATATGTGGGACTTGAGACACTTAACAGTAGACTATGGGAGAAGGGAAGGGGAAAAAATAGTTACAAACAGAGAGGGAGGTAAGCAAACGATAAGAGATTCTTTTTTTTTTCAACGTTTTTTATTTATTTTTGGGACAGAGAGAGACAGAGCATGAATGTGGAGGGGCAGAGAGAGAGGGAGACACAGAATCGGAAACAGGCTCCAGGCTCCGAGCCATCAGCCCAGAGCCTGACGCGGGGCTCAAACTCACAGACTGCGAGATCGTGACCTGGCTGAAGTCGGACGCTTAACCGACTGTGCCACCGAGGTGCCCCCAAGAGATTCTTAAATACAGAGAACAAACTGAGGATTGATGGGGGCTGGGGCAGGGAGAGGAGATAATGGGTAATGGGCATTGAAGAGGGCACTTGTTGGGATGAGAACTGGGTGTTGTATGTAAGTGACGAATCATGAGAAACCACCCCCAAACCCAAGAGCACACTGTATATGTTAGCCAACTTGACAATAAATTATATTTAAAAATAAAATTAAAAAAATAAAAATGTGTGGGTTTTTAGGGACACCTGGGTGGTTCAGTTGGTTGAGCATCCAACTCTTGATTACGGCTCAGGTCATGATTCCAGGGTTGTGGGATTGCACCTCGCATGGGGTTTCATTCTGAGCATAGAGCCTACTTAGGATTCATCTCTCTCACTTTCTTTCTCACTCTCTCTCTCTCTCTCTCTCTCTCTCTCTCTCCCCCCTCCCTCCCTCCCTCCCTCCCTCCCCCCCTAAAAATACAAACCTCAAGAGACTCAATGATAGAGAACAAACTAGGGGTTGACAGAGTAAGGTGGGTGGGAGATGTGCTAGATGGGGGATGGGTATTAAGGAGGGCACTTGTGATGAACACTGGGTGTTATATGTAAGTGATGAATCACTGAATTCTACTTTTGAAATCAATATTGAACTGTATGTTAACTAACTAAAATTTAAATTTAAAAAGGATAAAAAAATAATAAAATAAAATAAAATAAAATAAAATAAAATGATTAAAACAATCCAAAAAAATCAAGACTGTATTTTTAGTTTAATTAAACACTATTTTTGGCATGTATTGATCTACTTGGTCATTGAACTACCAAAGATATAATCATCTGTGTATTTATTGCCTTTATATAAACCGATTTTAAAAAGTCATCCCTTACTATTTTAAAATATAAAGCACCTGTACAAACAGAAATAAAAGGTAATGATCACATCCTTACTTGTTATATTTAGAAAATGCTTTAAGAGCATTTTGTATGTAGGCATTTAAAAACTTTCTTGTCAGGGCGCCTGGGTGGTTCAGTCAGTTGGGCATCTAACTGGCTCAGGTCATGATCTCATGGTCCGTGGGTTTGAGCCCTGCATTGGGCTGTGTGTGACAGCTCAGAGCCTGGAGCCTGCTTCGGATTCTGAGTCTCCCTCTCTCTCTGTCCCTCCCTTATTCAAGCTCTGTCCCTGTCTCTCTCAAAAATAAATGAACATTAAAATTTTTTTAAAAAACTTTCTTGTCTATGTATCAAAGAAACTTTTTCACCAAACTAGCATTACAAGTTTTTTAAATAAAATAAATATTTATCAAGCTTGCTAAAAAATTTTAAAAACTTAAAAATTAAAATTTGAAAAAAATTAAAAAAATATTTTAATGTTTATTTATTTTTGATAAGGGGGAGGCCAGAGAGGGAGACACAGAATCCAAAGTAGGTTCCAGCATCTGAGCTGACCACACAGAGCTCGATTCAG
Source organism: Neofelis nebulosa (assembly GCF_028018385.1). Lineage (NCBI taxonomy): Eukaryota > Metazoa > Chordata > Mammalia > Carnivora > Felidae > Neofelis > Neofelis nebulosa. The sequence goes on from NC_080798.1 coordinate 40,014,063, forward strand.
GACTCGAACCCATGAAGAGGAGATCATGACCTGAGCCAAAGCCGGTTGCTTAGCCAACTAAGCTACCCCATGCCTAAAAAAAAATTTTGAGAGTTTTTACAGTGATATTTGATCCCTATCTCACGTCATATACAAAAATTAAAAGCAAAAACTGTAAAGCTTATATAGCATAAGAAAGAAAATAATACTTAATAGTATGGCCTTGAGTTAGGCAAAAGAAAAAAAATAAGCTAGGATACAAAGAGCTCTAAATATTAAACTAAAAAGATAAATGGGACTTGAGCAAATTTAAAAAATTCTGCTCATAGATGTCGTAAAGAAAATGGGGAAAAAACAAGACACAGATGAGAGGAATACATTCACAATACCTGTATTTGACAAAGGATTTATGTCTAGAATATACTAAATATCTTTATGAGTTAATAATAATAATAATAATAATAATAATAATAATAATAGACAAAAGGCAAGCAATGCTGTTAAAACCAGGAAAAAGTCTCGAACGGACATTTCCCAGAATAAGATAAACGGATGGAGAAGAAGTACATGAAAATGTGCCCAATATAACTAGTCATCAGACAGAACTAAAAGGTGATTAATACTTCACTTCCAACAAAATGACTTAAAATTAAAAGATGGACAATACTAAGTGTTGTCAAGAATATGGAACACCTAGGGGCACCTGGGAGGCTCAGTCGGTTAAGCATCCGACTTCGGCTCAGGTCATAATCTCATGGTCCGTGAGTTCGAGCCCCGCGTCGGGCTCTGTGCTGACAGCTCAGAGCCTGGAGCCTGTTTCGGATTCTGTGTCTCCCTCTCTCTCTCTGCTCCTCCCCCTGTTCATGCTCTGTCTCTGTCTCAAAAATAAATAAACATTTAAAAAAAGCATTTAGAATGTGGAACATCTAAATTCTTATGCACTGCGGATGAGAATGGACATAAACTGGTATGCTTTTAAAAACATGTGTTAGCTCCTGATAGTTAATTATATACCTACCATGTGTCTTAGCATTTCCACTCATTGATACTGTATTACTTTCCTATTGCTACTGTAACAAATTAACACAAAATTAGAGGTTTAAATCAAAACAGAGTTATTACCTCACATTTCTGGAATTCAGGATCCCAAAGTAGGTCTCACAGGGCTAAAATCAAGGTGATGACGGGGCTCCACTCATTTCTGGAAGCATGGGAAGACAATTCATCCCCATGCTTTTCCCATCTGCTAGAGGTCACCACATTTCTTAGCTTTGGCCCCCTTCTACCCTCTAAGCCATCAATGGGCAAGGCTTTCATCATACCATTGTGACACTGACTCTCTCGTCTCCTCTTCCATATTTGAGGATACTTGTGATTATATCTGGCTAACCTGGATAGCCAGAAGATGCTCCCTATTATAAGGTCAGCTGAATAGTAACATTAATTCCATCTGCAAACCTCAATTCCCTTTTGCCATGAAACTAACTTATTCCCAGGTTCTGTGGATATCTTTGAGAGGCTATTATTCTGTCTACAATAAGTATTTACCTAAAATCAATGAAAATATATTCATGATACTCTTGCACAATATTGTTTAAAACAGCCTTATTTATAATAGCCTAACACTAGAAATAACTCTAATGTTTATCATTAGAGCAGTGAATTTAAAAAACGATGGCTAATTATTAGAATCAAAAAGCTAACTCATTAAAAGATGATATAATTGATACATTAAACAATCCCCAAAACATGACACTGAGCAAAAGAAGCAAGATATAAGAGTAAATACTACATGGTACCATTTTCATGGCATTCAAGAACACGGAAAGTTAACTATGGTTGTAGAAAGAGGAATACCGGTACTTCCAGCAAGGCACGATCAACCGGAGCGGGGGCAGAAAGAACATTTCTGAGACAGATTATGGAAATCTGTTTTATCTGAGGTTGTGATTACACAACCTGTGTGTGTTTGTGTGTGTGTGTGTGTGTGTGTGTGCATATATATTTTGTATATGTGTTTGTCTATCAGTACTAACATCTACACATTTCACTGAGTGTAAATTTTACCTGATAAAACAAATTGAAAAACATATTGGAGTAATAAATAACCCACCTACATTTCTATAATTAAACAACAACAACAACAACAACAAATTAGAAACAAATAGTAGTGGCTATAATGTAACTCTTGCTTGTTGCTGTGAAACTGCAAATAAAACTTTTTTAAGTATACTCTTTAAGTTTACTATCTATGTAAACGTTATCAACACAAATGAACATAGAAATTCTGTTTTTACCTTACTAGAGAAACTTTAGAGCTTTTCAAAGAATGTACATCAGATATTATGTTTTCAACTTCATTGATGTATATGTGACCAAGTTGTAAAATACATAAATTTTACATATATTACATATACGTACATAACGTACATACATATATATACACACATATATGTGTGTGCGTGTGTATATATGTGTGTGTGTGTGTGTGTGTGTGTGTGTGTGTGTGTGTGTGTATGTGTGTGTTTATTTATTTACTTGGAGAGAGAGATAGGGCTCATGTGTAGGAGGGGCAGACAGAGAGAGAGAGAGAGAGAGAGAGAGAGAGAGAGAGAGAGAGATTGAGAATCCCAAGCAGGCTCTGCACTGAAACAGAGCTCAATCCCACAAACTGCAAGATCATGACCTGAGCCAAGATGAAGAGTCAGACTTAATGAACTGAGCCACCCAGGCACCCCAGTGGTAATATATTTTTACTTGGAATTTTTACACATATTATTTGAATATCCTGATTTTTATGCATATTTTGAAGGGCCTTTTACACTTAGTCAAAATAATTACTCACTGTTTAGATTTAACCCATATTTACCATCCATTCTATACACTAATTGGTAATAATTCAAAAAATAAGGTAATGCATTTTATTAGTGTTACTACCTGTCTATATTTGAGGAAAAGAAAACCAATCATGAGATCATGTCAGCTATTTTCAGGGCTGCTCTGAAACCTGAACATTAGTATAAGAGTGAGACAGTCAGTCCTTCACTTTGAATATAATTCTAAGGGGCTCAGCCCACTTTTGACAAATTTTTACTGAACTTTTAAGCCACCTTAACACTTTCATTCTCAAATCTTTACACTGCCTGAATCTTTGAGGGCTAAATGAGAACAGATTTCCTGAAAACATGGGATACATTGTGCCACCATTTTTGCATAATCAACTCTGAACAAGTTGTAATAGTGTCCCACAGTTTAATTTGCTGCTTTTGAATCTTTTAGCAGAAACTTAAAGCAGGTTTAGAGACTTACATATGTTTCATTAATTAAATACTAGAAATAAAAATTATATTTTTATGAGAATCCTGGAAATTTTAAAATGTTAACTGTCCATTATAAGTTGCAGGAGAAACTAAATTATTTTAACTGCTACTTATAAACCATGGGACCTCATTGGCATGAATTATTTTTTTGGAACTCATTATATAGACATGATCTTTCAATGTGTTCAAAAAAATGAAATTGTAGGGGCGCCTGGGTGGCTCAGTCGGTTGAGCGTCTGACCCTGGCTCAGGTCATGTTCTCACGGTCTGTGAGTTTGAGCCCCACGTCGGGCTCTGTGCTGACAGCTCAGAGTCTGGAGCCTGCTTCTGATTCTGTGTCTCCCTCTCTCTCTGCCCCTCCCCTGCTCATGCTCTGTCTCTCTCTGTCTCAAAAATAAATAAAAAACATTTTTAAAAAAAATTTTAATGAAATTGGAGCACAGAACTTAGGTCCACTTAGAGAACAAACATTGTTTTTGTGAAGTACTAATGTGATATGGGTAGAGGTGGTGGAAATGGAGTATGTGGTACAGATTCTATTATGCAACATTCATCGTTACTTCTTTACTTTCGTTTCCTTCCCTCCTTCTTTCCCTTTCTTTCCTTCTTTCCTTCCTTCCCTCCTTCCTTCCTACCTTCCTTCCTTCCTCCTTCCTTCCTCCTTCCTACCTTCTTTCCTTCCTTCCTTCCTTCCTTCCTTCCTTCCTTCCTTCCTTCCTTCCTTCCTTCCTTCCTTCCTTCCTCAGTTTCTTCTTTAGGATCATCCTCTCCAACACCTTATTCACACACATTTTAAAGAAAAAAAAAAAGAGAAAAAAAATAAAAGAAAAATTTAACATTTCTATAGTTGTTATATTTTTATTTCCTTTTTTTCTTCCCACCCTACTTTCTTCAGTTCCTTCATTTTTCTTCCATCCATCCAAACATTCCCCCTGCAAATTTCCTAAAACCTACTAAGTTGTAAGCTCTGTGCTAGATTCTGGCAATATAAGGATGTGACATGCTCCCTGAGCTTTAGATGTGTACTCTCTTGTGGGTTTACAAATGTATAAAATGGTAAGCACTTCATACAGTGATACACACTGAAATCGATTTATATGCAAGGCTTGGGTATCCAGAAGTACTAAAAGGTACATCGAGGTCACACAGACCCAGGTTCATAGCATGTCTCTGTAACAAAAGCAGGTTACTTCCCTTTTCAACCTTCACATCTCATGGGGATATTAAGAATAAGCACTCTTAGTACATGGTGAGCTTAGAGTAATTTTTTCCTCCACTTTTATGTAGGGAAGATAATAGTGAGCAGACAGACTTCACATAGCCTTCTGACCTTAATCTCAATTATGGAATCTTTCTTACTTGGTCCTGAAAATTATATTAGTTGTCGTACTGGGAATAGTATATATTTTAATCTCAGTGGTGGTGACATATGTTTACTTATATTAACTCATTCAGCTATACACGTAAGTGTAGTGGTCTTAGGTGATTTGTGTGTGTGTGTGTGTGTGTGTGTGTGTGTGTGTGTGTGTGTGTAAATGTGCATTCAAAAAGACAGAGACAGAGAAAGAGGGGAAGGGAAAAGAACGAGAAAGATGAAAAGGAGAAGAGAAAGAAAAAAGAAAATTGGGTGGTAAATATGAGTTTTGAAACACAAAAGATGATTTTTTAAAGATATCAGATGTAGTCACAGTTGGTTTAATAGAAAACTAATATGGACTTTGATAGAGTTACAATATCACAATATTTTTGAATTGTGTATACATTTTCTTTAGATTTGTTTTCTGAGTCAACCATGAAAATCAGACTTATTACATGGTGTTGCCTCATGTGATTCAATCTTCCCACCAGTCAGGTGCAAGAGAGAGTAACGTCTCTATTTATGAGTTCAATGATGCTCAGGGAGATGATAATAGAGGAAATGATAAGAAGTGACAATACCTGGACCAGGAAATCACAAAATAAGGTGCACTCACTTTCATCTTCTTCCTTTGGGTCTACTCAAACATTTAGACTCTTTAGTATTCTATTTTCTGAATCTTAGTTCAAGGAAAAATCTGAAGCTAGCCTGGATTTCGTTCCTTCGTACATCACTTATTTACTTAAAAAATGCATGTGCATTTGCCATTTTTCCCCTTTATTCTGAAATCTATCATTTATATCAAGGCATGTCTTAAGTGGTTGATTCCATCAAGATGCCTTTGTTTTCTGGGAAAAATGCCAAGGTAGCTCACAGATTGAAAGGGAGAACTGCAGTTCTTTCTTCTCACACTTTGGAACTGGGTCATGAAGGGAAAGGCCTTCCTAAGTCTTCTCTTTCTACTTATCTCTCCCCAGTTTTACTCTGAAAACAAGCTTTCCACATATAGCAGTTAAAAAGAATGTCACAGCTCTACAGTCACACTCCTCAGCCTTAGAATTTGCCTTGTAAAAATAGAGCTTCTTCATCCAATCTGCAGCTTAATTTCTGAGAAGACTCCTTCTCTGCTTGGTTTAGCCTCAGTAATGCAAGTCCCCTTGAATTAATACTTGAGTTAACAATAAAAATCACTGGGGGAATAAAGAGTGTGTTTTACCAGGCCCTATGTCATGGTCCATCTTCACAGAGCTAGACAGGTTGCTAAGATTGCCAGCTCAATTAGGACCACATGGAATGGGAGACATGTAGTTTTCTGAAGGATGGGATATTGAACAATTGGAATACACACCTACTAGTGTGTCTAGCATGTAGACTCTTAAGGTTAATTTGCTTAGTAATCAAATAAAACCCTTTTGATTTATTATTATTATTATTATTTTATCACAGAGGGTATACTTTATTTCTTTAGATATTTCTATTTCTATCAACTCATTTTCTCTGATCTCTCCTTGTGAAATAAAACCCATCAGTGCATTGGTTGTCCTGAATACATCCTCCATGTATTCCATTTTACTCCATCATTTTAAGCACTGAATTTATTCTCACTGTCACTGCCCATGTCCTAGACATAAGCATTTTACTAGGATTCTCTTTCATTCCTTCTCTATTCTTCTTTTGTCTTAGGAAGAAAGTATCAGATGCCTAGCACCAGGTAATAGGAACTAAGAAGCTTAGTGGGTCAGATAGACATGAGTTCAATCCTGGAAATTTGCTAGCTGAATAACCTAGAGAAATGTACTGTATTCCTCATTTATAAAGTGGAAACAATTCTTTTATCTTGCTTTTTTAAAGTAAATAAGATAGAACATCTAGCGATTGCCTTATGAGTATGTATATAACTATATCTATAGCATATATATGTAACAAATGCAAATAGTTTTACAGAAATGATCCACTTAAAGACAAAAGTGTTTCTTCACTCACCCCGACAGTTTGGAAGGTCCCACTGTGGACAGTACAAAGTCATAGCTTCTTTGCACGGTTTGTAATGAACTGCTCCATATAATAGCACCATATTTTGTATTCAAGACACCAATACATTGTTATTCATTGCTATATACCTCATCCTTTGTGTATTTTTTTTTGTTTTAAAGAGTTTCTGTGTTTGCCTGACATGTTCTTGCCTTCTTTTTCCCCAAAGTCTTTCTCATTCTCCAGCCAGATTATATGACTCATATTCTACAAAGTGTTCCCTAATATCCTAATCCAATTGCAAGTGTTGGTACTGAAATACCAACACATATATTTTAGGGTATTTAACAACTTGAATTGTACTTATTTCTGTATATGTATATGTCTACCTTGGATAGTTAATATGTTTCATTTATTTTTATCAGGTGCCCTTTACAATATATTCCAGCTTAGAATGTGGGCTATTACTTGATAAACTCTCCATAAGAGAGAGAAACAAACTATTTTTCCTTAATAGAGTATTTGTACCGTCCAATCCAGTACCTGAAATAAAATTGTTTCTCAAAAGTATATTGAACAGTTAAATAAATATGTGAATGCATGAATAAATAGATAGATGGATAGATACTTTGTTGATTAAAATAGTCTTGGGTATATGTGTTCATTCAGTAAATATTCACTAAATTCATACTTCGAAGTAAACCCTGTTTTTCTTTACCCATATAAACATATCCTCATCAATTTACCATGAGACATTTATCATTCTAATTATCTTGGAAAACGAATCTTTTTTACAAAGTTTCATTATGAGATTTCCTTAGACTTCAAAGTTTTCCACAACTGTATCTGTCATTAATTTGCATCACACATCATGTTACAAAGATTTACAGGTTTTCTCTTCTCTACAACTTTGGAATGGTAAGGAGCTGCCAGCATTCAGCCAAGGGCCCCTTGATCCTCTTTATACTGTGCTCACAGTGCTGGGAAAGAAAAGAATCTGAACTTCTTTCTGGGCCCTTAGGGAATCTTTTGAGGCTAGTTTGCCCTGAGAAGTCTTATCCAAACAAGACATGCAACTTATTTCCTAAGAGGATGTTACACACAACGAACATATAGCTCTTAGCCAAGTATAAGAAATTAATTTTAGCATCTTTTTAGAGGTGATAATATCACTTTATCAATTGATTAATATAAATCTATGTAAGTACATTACATGTAGCATACATTTATATGGAAGATTAACAAGGTATTAATATAAATATAACAAAAGCTTTCCTTATTTCAAAGCAAAATTATTTGTGGCCCTTTAAACAACAAGCCCATGGAGAAGAATATTAAAGAATCTTTGCATTTTGTGAACCATCTCTATTTTGCTGGCCAATGAAGATTATCTAAAAAATGGAGAATATAGTTGATGATTCAAAGTTGGCCCTCAGCTCCACAACTCTGTGGTTTTAACAGCAAGTGTATATCTTGAATTGGATCCATACCAGCCCTCAGGCATCTTTATATTAGTGTGGTTGCTGAATATGTTCAAGGAAATGGTTCATTTGTCCTTTTACTTATTAAATCAAGCAGTTTAGTAGTGCCTAGCATATGTTGAAAACTTTCATAGGTAATTTATACATAGTAGTTAGTACAATAAAAATCACCCCTGACCTCATAGAACAGAATGTTTAGGGAGGAAAGAATGCCATAGCATAGGTCAACCAATAACCATGCAGTTAGATAGTGAGAAGTGAATGCTATGATGTCAGTAAAGAAAATACTATTCCAATTGAGATTAATTTTAAAAAGGTACTGGAATAAGTTTAGTTTGAACGACCTGATGAAAGAGCAATTAACAAAAAATCAATGGAAGATTTATAGGACAAGAGAGACATGGAATTCCAAGATGAAGAGAATATGCACAAAGTATCTGAAACTAATATATAATATATAAACAAAAATACAACAGCAACAACAAAAAGTTTTATTTTTAAAAATTCAAAGGAAAATTGGGGAAGCAGATTGTAGTGAAGGAAGGAGTGGCACAAATCTGTTAGTCCCAAGATTATATGAAAATTTGTGGCTGATAAGGAATTTGAATATAATTTTATGTTCTATAGACAATGAGATTATTTTTATGTAAAGCCAAGTAAGGGCATGATCTAATCTGTATTTAAGACATGACTCTGACTCCTTTGTGAAAAAGGATTTAAAAACAAACAACAAAAACATAGAAGCAACATGGGGAGCCTGGGTGGCTTGGGTCATGATCTCACTGCTCCCCAATTTGAGCCCTGAATCGGGCTCTGTGCTGACAGCTCAGAGCCTGGAGCCTACTTCAGATTCTGTGTCTCCCTCTCTCTCTGCCCCTCCTCCACTCTCTCTCTCTCTCTCTCTCTCTCTCTCTCTCTCAATAATAAATAAACATTAAAAATTTAAAAAAAACACATAAAAGCAACAAAAGTAAAAATAGAAAATTTGGGTCTGTCCCCAGAGATTTCAAAATCAAAAGGAACCCCAAGACATCAGCACTCAATCCCTCTGAATTTTTGTCATTGGAATGTAGTTTAGAAAGGACATTGACATCAGGATGAGAATCTAAGAAAATACTGCTAGCCTGGATCGATCTATCTCTATCTATCTATCTATCTATCTATCTATCTATCTATCTATCTATCATCTATCTATCTATCACTAACCTGGATCTCTCTCTCTCTCTCTCTCTCTCTCTCTCTCTCTCTCTCTCTCTCTCTCTCTTTCTCTTTCTCTTTCCCCTTATATATGGTAGCACTCTCCTATCTGAGGCTGAAATCAAGATATTTCTCATCCTTATGTGGTCAAAAAAATCTCCTATGTTTCTGCATTTCCAAAGGGATCTGGATCTTTCAAGTTATTCTTGAACATTTAGAAGGCATAAGTCCTGGACAGAAGAAACCAGCACTGGAATAAACTATTATTACCTAAGGAAATAATTCATTTGTGTTTCCATATGTATTGTCAATTCTGAGATATTTTGTGAAAGACAAATGACATGATAGATTTCTGTTGCCTAATATCTAGTATAAACAGCTTTATTTTGAGCCTATTAGGATAATATATGTGTTATTTACTAGCTATGCCTTCCTGAGTAAAACACTTCAAACCCATTCTCCTTAATTTGTTCTTATGTCCAAACAAGGAATGCTGTTAACAATATACAAAAATCTTTAAAAGTTTTAATTTTATTTTTTAAGCTTTAATTTTCTATCATTTTAGTTTTATTTTGAGAATGAAAAGGTTTGTCTCTTCTATTTTACAGCTTGGAAATATTTCTATGTATGTTTCCTCATCTGAAAAGTCTTGATCTATAGGATTACTGAGAAACAGTCAAAGGGGTGGAATGAGAACATTCTATATTTCCCAAGCCTCTAGAGAATGCCAGATTCCTTATTCAATTTAACTTACATTTATCACTCTCTACTGTATGTCAGATATTGGATTTACACAGCATCAAAATACAGCACCTATTCCCAAGGTGTTCATGGTCCAGTAGGACTAACTGATGTGTAAATGATCATGATAATCCAGAGTGATAGGGGAATCAATGAGCTATTAATAAAATCATGATTCTATGAGATTGCACGTATGGATTTTATATTCTTTGAGTTTCCAAGTAAATATGACTCTTCTGGAGTCTATCCTAGATTACTTGCTTCCTTAGCAGTTTTCCACCATGTCTACTGACAGCTCCTATGTAAAAAACAAAACAAAACAAAACACTGATATGAGAACTATCCCTAGCCACACAGAGTTGAAAGTAGTTTCGAGGTCATTTTCTGCAAGCTGATCAATACGAATTGCACACCACACATCCACCCTGAATTTATTCCTGTAATTTATCTTAGCTTTGAGTGTAGCCATGGTTAATTGCTAATCCATATTCATTGAACATCACAAATGAGGGCAGAGTCAGAAGATACTTCATGTACCATCTCATCTATTGTGGAAAAATGTTATGGGCTCAAATTTCCATCTTCGTTTACAATTGCTTGGTCTCTACAGTTCTTAACATTGAAAACAAAAAAAAAGGATTACTGCTCAAGAAGACCACAGAATTTGCGTGGTGATGCTTAGCAGGTAATGAATTCATTAAAAATAGGAACATAATTTAAATTGCCTCCATATAGCAATTGAATAGGCTTAATTGGATTGAGTTAGATATCTTTTTAGTTGTGAAATTATTTGTGCTTTCAAAGGCATCAACTCCAACATTGAACATGTAATTATTTGGCTTATTTCATGAACTCTACTTGAAATGATTTCTAAATTAATGTGCATAATGTGCATAATGATATTAATTATATTATAAAAAAGTCTCCCCCAAATATCCAATATGTACTTGAAGATATTTAATTGGATACTGGAAAGTGATACAAAGGGGGAGAGGAGAGAAAGAGTGATAACTAATACTACCTCTAGACTTTGGCTTAATATTTATCATAAAAAGTTCATATTAATATATTTTAAATACTCAGCAATTTAATGTTTACCTATGACCTATAAACCTCTTGGACTTTTTTCTATTTACAAAAACTTAATTTTTAACAGTAGTGATAGTAGAAATTACATGTGATCATCTGGTTCTGTACAAAGAACCTATATTAATAGACTTATTTATCCTCAGAATTTGAGGTTAGGGCCCTATTTTTTCTTCAATTTTATTATTTTTTTAATTTTATGTAAATCCAAGTTAGTTAACATATATTGTAATAATGGTTTCAGGAGTAGAATTTAGTCATTCATCACTTACATATAAAACCCAGGGCTCATCCCAACAAGTGTAAGGACCTATTTCAGATGAAGAGACTTGAATGGAGAGAGACTACTAATAAGTAATCTTATTACTTCTTATTACTTCCTCATGGTCTCTGAGGAAGTAACTGGAAAAGTCCAGATTCAAACTCAGTTTTGTCTGAATATTTTTATAGATCATGCTCTTAACTTTGCAATATCACTGTTATTTCAACTCTTTTATAGATAGAACTAAAATAGCATCTCCTTTCTTCCTTTAAACTAATTTATATTCAACATACCTTCTACATAATGCATTTCTTTTATTTATTTTATTTTTAATTTTTTTAAAGTTTATTCATTTTTGAGAGACAGAGACAGAGCAAGAGCAGGAAAGAGGCAGAGAGAGAGGGAGACACAGAATCCGAAGCAGGATCCAGGCTCTGAGCTGTCAGCACAGAGCCTGATGCGGGGCTCAAACGCATGAATCATGAGATAATGACTTGAGCCGAAGTTGGCTGCTTAACCGACTGAGTCACCCAGGCACCCCTGCATTTGTTATTTTATATGAAAAGCATTATACAGGTGACCCTTGAACAACAGGGGTTTTAACTGTGCAGGTCCACTTATGCAGGGATATTTTTCTGTAAATACAGTATGCTATTGTAAATGTATTCTCTCTTTCTTATGATTATCTTAATAACATTTTTTCTCAAGCTTATTTTATTGTAAGAATACAATATTTTATATATATACATATATATGTGTGTGTGTGTGTATATATATATATATATATATATATATATATGATATACATATATTATCCAAAATATGTGTTGATTGTTTATATTATTGGTAACATTTTTTTCTCAAGCTTATTTTATTGTAAGAATACAATATTATATATATGTTATATATATCTTCAAAAATATGTTAATTGCTTATATTATTGATAACATTTTTTTTCTTGAGCTTATTTTATTGTAAGAATACAGTATCTTATATGTATCATATATAAATTATATACATATATACATATATATAATTTTCAAAATATGTGTTAGTCATTTATATTATCGTAAGGCTTCTGGTCAACAGTAGACTATTAGTAGATAGGTTTCTGGGGAGTCAAAAGTTATACATGGATGTTCAACATGCGTTTGGGGAAGACGTTTAACACCCCAAACCCCAAGTGATTTAACAGTCAACTATACTCTAAATCTTAAATTATATTCTACTTTCCACAAAACTTTAAAGTATTTATTAATCTCTACCAGAATCCACATTTTTTAGTCTCTCCACAACTTAAAATGAAGCTTCACTAGATAGCTGTATGTGAATCTAATTTATTCTTTTATTGAATATATTTATTATTCTTATTTCAACCATTAGGATCATAAGCTACTCCCCCAGATAAGCTGAGTATGTTGTAGACAGCTGGTTCTTGCCATATGAAATGTAATTTCTATCAAGTCTTCAAGTCATTACAGTTATCTCTCATGTTACTGATTCACCAACAATTCTGTATTCTTCTAAACCTAGGCTTCCTGAAGACTTGATTAATAAAAATACTACACCTATCTCTGCTTCAACCATATTTCCATTTTCCTGATAGACTGACTCATCAATGTAGTGAAAGCAAATGAAAACAACAACAACAGAAACAATTAGATGAAAGACATTCACCCTACATTGCATAAGCAACATCAACACTTTATCTTCTCTTATTGTCCTTACAAAATTGTCTTGTCTAAAATTTAAGAACAAAAACACAGAAATCTCAGTCTTTTGGCTTTCAGTGTTACATGCATTATTCTCTCCTGACCAAAAATTCACATATAACATTTTTAAAGTCATAAAACAGATGAGACATTCATTTGCTTTTCACATTTACTTCTTTAAGTTTATTTATTTTTTGAGAAAGAAGGAGAGAAGCATGGGGGGGAGGGGCAGAGAGAGATGGAGAGAGAGAATCCCAAGCAGGCTCCACACTATCAATGAGTAGCCCAATGCAGAGCTTGAGATAATGACCTGAACCAAAATCAAGAGTTGGATGCTTAACTGACTGAGCCATTCAGGTGACCCATACATCCTTTTCCTTTTAAAAGTAGCTTCTCACCGACTTATGGACAAAGTCTAATATTTTTCATAACTTTCCAGATTTTGTGAGTTTACAGATGATAAGACTGAGTTTTAGAAAGATCACAGTATTAACCTGTATACCAGGCATCCTGAGTTTATATAACTATAAAGCTACCATTCTTCACCGTTGTAATCTACAGACTATCCAGGGCTTATCACTTTTAAGAAACTCTCTCATTTAGGGGCACCTGGGTGGCTCAGTCAGTTAAGTGTCCAACTCTGGCTCAGGTCATGATCTCACAGTTTGTGAGTTCGAGCCCCATGTCAGGCTCTGTGCTGACAGCTCAGAGCCTGGAGCCTGCTTTGGATTCTGTGTCTCCTTCTCTCTCTGCCCCTCCCCCACTTGTGCTCTTTCTGTCTTTTTCTCTCTCAAAAATAAATAAATGTTAAAAAAAATTAAAAAAGAAAGAAAGAAAGAAAGAAACTCTCTCATCTAGGACCTGGAAGAAATTATGGCACACACAGAATGATTTAACAAAAGAGAATGTAATTGAGGAATTATTCACAGAGTTGTAGATAAGGCTATGGGAACCAAGAAAAGATGATGAGTGACAAGCAGATTAATGATAGTTGGAAGCTGTTACCACTCCTAGAACAGATAAGGCAAAGGGGAATGACTGAGTTACCTAGAACCTGTATAAAAGGGGATTTTGGGGAAAGACCACCCAACCATATGTGTAAGGGAATTAAGCCATTTCCAGAGCCATAGCAAATCACAAAGGAAGGCAGAGGCAAAATCCCTATACTCTCTCTTTTTGTGCCTTTTTTTATCTCTTGTTGGTGCCTCCCTTGGCCAAACCCAACAGAAGTTAGAGTATGGGAACTCACGAGGGGCCATCTTTACACATCACAGAGCAAGACAAACAGAGAAGGCATGGAGAATGGATGTGGAGGGCAAATAAAGAATAACTAGCACAGAAACTTTTCTTTTTACTCCCCAGTGGTGTTAGGTGTCCCTCCAAGGAGCTTTGTTTACATCTTGTCTTTTCTTCATATAAATTCTTATCACATTCTATAAAAATGTCCTTTTTAATTATCAGAGCCATCTCCTTCCCTCAAGCATGTGAGATCTTTAAGAAAAAAGATGGATTGTGACTTTGTGTTTTGTTTTGACAACTGCCTACCTAGTGACTAAAATAATGAGTGGGATGTGTTTATTACTAATGCAATGCTGAGTAAATAAATGATTGAGAATGAGTACATGTAAATGACAAAGAACCTTTCCAAACTTTCAAAATTCCAAACACTCAAAATTCCAAACAAGTTTTGCATGGATCAGCCTTAATACCTCATTAAGATTAGAGCATCTAACATATCTGTATAAGAGAACCTCAGAGTTGTCCATTTGTGTATTACTGATTTTTCCTGGAGGCTACATTTGCATAGTAAACTCTGTTATTACTTGGATTATTTGTTTATCTTGCACGGATTGGGGAATCAGCACAGACACAATTACAAGAGGAGTTGCTACATTACATTGCATAACTCCAGGAGGGACCATTCATATTATGATACACATTAGTGGTACCCTCTTGACAGTGTGCTGGAGCCCTAATAAGTAGCTAAAGCTCTCCCAAACTGTGGCCACTATCCCCACTATAATTGTTTTCAATATTCTCACTGTATTCAAGGAACTGCTGACAGTGGTTCTACATATCTGTGAAATAAATAAATGAACTGGTAGTTTGGTGTTGATAAACCCATACATTTAATTTAAATAATTTGGTACCTGGCTCACTTTCCACTAACGTGTTACATATATATTATCTTGGGTAACTCTACCCAATAGTTACACCTATATCATAAAGTAGATACTAAGCTACCCCAGTTTTTCTCATGTTAGAAGAAAAAGAAAAAAAATGAAGCCAACTGCAAAAGGTTTGGTAATAATAAAATCATATAATATTTACAAAGCAAACAGCCCAGTGCACAGAACCTAATATAAGCACAACTAACACATTATCCTTCAGATCATTTCTAAATTCTGGGGAAATGAAGCAAATTAAGGGCACATTTCTTTCATTATATAATAAAATCCCTCTTTAATATCATCACTTCCATTTTCTTTTCTGGTTAAGATAGTCTGATAAAACACCATACCAAATCTCAGGCATTTGTTTACCTGTACTATTTTCTAATAATTTTGACATAGAAGACTATCAAAGACATTTATGGCCAGATAAGTAATATTTCTTCCAGAATATCTCTGTATCCCATTCTGTAAACTGTGAATTTGCCATATATATATATATATATATATATATATGTGTGTGTGTGTGTGTGTGTGTGTGTGTGTGTGTGTGTGTAATCTTTTAAGACCATTTATTTGTCTACTGATACTCTGAAGAATTAATGAGCTTACTTCTTTGAAAAAAGGAAGGAAGCAAGCATATTTGGGAGAAGTCCACTTTATGACTTCAGTGAACTGGTTGTGTTCTGATTAAAGAATAATGCTTAGAACTTCATATTGTCAACACAAGGGAAATTAGCATGTCCATATTTGAATTTAGTGCATCATTTGGCATGCAGTATAATGCCATAAATATGCTAGTACATGCCTACATAACAATTTGTGGCATGAATCACATGTAATATTTTCTCTGAGTTGGTTATAAAGTACATTTGGAAACCAAAATTAACCAGATGACATTTTATTATGCAGTTGGACTGATGTAATGTAAAATTTAATTACATAATATTTCACACACAGCTGTGACAAAACACATACGAGCTTCCCAGATTCACCAGCTAAGCTGAAATGGAGATCTTTTGGGGAGGTGACTGAAGTGGGATGTAGGCAAGAACATCCTCCAAAGCTGACTCTCCTTTGGATAAATGAGAATCTATTTATATGTCCTGAGGCTCTTTTCTTAAATACTCAAATGCCACTTTCACCAAGTTCCTCTGAGAGAGGGTAGATATGCTTCAGAGAATCTTTTACAACAAAGCAAAACAAGCAATACAAAACAAGATAGTTCATCTGAATCACTTTGAAAAGAATCACAAATAGTTGGTGAGCTGGTCCTACTTTAATCCCCCTTGTGTTTACAAAAGCCTCAGATTTTTGGTATCTAATTGCTAGCAAACAGCAGATAATAAAATGCACTCATCAAACCAAACAGGATTTGAGTTCATTTTGTGGCTGCATGTTTCTGTCTAAAAAATCCTATCTGAAATGTGCTCAATGAAAAGCCATTTTACACCTAGAGAGAGAAATTTAATTAGAATCAAGTAAACGAGTTGCCAATATCATCAATTAAACAAGCATTTATTGAGTCTTACTATTTACCCAGCACTGTGTGAGAAGATGAGGAGATATGGGAGAATGATTTTTTTTAAGTCCTGTATATCTAGTATATTTCTTTCTTGAGGTTAGGTGGCAAACACTCTCATGGGCTACACAAGAGGACATTTGATGCTTACTAAATCCATACTTTCAAAATAAATCCATTTTTTAAAATAAGAATTTAATGAGGCCCCTTCTAGACTACCTTTTCTGCTCTGACTCGGCATCCCTCTCTAGTACAAGGACTTCTTACTAGTTTTCAGGCTCTTCCTTCAGATGTGTTCGGGCAGAGGATGGAGAGAATGGAATTGAAGAGACGGAATCACCCTCACAGTCTTTGTAAAGGGATCTTCTTCTGGCCAACCTTAGAGCATCTTAACTTGCAACTCAAAGATGCAAATCTGGCTGGATATGTGGTAAATACATCAGTAAAATTGACTCTCAGAATTCTGGGGTGAAATTACACACAGTGTTCCCAATTCATTAAAGGTAGCAAAATTCTGACAGCAAATCCATAGTGAGAAGATTAAGGAAAGCCAAGACAGGCTTCATTGTCAGTTTCTCCTTAGCAGATAGTCTTAATTCAATTAATCTAAATGCTCATTTGGGTAATTTATTGTCTCCCATCCCAAAACCATCCTGGCAATTAGGAAATTGACCTCAGCATTTCTCTAACACTGTATGGCCAACCCTGTTCAAGAGAGCATTTATGCTTCTATCCATAGTGTTTATTCTCCCTATAATATTCATTATATGGAATTCAACTCCTTATTAGGATATAATACTGCATTATTTCTTTAGGAATTCCCTCAGTGAAGGTTTTTCAGTAGTTCCACTATTAAAGCTTGTAATGGCTAGGGGCGCCTGGGTGGCTCAGTCCGTTGAGCGTCCAACTTCAGCTCAGGTCACGATCTCGCGGTCCATGAGTTCGAGCCCCGCGTCGGCTCTGGGCTGATGGCTCAGAGCCTGGAGCCTGCTTCCGATTCTGTGTCTCCCTCTCTCTCTGCCCCTCCCCCATTCATGCTCTGTCTCTCTCTGTCTCAAAAATAAATAAACATTAAAAAAATTTAAAAAAAAAGCTTGTAATGGCTATTATAATAAAACATCAGTGTTTATTTTGTCTGTCTCTACTACCACATTGTAGACCTCTTACGTATGTTTCACACTTTTTATCTGTGCATTACCAGTTTTAAACACCAGGCCTGGTACAAGCTAATGGCTGAATTGAAGAAAAAATTAACTGAGATATCCCCTCTACAGAAGTTGTCTTGCAGATTTCTTTTTTTTTTTTTTTTTTAATTTTTTTTTTCAATGTTTTTTATTTATTTTTGGGACAGAGAGACACAGAGCATGAACAGGGGAGGGGCAGAGAGAGAGGGAGACACAGAATTGGAAACAGGCTCCAGGCTCCGAGCTGTCAGCACAGAGCCCGACGCGGGGCTCGAACTCACAGACGCGAGATCGTGACCTGGCTGAAGTCGGCCGCTTAACCGACTGCGCCACCCAGGCGCCCCTTGCAGATTTCTAAAATTCCAACCCCCAAAAGATCATTGCATTGAGGGGTTGTCAATCATTTCATTTGCAACAAAAATAACAACCACATTTGCAAACATCACATATGAAAAATATCTATTTGGATAAGAAAACAGCATTATAAGTTACTACAGTAATATCTAACCACCACACTCATTTATAATATCACTATGTTAACTGGACCTAACTTAATCCTAAAGTAAATTTTGGATTTTTCACAGTTTAAATTTTAATTTAGATCAACCTATTAAGAAACCATATCAGAATGGCCAGGCATTACCTATTTAATTTTTCAAGTCCACTTTACAGGTCCTATGTAGGCATCTTTGTGTACCAGAAAATTCATTAATTTAATAGGTATCTATATAATTCTCTCTACTAGAATGTAACCTAAGTTGTATACTCAGATATATGTAGAATAAGGAGCTAAGCCATATATGAACTTACGCAGTGCAAGACAAGGGAAAGAGTCACATTATGGAAAGAAAAGGTGGAATTCACGTCTTGAGAGAGAGAGAAAATGCCTTATCAGTGATACTGTTCCAGTTACTAAATCCCCTAGCTGTAGGACTTCCCGGCTTCTGGAGTGTATGAAATTAAGAGGTAAATATAAGTTATAATAAAAACCCCCTTTTTGTGAGCCAACTTGAAGTGTTCTCTTATTATCTCAAACAACATATTTTTCTAAGTGGAAAATTGAATCCAATCATTTTTTAAAGTAAAAACCATTTCCAAGTCTTGACAGTTTTACTTCTATTATTTTATTGTTATTTAATTATCTTTGGACCCTTGACAAATGATCTCACCATTATAGTGCACTGTTCCATCTTCGAAAATACTGACTTCACCCAAGTCATTCATTTGTTCAGAAAAATCTGAGGTCCAAAAAGACTGGGTGGCTTAACAAGGCTGGCCAAATAATGCTAAAATGTGTTCTAACTCATTATCTCATGGTTAGTCTTGAGATTTGGCATACAATGCCCATTCCCTGCTCTTTTATTATATTGCCTCTCAATGCCAAGTCTTCTCTTTCTTGTATGAATAGAGATTGGAAACAAAACATGAAGGTATATTTTGCATACTTGAAAATTAAAAAAATAAGTTTAATGATAGAAAATGCATTTGGAAGAAATGTGATTTCAGGTTTTTTTGTTTGTTTGTTTTTGTTCCAGCACCAAATAATCTTGATCTGTGAAGAATACTGTAAGCCTTATTTTGTTGTATGTAAGATAACAGAATATGGCTGAATTCTGTGCTTCACTTCAGTCCACTACTGCATGGGGACTTCACTGGAAGAAACTAAGTGCCTGAAAAAAAATTTATTAATAGTGGATGAGTTCTGTGTGTTGAGGGCCAGCTGGCACAGCTTACCCTACTTCTGACTGAGTGCTGAAGAGAGGATAAGCTGATAATGCTCTGTAAGCAGACTACCCTGTTCCTAGACAGTTTAGATAATAGAATATTGGTGCCAACCACTTTTATACAGCAGGGTTTCTTTTTAAGTGTGGTGAAATTAAAATAGACAAAAGATTTCAAGATGTGCATCCTCCGTCACTCCTAGTTTGAGAGATAGATAGATAGAAAGATAAATAGATAGATAGCCAAAGAAAAATTCTCTGAACAGATTGTTGTTAGTTCAGCATTATGTCCCCATGGAAATATCCACTTGGCCAAATGATGTCCTTAGACCATGAGGAAAGAAACAGTTACTGTAATAAGTGGCAACCACAAGTAGATGGGGTCCTTTCTGGAAAGGGGTGTTCAATGCTTCCTAATGCTTAACTTCTTCTTACTCCCAAGTGTTCTAAATCAGATAGATCTGGTGTTCACACCCTGCTGGCTTTTCTACCTTTCTGTGGTGTAAAATTTGACAAATTACTCAACTACTCTGGGCATTTTCTTTCTCATGTAAAGCAGAATGATCCATACTTGCTTTATGATGCTTCCGTAATAATTAGATGAAGTAATAGCATAGTGAGTGATGTAAACTAAATGTTGAATAAGGGGTGGTAGTAGCTTATAATACAAATGAGGATATCATAACAATAACAAAAACCTTATTTAAAAATAGCTGAATTCACACATTTTGAATACTTAGTAAAAGCATGTAATTAATATATATCTATAGATATAGATATAGACATAGATATATTTTTTTAGCCCTTCCATGTTTTGTTCTCTTTTTCATTGAGAATTGGGTTTGATATAGAAATCTAGGAAGCAGCTATTTTTTTCATAAAAATTCTGAATACATTGCTGCAATATATTTTATTATCTAATTTCCATTTTTACTTTTGACACATACTTCAATACTTTATGCATTCACATTGTTTTGTACATGACCTGCTAGTCTCTTTAGAAGGTATTAAGAACTATCTTTTTTATCTTTGGTGTGCACACTTGCGTGTGACTATGTGTATGTGTGTGTGCCCAATAGTTTGTTTTTCTTTAGGCGCATGTCGATCCTTTCAAATTTTCTACCCTTTATTTTTATTGTTTTCTCTGTCTAAAACTTGTTGACTTAAATGTTGAGCCTGCTGATAAACTTTTTTATTTGTCTCTACTATTTTTCATATCTCTGTTCTTTTGGCTTGCTCTTTGAAAATTCTTACAATGTTATCTTTTAAACTTTCTAATGATTAAGGACATACAGCTTTTATTTTATTTATGTATAAAATATTTTTCATATTTCAAGTTTTTTTTTTCATTTTTATTTGTTATTTGCATTTTATCAGTTTCTGTTTGCTTATATTGGTATTTTTCATGTTGGGGAATTTCCTCAAATATCTGGTGATTTTTGGCTGCCCATTCAACCAAGTACTAAAACTTGCACATGGGAGAATTATTGGTGGCCAGGGATCACCTGTTTATGATCTATATATAGATTCCTGGCATTATCTTGGGGATATACATGTAGAGGTATTTACTTGGATCATTCAGTTTCTCCACAGAAAAAATTCTATAATTTCGTGATTTGGTGTGCATACTGTGCTTCTTAAATTTTGTGATTAGGATGGGTAATGAGGAAAGTGACCCACAGTATAATATTTCTATGTAGCAAGTTTCTTTTCTTTGGTGAGAAGGAAGAGTCAGTGGGAGAGGAAAGAGTAATCTCCCATGAATGTGGCATGAAAAGGAAACCTGAAAGATGTCAACTGCTCTGTAAAAGAAAGAAGTGTATACATAAGGAATCCCCATGTGTTTGCACCTTCCTCACCTCCAAATTCTGTGCACCTCAAGGGACCTGCAGGGCAAATTATCCAACTTCTTAATGGTCTTCCTCCTCAGAATTCATTTTTGTTTTAACTCCTTCCCTTCTATGACAGCTACAAGTCCTTTATCTGGTAAATTTGTTAAAAAAAAAAAAGTAGTCTGCTCTTCTTTCTCTACCCATCTCTTTGTCATTTCAGTAAGTAGTGAGTTTACCCAACTTTTAAAAAAAATATTATTATGATTTTTAATTCTAGTATAGTCAACATACAGCATTATATTAGTTGTAGGTGTACAATATAATGATTCAACAATTCTATATTTCACAACAAGTGTACTCCTAATTCCCTTTACCTATTTCACCCATCTCCCCCCCACTCCAGTAGCAATCTGTTGTTCTCTACAGTTAAAGTGTTTTTGGTTTGTCTCCTCTATTTTTTTCCCAATTGTTCATTTTTGTTGTTTGTTAAATTCAACATGAGTAAAGTCATGTAATATTTGTTTTTCTCTGATTGACTCATTTACTTAGAATTATACTTTCTAGATCCATCCATGTTGTTGTAAATGGCAAAATTTCATTAGTTTTTATGGCTGAGTAATATATATATATATATAATATATTATATATATTATACATATATAATATATATATGCATATATATACACACACACATAAACATCTTCTCTATCCATTTGTGTATTGATGCTATCTGTGGATACTTGGGTTACTTTCATATTTTGTCTATTATAAATAATTCTGCAGTAAATATAGGGCATTGTTTTCTCTTTTTTACAGCTTATTTATTTGTGTGAGAAAGAGAATGTAAGTGGGAGAGGGGCAGAGAGAGAGAGAGGGAAAGAAAATCTCAAACAGGCTCCATGTTGTCAGCGCAGAGCCCAATGAAGGGCTCGATCTCACAAACTGTGAGATCATGACCCGAGCCAAAAACAAGAGTTGAACATTAAACTGACTGAGCCCCTCAGGCACCCCTCAGGGATTGTTTTCTTAATTTACCTTTCTTTACTTCATTATTAGTTAATAGAAATGCAACAGATTTCTGTATATTGGTTTTGTATCCTGCAACCTTACAGAATTCATTGATCAGTTCTAGCAATTTTTTGGTGGAGTCTTTAAGGTTTTGTATACGTAGTATCATGTCATCTGAAAATAGTGAAAGTTTTACTTCTTCCTAACCAATATGGATTCCTTTTATTTCTTTTTTTTCTTTTCTTTTCTTTTCTTTTCTTTTCTTTTCTTTTCTTTTCTTTTCTTTTCTTTTCTTTTCGTTGTTGTTTTTGATTGGTGTAGCTAGAACTTCTAGTACTTCCAAAGTGGTGAGAGTGGACATCCTTTTCATATTTCTGATTGTTGGGGAAAATCTCTCAATTTTCACAATTAAGGATGATGTCAGCTGTGGGTTTTTTCATATGTGGCTTTTATTATGTTGAGGTATCTTCCCTCTATACCTACTTTGCTGAGGGTTTTCATCATGAATACATGCTGTGCTTTGTTAAATACTTTTCCTGTATCTACTGAAATGATAAGTTTTTTATCCTTTCTGTTGTTGATGTTATGTATCACATTGATTGTTTTGCAAATACCGAACCATGCTTGAATCCCAGGAATAAATCCCACTTGATTGTGGTGAATGATTTTTTTAACATAATGTTGGATTCGGTTTGCTAATATGTTGTTAAGGATTTTTACATCTATGTTCACCAGAGATATTGGCCTGTAGTTCTCTTTCTTTTTTTTCTTTATCTGGTTTTGATATCAAGGTTTACCTACTCTCTATCATCAATGCAGTGAGGCTTTAGGAGGGAGAAAAAATTAATGTGCATGTGATTACTATCCTGTATTACATTTATAAGAAAAATTACATAAAATGCATAAGTGATGGAAAAACAATACATTGAAATAGTCTCATATGACTAATTCAGACAGGAAAATATTAAAATATAATTAACAAATGGGGTGCACAGAAGCCACACAGATGTTCTCTTACACAGAAAGCATAAAGACACACAAAATATAGATGTGAAAATATAATGATTACCAGACGAAACCTGATTGTCTTCTCTAAGTTAGGAAAATAAAATATGCCTTCCCATTCTTAAATCATCATATTCAGTACTGAAAAGGGTAAAGAAGAGACATGCATATGCTGATATGGAGAGATGGATTAAACATTTGGAAAAATAATATGACAAAATGATTCAGGAATAATTTATACTATTTGTTTTATTAATCTTGATTCTGGCAATCTATTTTTTTTCTGGCAATCTATTTTATAGAGTGGTAGGGAGAGACAAATATTTTAATAATAAGTAAATTACATGTAATGAGTGAAGAAAGTAAGATAGAAATACAGAAAAGCAACATGAAGGAAGGAAGGAAGGAAGGAAGGAAGGAAGGAAAGAAAGAAAGAAAGAAAGAAAGAAAGAAAGAAAGAAAGAAAGAAAGAAAGAAAGAAAGAAAGAAAAGAAAGAAAGTAAGAAAAACGATTGGAACCCTCAGTTCTCAGTATTTAAGAATCTTTTAAAAAATCTGGGGGTTTCTTGGGGCGCCTGGGTGGCGCAGTCGGTTAAGCGTCCGACTTCAGCCAGGTCACGATCTCGCGGTCCGTGAGTTCGAGCCCCGCGTCAGGCTCTGGGCTGATGGCTCGGAGCCTGGAGCCTGTTTCCGACTCTGTGTCTCCCTCTCTCTCTGCCCCTCCCCCGTTCATGCTCTGTCTCTCTCTGTCCCAGAAATAAAAAAAAAAAAAAAAATCTGGGGGTTTCTGGAAGGGTATTGGGTGGGGGCTGGACTAAAAGGGTGATGGACATTAGGGAAGACCCTTGTTGGGATGAACAGTGGGTGTTATATTTAAGTGATGAACCACTAAATTCTACTCCTGAAATAATTATTACACTATATGTTAGCTAACTTGGATTTAAATAAAAAACAAAAATAAAAATTTTAAAAAGAAAAAAAAAGATTTGATACCACTTAATGACTAAGGCATTTTACTACAAAGAAATAATATGACTTGTATATGGGAAACATAAATTTGTTGAAACTAAAGAAAACACAAAGAAATGGAAAAACATTCTGTGCTCTCGGATTAGAAGAGTACATATTGTTAAAATGTCACTACTACCCAAAGCAATCTACAAATCCAATGCAATCCTAATCAAAATTGCACCAGCGTTCTTCTTGAAGCTAGAACAAACAATCCTAAAATTTGTATGGAACCACAGAAGACCCCGAATAGCCAAAGTAATACTGAAGAAGAAAACCAAAGCGGGAGGCATCACAATCCCAGACGTTAGTCTCTATTACAAAGCCGAAGTCAACAAGACAGTGTGGCATTGGCACAAAAACAGACACATATACCAATGGAATAGAATAGATAACACAGAATTGGACCCACAAACGTATCGCCAACTAATCTTTGACAAAGCAAGAAAGAGCATCCAATGGAAAAAAGACAGTCTCCTGAGCAAATGGTGCTGGGAGAAGTGGACAGCGACATGCAGAAGAATGAAACTGGACCACTTTCTTACACCAGTCACAAAAATAAACTCAAAATGGATGAAAGACATACATGTGAGACAGGACACCATCAAAACCCTAAAGGAGAAAGCAGGAAAAAACCTCTCTGACCTCAGCCACAGAAATTTCTTACTTGCCACATCTCCAAAGGCATAGGAATTAAAAGCAAAAATGAACTATTGGGACCTCATCAAAATAAAAAGCATCTGCCCTGCAAAGGAAACAATCAACAAAAGTAAAAGGCAACCGATGGAATGGGAAAAGATATTTGCAAATGACATATCAGATAAAGGGCTAGTATCCCTTTATGGATGAATGGGTAAAGAAGATGTGGTTTATAAACACAATGGAATACTACTTGGCAATGAGAAAGAATGAAATCTGGCCATTTGTAGCAACATAGATGGAACTGGAGGGTATTATGCTAAGTGAAATAAGTCAGGCAGAGAAAGACAGATACCATATGTTTTCACTCATATGTGGATCTAGAGAAACTTACCAGAACACCATGGAGGAGGGGAAGCAGAAGAAATTACAGAGAGGGATGGAGGCAAATTATAAGAGACTCTTAAGGACTGAGAAGAAACTAAGGGTAGAAGGGGGGTGGGTGATGGGCAGGGAGGAGGGCACTTGTTGGGATGAGCACTGGGTGTTGTATGGAAACCAATTTGGTAATAAAGTATATATAAAGAGCTACCCTATGATCCAGCAATAGCACTACTAGGAATTTATCCAAAGGATACAGGAGTGCTGATTCATAAGAGCACATGTACCCGAATGTTTATAGCAGGACTTTCAACAATAGCCAAATTATGGAAAGAGCCTAAATGTCCATCAATGGATGAATTGATTAAGAATATGTGGTTTATTTATACAATGGAATACTACTTGGCAATAAGAATGAAATAGTGCCATTTGCAGCAACATGGATGGAATTGGAAGGTATTATGTTGAGTGAAATAAGTCAGTCAGAGAAAGACAGCATATGTTTTCACTCATATGTGAATCTCGAGAAAGCTAACAGAAGACCATGGGGGGAAGGGAAGGGGACAAAAGTTACAGAGAGTGTGACAAGCAAATCATAAGAGACTGTTAAATACAGAGAACAATTTGAGGGTTGATGTGGGGGGGTGGTGAGGGAGGGGAGAGGTGAAAATGGGTGATGGGCAACGAAGAGGGCACTTGTTGGGATGAGCACTGGGTGTTGTATGTAAGCGATGAACCACAGCAATCTACCCCAAAAACCAAGAGCACACTTTACACACTGTATGTTAGCCAATTTTACAATAAATTATATTAAAAAGATAGTGATTTCAAAAACAAACAAAAAACAAAAAATAGTGTTTTCACATATAAGAAAAATACTATGTAGTACTGTCATTTAAAAAAAAATTACTAAATTATGCACACATGTAATATGACCAAAGCCATTAGAATAAGTGCTTAAGAAACAGCCTAGAAAGAAATATATTAAAATATACCCAATGGATGGTTTTGTGTAGTTAAATAAGTGAGTGGTTTTTATTTTTCTGCTTTTCCATATTTTACACTATCATCTGAACATCTAGATTACATCTAACATTGAAGTAGCAAAATGAATTAAAAAAAAATAGTGTTAGGATGAAAAAAGCCTGTGAGGTTTTTTTAAGGAAAAGTAGGCCTCCACACCCACCATATTAAGCCACTGCTCTCCTGACCACGTACACATAAACTCACAACACTAGTTCCTATTCAGGCAAGAAGCCCTCTCACTACTAATTTCATCCCTTAGTAGTTGAGACACAGGCCTTCAGGTTAGTCTAACTTGTTTTAAGAGTTGGATTGTATTTGGGATGAGCACTGGGTGTTGTATGGAAACCAGTTTGACAATAAATTTCATATTAAAAAAGTTAAAAAAATAAAATAAAGGGGAGGAAAAAAAAGACTTGGATTGTACTCTTATACCAAAATTTCTCAACCTTGATATTGTTGACCTTTTGGGTTCCATGACTCTTTGCTATTGGGGAAGGGATGCTGTCTGGTGCATTTCAGAAAGTTTAGCAGCAACCCTGGACTCTACCCATTGTTCTATTTCAGTGGAATATCTTTAGTGACAATTAAAATGTTTCCAGTTGTTGCCAAATGTGCCCTAATGTACAAACTCACCATTATTTCCAAATTAATGCCTTGCTAGTTACAGGACTTTAGAGAAGTTATCAACTTTTGATTTCCTTTTACAAATTAGGCTATTAATATATTACTCTCAGAGTTGTAATTGTTAAACATGTTTAACATACCTTGGCATATAATCTGGCCGGTATAAATTCTAATTACTATTATTGTTCTTTTACAATTATTGTTAGGGCTTGAACTATGTCCCTCAAAAATGTATATGTTGAAGTCATAGCTCTCAGTAATTCACAATGTGGCCTTATTTGGAGATAGGGTCTTTACAGAGGTAAATGAGTAATATGAGATTTTTATGGCAGACCCCTGTTCAATATGATAGATGTCATTATCAAGCAAGGAAGTTTTGAAACATATAAGCACATAGGAAAAACACCTGCAGATGAAGGCAGCTATCAGAGTAATATTTCTGTAAGCTGAAGATTGCCAAAGTTTGCCAGAAAACCATCAGAAGTTAGAGAGAGGCATGGAATAAAATTCACATCCCTCAGAATGAAGAAAACCTGTAGACACTTGATTTTGGACTTCTAACCTTCATAACTGAGACAATAAATTTCTACTGTGTAAGCCACCCAGTTCTTTGCACTGTTATGGCAGCCTTAGCAAACTAATATAAGTATTATTTTATTGTTGTCATTGTTATTATCATTACTATTTCTCCATTAATCCACCCATATTCCATAGCAGCTTACTCCTTTGTAGACATTAAAAGAATGTTACCGATGCCTCTGCTAGGCAGTAAAAGATAAGAGATAGAAAATAAAACTGCTTGAATTCCATTATGATTCTTCGATATCCAGCAACAGGATTTATTTTAAAAGTATGAACTTTTGCTGGATCCTAATTCAGGTTATAAATGACAAAGTGTTAAAAACTTTTCCTCATTTCCTTAGAGTTACTCAGCTTTATAAAAAGTCAAAGTGACTTGAATAGGTGCTTCAGAAATTTTTTCGATAGAGTGTAATTGTAGATCACAGATAAAGTTTATGAGGAAAATGGCTTAATAGGGGGGTGATTGGAGTGAAAATTGGGCACAATGCATTCTGGTCCTGCTTTGGACTTTCCACAATCAGTTTACTGATTGGACATTAATTTTCTCAACTATATAATGGCAGATGGTTACACTAGTGATCTATAGGTTTCCTTGAAGCACTGATGCGTTATATTTTCATAGAGAGAAAAGAAACAAGAGCCAATGACATCAATTTTGGTTGTCTCTACAACAGGTAAGTTCATATATAATACTTGTCTCTTTTGATTATGTTTCTTGAAAGATATAAACATGTCACACAGACACACATACACAAGCTCATTAAGGATTGTGCAGCCATCCTTATCTACTTATCATAGAACAGATGAGTAAAGTCCCCTTGGGAGAAAAGCATTGATATTGTTCTTTCACAGAAAATGCATGTAGTCTTTCTAAGAGCTCTGGCACAATTCAAGACTATGTACATAATCTGAGAAGCCTACACAATGATTACCCTAAGGATTAACTTTACAAATGCCATCATCTTCAGTTCAGGATAATAAAGAATAAATATTAGCTTTCCCGTGTAACATAATTTAATTTCCTTTCCTGTTTTGGGGGGGGGGGCTAAAACCATTTAATTGGTTATATGAAGAAAAGTCTGTTGATATGTCCCTAAAGCAGAAACCAACCAAAAATCTCTCACAAAAGACCAATCTACCAAATCTAACGTGATAAGTGCTCTCTATACACACATATACCTTCCAAACAACATTGTTTGCATGAAACTAAGGTTCAATCAGTGTAACCTCTCAAATTCTAAAATTATCAAATGTTATATTTTATTTTATTTATTTATTTTTATATGAAATTTACTTCAAATTAGTTTCTATACAACACCCAGTGCTCATCCCAACAGGCACCCTCCTCAATGCCCATCACCCACTTTCCCCTCCCCTCCTGCCCCACATCAACCAACAGTTTATTCTCAGTATTTGAGACTCTTTTATGGTTTGCCTCCTTCCCTCTCTGTAACTTTTTTCCCCCCTTTTCCTCCCCCTGGTCTTCTGCTGAATTTCTCAGGATCCACATATAAGTGAAAACATATGGTATCTGTTTTTCTCTGCCTGACTTATTTCACTTAGCATAATACCCTCCAGTTCTATCTATGTTGCTACAAATGGCCAGATTTCATTCTTTCTCATTGCCAAGTAGTATTCCATTGTGTATATAAACCACATCTTCTTTATCCATTCATCAGTCGATGGACATTTAGGCTCTTTCCATAATTTGGCTATTGTTGAAAGTGCTGCTGTAAACATTGGGGTACAAGGGCTCCTATGCATCAGTACTCCCGTATCCCTTGGGTAGATTCCTAGCAGTGCTATTGCTGGGTCATCTATTTTTAATTTTTTGAGGAACCTCCACACTGTTTTCCAGAGCGGCTACACCGGTTTGCATTTCCACCAAGAGTGCAAGAGAGTTCCTGTTTCTCCACATCCTCGCCAGCATCTATAGTCTCCTGATTTGTTCATTTTAGCCACTCTGACTGGTGTGAGGTGGTATCTCATTGTGGTTTTGATTTGCATTTCCCTGATGAGGAGTGACATTGAGCATCTTTTCATGTGTCTGTTGGCTATCTGGATGTCTTCTCTGTAAAAGTTTCTATTCATGTCTTTTGACCATTTCTTCACTGGATTATTTGTTTTTCACGTGTTGAGTTTGGTAACTTCTTTATAGATTTTGGATACTAGCCCTTTATCTGATATGTCATTTGCAAATATCTTCTTCAATTTCCTTCATGAGGTTTCTATAGTTTTCAGCATACAGATCTTTTACATCTTTAGCTAGGATTATTCCTAGGCATTTTATGATTCTTGGTGCAGTTGTGAATGGGATCAGTTACTTTATTTGTCTGTTGCTTCATTATTAGTGTATGAAAATGCAACCGATTTCTGTACATTAATTTTGTGTCCTGCGACTTCGCTGAATTCATGTATCAGTTCTAGCAGACTTTTGGTGGAGTCTATCGGGTTTTCCATGTATACTATCATGTGCAAAAAGTGAAAGCTTGACTTCATCTTTGCCAATTTTGATGCCTTTGATTTCCTTTTGTTGTCTGATTGTTGATGCTAGAACTTCCAACACTATCCCTGATCTCAGGGGGAAAGCTCTCAGTTTTTCCTCATTGAGGATGATATTAGCTGTGGGCTTTTCAAAAATGACTTTTATGATGTTTAAGTATGATGTTTTAGTATGAGAGTTTTTTTTTTCTTCTGTAGGATACTGCATTAAAGGGAAGATAGATTATAATGGTGATGATGGTGATGATGGATGGATGGATGGATGGAGAGACAGACAAACAAAATCACCGAATGCTTTGTTTACATAACCTCGTTTAGAAATATTTGGAAATAATATTTTTTCTGGTTTAGTTTTTCATTTAGGGTCAAAAAGTATTCAGACAGGGTTGCCTGGGTGGCTCAGTTGGTTAAGCGTCTGATTCTTAATTTGGCTCAGGTCATGATCTCACAGTTCATGGGTTCTAGCCTGAGTAGAGCTCCATGCTGATAGCATGAGCCTGCTTGGGATTCTCTGTTTCCCTCTCTCTGCCCCTCCCCCACTAATGCACATTCTCTAGCTTTCTCAAAAATAAATAAATAGGGGCACCTAGATGGCTCAATTGGTTAAGTGTCCAACTCTTGGTGTCAGCTCAGGTTTGTGGGTTTGAGCTCCTTGTCGAGCTCTGCACTGGCAGTGCAGAGCCTGCCTCTGATTCTGTTTCCCTCTCTCTCTGTCCCTCCCCGTCTTACACACACACACTCTCTCTCTCTCTCTCTCTCTCTCTCTCTCGAAGAGAATAAACATTAAAATGTTAATAAACACATAAATAAATAAATATTTTTCTAAAAATATTCAGACAAAGCTCACATGTATAAACCCTGAAACTACATATGTTTATGCCCCAACCATAATGTGTTTCTGTTCTGATTGAAATTTAACCTTTTAATCTAACCCTTTAATTATCCATTGTACTTGATCTGGACATATTGCAGTGATCTGTGGCAAAACAAAGAAACAAACAAAAACAAACAAAAAAAGCAACAACAAAAAACTACTAACAAAGGTAAAACCCAGTTCTGAAATGAGGGATCTGTCTGCATTTCTTGCTACCTGTTTCTCCACCCCTAAAATATGCACACATACACAAAGACAGAGACATGAAGAAAAGCAAAGAGGGAAAAACACCCACCAAATACATAGTCTTCAAATAGTCATTTTCTCAATTTGGAGTGCTATCACCTGCCACAGATGTTTGCCTCACTTGTCTCCCTGGACTTTCAGATATCCCATCCATTTGAATTTTCTTTTCTTGCAGTGCCCTTCCTTAGATAGGCCTTTCTGGTTCCCCACTGATAACACTCTGGTTCAGTACAAACTTAGAATTGCGCTTGATAACAGATGATCTCTTGAAACTTAGCAACCTGGATTGTTTATCTGTATTAAGTTTATTCTAACAAGTCCTCCTGAAATATTTCCAATACATGATATTAGGATAAGCTTGGAAAACCACAGGTGTTGAGTGTATCTAGTTGGGCAAAATAATCAACCAGTTGACCAAAATAATCAACCAACAATTTTGTTTGTTTGTTTGTTTTTCTTCTCTTCCACTTTCCATTAAACAAGGTACCATTTTCATTAGTAGAGGTTGAGACAGGATAAAATCTTCACCTGTGTCATAAGAGAGACAACTGGAAGCCATCCATAGAGATTTTTATTTAATGTTAGTAAAGTTGTATCTTGGAGGAGTGTGTTATTTATCTATAGAATACAACAGAGTATTCATGTCAGTGAGGGTGAACATCCAGAATACATTATAATCCCTTATGGAATCAAGTGTTTTCTCTAATAAAGATTAAAGGACAATGCAATTGAAATCTTACTCATTCTGTTCCCAATCGATTAGTTTTCTCTCTGAAGAGGTGAATTATCCCACAAGATAAAATAAATTTGAAAGCATGAATTTGCTCATGTAACCCTAGCACTGAGATATGTAATGCAGATTTTTGTGTATTTTTATGTCTCTCTCATAATCCTCATTATGTTGTCAGATTTTATTTTTCTAGTTATTATTTATAGCTACCATTAGTCTACAAGTGACATTTTGTGTCAGTAGCATGTGCCAGAGATTGTAATTTGAAGTAATATAATAGTACAGAGAACAAGGTAAAAAACCAAGAGGCTGAGAGGCAAGTATATGTGATTCTTTAACTGTTGCATCCAAATTACTTGGCATAGTGCCTGACAAAACAAAAGATGATTCCTAAATATTTTTTGTAAAATAATTTGAAAAATGAATAAGTGAATTTAAGTATTGCCATTTTGCATCTTGTTCCTATTTTCAAAATATGTTAAATGTGAAATCTTTCTTTTGCATCTCCCACTCCTCTTTTGTTGGAGGCTTGAGGGTATATCAATCTTAGGCCTAAAAAAGGCTCATCAATAATATTGAATGAATGGTGGTTCATTCAATACAGTCCTTAGACTGTATACCTGATATTCTGTTTTCATCCAGCACATTTCTCTTAGGTAACTGGAATTATGGCAATGGTCTCAAGGTATTATGCCAATGCAGATACATTTCAAATAAAGGTCTTTAATCAGTTTCTGTATGACCTCTGAATCTATATGTAGCTGTGCCAGTTTTCTGTCTACCATTATGACACCAGCTCCACAGACAAGAGTCTCAAAACCCACTTTTTTTCATGGTCTCCATCCCTGATAACTGTGTCATATTTTTGACTGTTGTCATCGTGTGGCCTCTTGACTCTATTCATTGTTTGTTTCTGCTTTTTGCTCTCCTTAACCCATCTTCTTTGGAATGATGATCCTAACACAGTTGTTAATTCACTGTCCTCCTTTGGTAGTTCATAATGATATATCTTATAATTTGCATGCCTCTTCATAAAATAACCATGCCTCCCTAACCGCTTCATCTTTGACTTGATAATTTTGAAATTCCCAATGACTTTATGGTTATTTGAAGTATAATTTGTATTTTTCTAGACAACTGAATATGCAAATCTCTCCATCTGGAATACTTTTTTAAACTTACCTAAGTTGCAAATGCTTTTGTTTATTACATCCCATCTCAAATATTTCCTCCCCTGGGAATATTTGACAGACTCTCTAGGGAAGATTGTGAGATTACATTTCCTGCATGTCATGTGTATTTACCGTGATCCTCTAAAATTTCAGCTGGATTGAGTGGAGGTAGATGAATTTAGGGAGTCCTAGAATGAATGCCCTGGGGAGGAGGGGAGGGTGTTCTGTGTTCCCCCCCCAAAAATTGTCATATAAAACCACATGTTCATACTTAAAAATTTGCATGAAATTGTGCCAAGAATAAAATCAGAAAAAAAATTAATGGAAGCCCAAATTCTAAATAATAGGGTTGAGAAGATCACAGTTGCTAAGTTATGGAGCCAAAAGAATTAGCTAAGGAGAGAAACCAGGGAAGTGAAGTGAATAGATTAGCAGAAGGAGGCAATCACCAGTTGGTGTAGATAAGTTCTGAACCTAACATTATCTAACTCTGTTGCAAATACCGTCCCCCCTCCTTATCTATGTCCAGCTGTTGAGAAATGTCCACATTTAGAGTCACATAGACAGTGAGATACATAGCAAAGAAATACCTCCTTGACATAACCATCTTCATGGTGGATTTTATAATCCCTAATTCACATATTTATCTCAAATAGAATATAATCTTCTTGCAAATAGAGATGATGTTTTTTTTTTACTTTTGATAATACTGCTCATTTAATTCAATATGTCTAAATGATCATAACTTCAAGATATGATTTACACAAAAATTATGCATGAGATATTTTACATTTTGCAGTTCTCAATTTCAAATCCCAGTGTGTATTTTATAATTGCAGCACACATCAATTGGGACCAGCCACATTTCAAGTGCTCAGCAGGACACGTGACTGGTGGCTACCATATTGACTAGCCCAGGGATAGAGATGATGTTTTAATTATCATGTTAATTCTGTATTTAGCTGAGATCTGAACCACACTAAGGGGCAGTGAATATTAGTTAAATTAATAAGTGAAAAATCATCAACAGGCAGCAACAAGAAAATCACCTAAATAACTGAATGGTATTATAGTTATAAGAATCCTTCCCAGAAGGTTCTACTGAAATGTTTTACTGACCTAGCTTAATTAGGATGATACCAGCTCTTCCTTCTCTCCTATCTATGTCTCTGCATCTCTTTACTGCTTCTCATGTAAGCAGCATCCTAGGAGGCACTCAGTAAACCTTTAATGAATTTGGAGATGCATTCCCAAAGAAGTGATACTGTGAGAAGAATGATCTCATGCTGAATTGAACTCATTTCTGACAGGGGCTTACACTATCCCTTAAAACAATGGGCACTCCAAAACAGCAGCCAAGAAAGGCAGCAACTGCAGGGAGATTCCTCTCCCTGCTGATGATGGGAGAGTTTTCAGAATGAAACTTATTGATCCTTGATAAGCGAATGTTGCAACTGTGAATTCTCACTCCATGATATTGAAGTTTAAAGCCCATTCTCAAAGACGTTGTGCCTAACCCACTGACTCTATTGAAAAAAATTGATGAGGCTTCCCTGTCCCTTAGTGATGTGTTCCTGGAAAGGCTTTTTTCCAGGATGTCAGCTCATTTTGAGAGAGTCACAGAGTCACCCATCTCTTAGGGAGGCAGATCCATTAGGCAAATAATCTAATAAGGATGGGAGATGGCCATGCTCTCACTTGCCAAAATAAGTTGCTTGCTAACATTTCTGTTTTGAAATCTCTTAAGGTAGTGTCTGCTTTATAACTCAGCCATTATCAAAAGTTAGAAAGTATATTTTTGTTAATTACATTTTCTAACAGCAACAAGAGATGTTATTCAGGATCACAGAATTGTGTGTTTCAAAGAAAACTCAGAAATTACCTAGTGGTAATTGTATCTGAATACAGTGGTCAGTGTATCTGAATTCCTGCCTAGACATTCCTCTGTGAGGCTTCTATTAGGGTGCTACCACTGACATGACGTAGTGCTGCTATCACACAGCTGATATGTGATCTTAGGCAAAATGGCCTTATTGCCGTAGATAACAAAATGTGTGGGGACAGAGGTCAGTTTCAGTGACCAGAATGATCATACCTGCTGTGTAAGCTAGCTGATTGAGATTTATCTAGGGTTCAGTGAATGCTTATATGGCAG
Organism: Neofelis nebulosa; assembly: GCF_028018385.1. NCBI lineage: Eukaryota > Metazoa > Chordata > Mammalia > Carnivora > Felidae > Neofelis > Neofelis nebulosa. Next base: position 40,049,551 of record NC_080798.1, read on the forward strand.
GTTCAGAGCTGATGCATTTCCACATGGTTACATATAACTTTCACAGCAATTTTGGAAATTTCTATTATTTTTCCCATTTTAAAGATGATGACATTTAAACACAGATGATCTAGGTATATTTTGCCAAAAATCACAAAGATGAAATAGTAAAGAAAGGATTAGAAACTGGGTTTCCCGATTCTACTCTTAATGTCATTTCCTATGATCTCAGCACGACCTCTTATTCATTCTGCATTTACTTGATAGGATTTAACACATCGTGCTTAGCTCGTGCTCAGTAATTTCTGTTCCTTATCTCTATTTTCCAAATGTCTTATTAACTAATTTAATAAATACATCAAATATGTGTTTATATATATATTATGTATAGGTACATATATATAATACTAATATATATATGCACCTATACATTATATATATAATATGTATATGTGTGTGTATATATATATATATATATATATATATATATATATATGTAATCTCATACTATGAAAGTTATTTTCCCATTATTAAAACTAGGGGTCAGCAGGTTATCACCTGCTTTTGCAAATAAAGCTTAATGAAACACAGCCACATTCATTCATTCATTCATTCAATTCCTGTGGCTGCTTTTGTCCTCTAATGGCAGAGCTGGAAAGTTGCAGTGGAGACTTGGAGACTTTATGGCCTGCAGCCTAAAATATTTACCATTAGTGCTTTCCAGGGCCTTTCCACAGAGTTGAGAATTCTGACTCTAAACACAGCCCTTGTATGGGTGTACTCTACCTGTTTGGCTTCTTCGCTTGATTGTACCAACATGGCCCTGGAAAATGATGATGTGCCTTACAAATTAAAAAAAAAATTACTATCTGAAACGTTTGCTTATCTCTGGTTTAAACAATGGGAAATCATTTATTTCTCATGGGAAATTATTTTCATTTTTGTATGTACATATAGGGATGCATACATGTGTATTTTAAAATGTTGACAAATCCTTTTGGAAAAAGACTGGATGGCAACAAATTCTCCCATATGAAGGTCTTATCTATATAAGGATATATATTTATATATATAAATATATATATATATATATATATATATATATATATATATATATCTGTGTATCTATCCATCCATCTATCTTGAAGTATCTTTTTAGCCATCTCTCACACTCCACCTTTCATTCCAGCCAGTGCTGTGATAACAAGCTTTGCAAATTAGAGTTGCTTTGTCTCAGCCAAACTACATTTCTCTCTCTTGCTACCCTAAGGTTTCTCTGATATCACAGGAGGGGATGTCTGCAGGAACTTAATCCCATGAATGCACACATTTGGAGGATCAAAGGCAATAACAACCCATGGTCAATTCTTGACTAATGTGGTAGAAGAACTGAGTACTCCCTTTTTTGTCCCCAGATGCACAACTCTGAGGTGCATTCTACATGAGTCTTTAAATGTTCGAGGAAATACAGGCCCAGGTGCCTATAATGATCACCAGTTTGATAATGTACCCTCAGACTGGATTTTTCTTCTTCCTTATTTTTCCTGTCTAGTTCCTCACTATTAATGTCTAGGATCACTTCCAAAACTAAGCTAACTGTATATACACACCAACTCAAAAACACATGATATAAAACTGTATATGCGTCTATGTTGCATATATTTATTTGAGAAGTGGCAAATGAGAAATACACTTCCAGAAATTTTCCTTTACTGCGACCATATTATCTTTTAATATGCATATCCTTTCCCATGGTAGTTGGATGAGCCATTTGAATCTTTTTCAAAGTAGCATTTCAGAAAATAACTATTTAATATTCAGAGTTGACAATGAAAATAAAAACTGTGTTTACCTCCCAGTATACACTGTATGATACAGCTTCATTGCAATCTGTGTGGTGGTAGAAGTGGGTGGAGATATATACTCACAGGCATGCACAATACACGAGAACATCACACAAAAGACATTCTCGACAATATGTTTATCCTTATATACATTAAAAATGGTGTAATTTTAATTGTATAATGAGATGTTTTGTTACAATATATGAAATACAATTATTTGAAACCAGTCATTCATATATATATATATATATATATATATATATATATGACATATAATATTGGATAAAACATAAAACAGGGAAATTTAAAATAGAAAATGCTGATAAAAAAAAGCAGTGAAATACTTTTCACTAAGCCGATGTGATTAGATTTACTATTAGAGTTTTATTTGAAAAACTTTTGTTGCTAGGTTCTCCTCTTTTAAAAATTGTTATCACTCTTCATTTTTTGGACAGGAAAATAAAACTGATATAAAATACATTGTGTTATAAAGTTGCTATTTTGTGGTAATATTAAAGTCCCTTCTAGTTGCACAATCTCTCTTATTTTAAGTAAGATGGTATTTATCAGCCATATGTGAATATAACTGGCATTGCCAAGCATAATGGACAATAGATTTTACCCTAAGTTTACAGAAGGCATAGACACGTTCTTCAAAATGATGTTTCTTACACTCACCTTCCATAAAATCTGGTGTTGTAGTATTATATCTTTACTCTGTGTAAGTATTTTCATGTCAGACCCAGAAATTATGTCTCCTCCTCCTATAAAATCTGTCCTTGATCCACAAAAGAGAGGCATCTGGAGAAAATACAGTTCTCCAACACAAGTTAGTGTGATGGACAGATTACAGAGACTAGAGTCAGATCTCTTATAAGTCAGTGTCTGGAGTGAGTGAATGTGTGTGCATCCTTCTCTGACCTTTTGTCTCATTCTCATTGGGTACGTTTTCTATTGCTGCTATAAGAAATTACCACAAAGTTAGTGGCTTAAAACAACACAAACTTATCTTGCAGTTCTGTAAGTCAGAAGTCAGACAGGGATCTCATCGGACTAAAGTCAAGGTTATCAAGAAGATGGCATTCCTTTCTGGAGGCTCTGGCAGAGAACTGTTTTCCTAGACTATTCTATTTTCCAGAGTCCACCCACACTCCTTGGTTCCTAGATCCCTTTCTCTATACTAAAGTCATATCATAGCATCTGTCTGACCATTCTTCCACAGTAACATCTCCTTCTGACCACAGCTGGGAAAGGTTCTCCACTTTCAAACACTCATGTAATTACATTGGGCTCACTGATCCATGTAATTAGAGAGCTCACCAGGAGAATTTCCCTATGTCACAGTCCATAATCATAATTCAAATGACACTGAATAAGTATTTTTTTCTACATAAAGTAACAGTAACATGTTCAGTAGATTATAATCAGAATATCTTTAGGGAGAAGGATTTGATTCTACTTACCATACTCTATGTTGGGATTTAAAATATTTGTTTCCAGTAGTTGGAAAGATGCCAGTGTAGGAGGACCCTTAGCTTGACTTGTCCCACAGATAACACTAGATAACACCCATATCAGTGTAAATAATCCAGAAAATGACCTGAAGCTTGGAAGAACAAACCCCACAACTACAGTCAGGAAAGAAGCCAAACTGAAGAAGGTAGGAAGGACAAAGATATGGTCTGGGAGCAAAACAGACCTGGCCATCTCTAGCGGGGAGGGAGCCAGAGGTGTGGAGAAGGATGGAAAACAGATTTTCACACTGGGGAGTCCACAACTAGGGAGGACTAATCTCCATAATATTTGCCACTGAAGGTGAAGGCGGCCAAATTTCATGAGTTCTTAAAATAATGGGACTTAAAGCCTGAAATTTAAAAATTGGCGGGCTCACTTCTGGGAGAACCTGGACTGTGTTAGGAAGCAGAGCCCACACCCTTAAAGAGACAGAATGACAGACAGACTGTGAAGACATGGCATAGAATGAGCAATTTGAAAAATGCTGGGGCAGATGGGAAGGAGAAGGACTTGCTCATCTAAGGATACTGTCCAGAGTAACAAGGATCACCGGGAGAAACCCTCCAGGAAGAACAAAGCTGACAAGCACTATTTCTCTCCCCTAATACCCCACCCCCAGCATAAAAAATGGCTAACTGCATGAATCAGCACAGCACCAACAGTTCTTACCTAACTTGCTTGCACCAAGTCCCTTCCCCACCCCCCGCCAGTGCTTTGTGAGATCTGGCCTTCCCAGTCAAACTCCCCTCAATCCTGACATTGCACGTCCCTCCCCTAGAAGACCTGTGGAAACCCTGCCAACACTGCATCTCCTGAATTGTGCATTTTGCCAGACCTCAGTTTCAGCAGCTGCAGGGGCATGTCTAAATTTGCAAGCAGACCACTGCATAACTTGCTGCCCACAATAGGCAAAGAGAGCCTCTGTAGACAACTGGGCTAAAGCAAAACAGGACAAAACTCAAAAGCAGAGCTTATGCAACACACATAGGAGACACTTCCTGAAGCACCAGGCAATGGGGAACAAGGGACACTGCATGGGAGGACACTAAAGAACCTCTTCTTCATAAGACTATTACCATTAAGAGGAAGAAAAGGAGCTAACATTCCTAACACAGAGAAAGAGACAAAAAGCCAGACAAATGAGGAGACAGAGAAGTATCTTCCCAATGAAAGAATGGAACCAAACCACAGGGACAGACCAAAGTGAAACAATTATAAGTAACATGCCTGATAGAGAATTTAACGTAATGTTCATAAAGACACTCACTGGCCTGGAGAAAAGAGTGGAGGACATAAGTGAGACCCTTAACACAAAAATGAAAAGCAAACAAACAATCAGGGGTCAAGAAAACAATAAATGAAATTAAAAATACAGTGGATGTAATAAATAGCAGGCTAGATGAAGCAGAGGAATAGATGAACAGCTTAGAAGACAGAGTAATAGAAAATGACCAAGCTGAGCAAAGGAGCTAAAAGAAAATTATACAAATTGAGACTAGTTTTAGGGAACTCAGTGACTCCATCAAGCATACATAACATCCACATTATAGGAATCTCAGAGGAAGACGAGAGAAACAAGGGGGCAGGAAATTTATTTGAAGAAATAATAGCTGAAAATTTCTTTAATCTGGGGAAGGAAACAGATATCCAGATCCAAGATGCACAAAAATCTCCCCAAAAATCCTACCCAAGGAGGTCCATACCAAAACGCATAGTAATTAAAATGGCAAAAAGTAGCAATTGATTGAATTTAATAAACAAATGCAGCAAGTAAAAAAATTAAAAAAGACAGTTACATAGGAGGGAAAACCCATAAAGCTATCAGTGGATTGTTTAGCAGAAACTTTGCAAGCCAGAAAAATGGCATGCCACATCCAAAGTGCTAAAATTGAAAAATCTGTATCCAAACATATTCTATTGAGGAACACTATCATCCAGAATAGAAGGAGAGATAAAAAGTTTCTCAGACAAACAATCTCAATTGTTCTCAATCTAATCCCAAAAATTACACGAGTAAGGGAAATTTCCAAATTCATCCTATGAAGCCAATATCACCCAGATACCAAAACCAGACAAAGATACCACACACAAAAAAAGAGAAGTACAGGACAATACTTCCCATTAATATAGAGCAAAAATCCTCAACAAAATATTAGTAAACCAAATCCAACAATATATTTTAAAAAGTCATACACTACAATCAAGTAAGATTTATTCTTGGACTATGAGAATGGTTCAGTATTCACAAAATAATCACTGTAATACATCACATCAATAAGAGAAAGGATAAAAATGACATATTCATTTCAAAAGATCACAGGAAAAGCATCTGACAAAGTAGAACATTCATTCATGATAAAAACCATATGCAAAGTAGACCTGGAAGGAACATATCTCAACATAATAAAGGCCTTATATGAAAAACCCAAAGCCAGCACCATACTCAATGGTGAATTCTTGAAAGTTTTCCAGTAAGGTCAGGAAAAAGATGAAGATGACCACCGCTACCACTTTTATTCAACACCGTAGTGGAAGTCCTAGCCACTGCAATTAAAAACCTTGAAGAAATAAAAGACATCCAAATTCATTAGGAAGAAATAAAACTCTCACCATATGCAGATGACATGATACTATATCTAGGAAACCCTAAAGACTCCACCAAAAAAACTACTATAACTGATAAACGAATTTAGTAAAGTTGCAGAATACAAAATCAATGTACAGAAATCTGTTGCATTTCTATACACTAATAATGAAGCAACAGAAAATGAAATTAAGAAAACAATCCCATTTATTATTGCACCAAGAAACAATAAAATATCTAGGAATAAACTTAACCAAAATGTTTGAAACACCTGTACTCTGAAAACTACAAAAAACTGATGAAAAAAAAAATCAATATAACACAAAGAAATGGAAAGACATTGCAGCTTCATGGGTTGGAATGCCAAATATTATTAAAACATCTATACTACCCAAAGCAATCTACACATTTAATACAATCCTTATAAAAATGCCAACAGTAAAAAAAGGGGGAGTGCCTGGCTGGCTCAGTCATTTGAGCATCTGACTCTGGATTTTAGCTCAGGTCATGACTGCAGGGTTTTGGGTCAAGCCCCACACTGGGCTCCATGCTGAGCATGGAACCTGCTTAATATTCATTCTCATTCTCTCTCTCTCTCTCTCTCTCTCTCTCTCTCTCTCTCTCTCTCTCTCTCTCTCTCTCTCTCTTCCCCTGTCCCCTGCTTGTACTCCCTCTATGTTGAGGGAGGAGAAGAGAGGAGAGGAAAGGAGAGCAGAGGAGAAGAAAATACCAAAAGCATTTTGCACAGAACTACCACAAACAATCCCAAAATTTGTATGGAACTGCAAAAGACCTCAAATATCCAAAGCAATCAAAAGAGAAAAACAAAAATGTAGGTATCACAATTCCGGATTTCATGTTATATGATATAGTGCTAGTAATTAAAACAGTATGGTACTGGCACACAAATAGACACATAGATCAATAGAATAGAGCAGAAACCCCAGAAAGAAACTCACCATTATATGGTCAATAAAGTTTCAAAAAAGCAGGAAATAATATACAATGGGAAAAAGACAAGCCTTTCAACAAATACTGTTGAGAAAACTGGACAGCCACATGCAAAATAATGAAACTAGACCATATTCTTACACTATACACAAAAATAAACTCAAAATGGATTACAGACCTAAAACCTAACACCTGAAACCATAAAAATCTTAGAAGAGAGCACAGGCAGTAATCCCCTGGCATTGGCTATAGCAATATTCTTCTAGATAGGTCTCCTGAGAAACAGAGACAAGAGAATCAGAAGCAAAAATAAATTATTGGGACTCTATCAAAATGAAAAGCTTCTGCACAGTGAAGGAAACAATCAACAAAACACAAAGGCAGCCAATGAATGGGAGAAGACATTTGCAAATGATATAACCAATAAAAGATTAATATCCAAACCATATAAAGAACTTATACAAGTCAATACCCCAAAAAGAAATAATGCAATTAAAAATGGGCAAAGACATGATGAACAAACTTTTATCCAAAGAAGACATACATACATACTCATCATCATAGAAACAGAAATCAAAACTACAATGAGACATCACCTCACATTGGTCAAAATGGCTAAAATCAAAAACACAAGAAACAGTAAGTATTGGCAAGGATGTGGAGGAAAAGGAAACGTGTACACTGTCGGTGGGAATGGAAATAGTTGCATCCACTCTGGGAAACAGTGTGGAGATTGCTCAAAAAAATTTAAAATAGAACTACTCTATGATCTAGTAAATGCACTACTGTGTATTTACCCAAAGAATACAAGAACACTAATTCAAAAGGATACATGCACCTCTATGTTTATAGCAGCAGCATTTACAATAGCCAAATTATGGAAGCAACTCAACTGTCCACTGACTGATGGTGGATAAAGAAGTGGTATGTGATAACACACACACACACACACACACACACTAAATTTATTATTCAGTCATAAAGAAATCTTCCCATTTGCAACAACACGGATGGAGCTTGAGAGTATAATGCTAAGTGAAATATGTCAGAGAAAGAAAAAAATACCATATGCTCTCACTCATAACTGTAATTTAAGAAACAAAACAAAGGGTTAAAAAAAAGAGTGTGTGTGAGAGAGAAAAAGAAACCAAGAAATATACTATTAATTATAAAGATCAAAATGATGGCTATAAGAGTAGAATTGGGGTTGGGTGCAGAAATGGGGAATGTGAATTAAAGAGCACACTTGTAATGATGAAAGCATAAACTGAAATAAAAGAAAGGATCTGAGACCTAATGTATGAAAGCTAAAAACCAACTACCTGCTCTATAATAAGTAATGCCTTATTGAAATACAATGCCAGGGGGCGCCTGGGTGGCTCAGTCGGTTAAGCGTCCGACTTCGGCTCAGGTCATGATCTCGCGGTTGGTGGGTTCAAGCCCCGCGTCGGGCCCTGTGCTGACAGCTCAGAGCCTGGAGCTTGTTTTGGATTCTGTGTCTCCCTCTCTCTGACCCTCCCCCGTTCATGCTCTGTCTCTCTCTGTCTCAAAAATAAACGTTAAAAAAAATTAAAAAAAAAAAAGAAATACAATGCCAGTAATACAGCTGATTTGGTTAGTTCATGAATAGAATAGAATAGAATAGAATAGAATAGAATAGAATAGAATAGAAAAGAATAGAATATTAAAATAAATATTTGTTTCATAGAACTAAAAGATTGATTCAATTAGATGACATGGGTAAAGATGGATGGATGGATGAATGAATGGATAGATGGATGGATGGATAGATAGATTAGACAGATAGACGATAGATAAAAATACTCATTATTTGGATATTATATATGTGGGTTTATACACGTTTGTTTATTTACTTTTGTCACTGAGTATGTGGCATGTCTTTCGTTCTGCCAAACACCAAAATCATAAGATAGAGTAAGATGGTCATGACTTTAAGCTGTTAAGTTTTCAAGTAGTTTATTCCATGCAAGTGATAACTATGTAAGATCTCAGGCAAGGGTGATCTTGGGTTCCTAAGAAATCCATGGAAGATGATGGGGGTGCAAGGCAGTATTTCAGGCTATGATTCAAGTTAGATGGAGATTCAGAATAAAATGATTATACATTCACAAAATGGAAAGACTAAGTTCTACATTTTAAAATTAGTTTTGACGAATGCTGGCGTTTTGAGACTTCAACATAGCAAAGACATATATGTACTATGAGAATTTATTTTATGTATTAGCTAGGAGGATAGTAGCCCAGAAGAAAGGAAGCAAGCATACAAGAAAGGAAGTGGAGGGGGCAGGAAAGGAGGAGGGATGGAAAGTCAGATAGATGATTAGATTGAGAGGTAAATAAGTATGTAAGTCAAGTGAACCAGTATCTAAATAATCAGTTTTCTACAGGCTGAAAGAGCTAGTTCTTGCATTTTTGTCTTCTAGCAGACATAACACACATTTTAAACCATCAAGATGCATAGGATGCCTTTCAAACTTTATAGAAAGTGTGGTGCCTCTTGAGAACTGCATGGATGCTTTAAGGTAAATGACTTCAGTGTATTTAGTTGTTTTCTGATATTAATGCTAATTTATCTTACAGTACATCACAGAACATGGTTTGGAAACACCACCACTATGTTCAGGACTCTCCCAATTGCAGCACATGCTTGTTCTTTTCATTAGAATCCTACCCTTTCTTCCTCATACACTGTTATTAAGAGTTAGTTTCACCTGGAGTGCTAGCTCATGAGTTTGTTTGCCAGGATCCAAATCCTGCTTCTGCTTCTTAGTGGCAGTGAGACACTGACAAAGTCACTTAACCTCTCTTGGCATCTATTTTTTTTATCTTAATGCACTAAAAGGTACATTGATCATTAACGACACATGGTTATTATAAGGAATTAAAAGAGTTCAAGCACATGAAGCAATTAGAAGAGTACCAGACATGTCGTATGAACTCAAACATATTCAGTATCATCAGACACAACTTCAGTGCTTCTTTGAAGAATTCTTAGAATCCTCAAGTCAGCTTCATTTCCTCCTCATATGTTTTACCAAAGCACATTCTGAAACATCTGTCATGGTGCAATAGCACTGTTTTATAATAGCCTGTCTCCTCAACCAAAGACTAAATCCTGAAATGAAAACTAACATGGTTACTGTTGTATTCTTGGTGGCTCACAAAATGTAGGACACAGATTCAGTGCTCACAAAACAGAATCCAAATGAACAAATAAATTAATCAGTACATCTGTTGACATATGTGAAGCTGATTAAGCAGGGATTTTTTTTCATTTTTTCAACAAAAATTCCTCTCTCTTTCTCATATATATATATATATATATATATATATATATATATATATGAATATATATGTAATACACACACACACATACATACATACACACATAAAGGCAGAAAGTATTCATTGGAAAAATGTAGGAGCTGATATACAGTCATACAGAGTAGCATTAAAACAAACAAACAATCTTTGGCATCAAGCACTTGTTGTTTGACCTTGAAGAAATAACTTAACAAACTAGAGTCTCTTTTGTCTACCTACATTGCAATGACATGAAAATTCATATAAAATATATAATGGGCCTGGCACCTTGAAAACACCTAATAGCTAATAGCTATTGTGTTGTCATTGACAGAGGTTATAGGCTTGGCTATTCATAGAGCACATTACAGATTCTTAGGAATAAACAATCCTACCTAGACACAGCCACATTATTATTCTGTTTTTTAAACAAAAGTAGTGAAGTAATTTAGTGCCTTCCAGATAAGCTCAACTTTCATATATTGTTACCTGGGGCTAGGGAGAATATCAGTGGGAAAGCAACTGGTAGAAATAGATAGGGCTATTTGCTTTTTAAGTGTCTTTGGGCTTGTGAAATGATAGTTCTACAGGCAGATTTCCCAAAGCCCATGAGAGGATTACTGCTCTGCTGGAGCCTTTTACCTGTACACTAAAATAGTCAGAGTAGCTTCTTTATATAAGAAGTCTTAAGTTTGTCCATTGACTCCAAGAGATCAATAAATCCAAGTTTCTGATTTTATTCTAAGTATTCATTTGCCACTAACATAAGATTAAATGAAAAAGTTTTACTTTCAAAGAACTCATCATCATAACAGAAGGTCCCGTGTGAAGTGCCAATAAATCTATGTTAAGTGTTTATGTATATTATTTTATTTAATCCATGGAAAGACCTTATGACTAAGATTCTGTTATTATTAGCGTCATTTTATAGAAGATGCCTCTGAACTTGGAATAGCAGATTAATATTTACAGCAAATAAGAGGTGGAAAAGAGATTTAAGCTCAGATCTCACTCCAAGACCTTGGTCTTTCCTTGAATTATACAGTCTTTCCAAAATATTAATTAATTGGCACATGTTACCAGGAAAGAGCTAGTCTATACATTGAGCTATGTGAGCCCATGGCCTTACTTTAATTGTAGACTGAATGGTCATGTGATCAGAGGATGGCAGAAACAAAAGTCCACAGGAAGACCTTTATCTCAGTGCAATATTGATGTTCAAAACTACAGTTTTGTGTTTGGGATATAGGTATCCTCTCCTCACCATTATCAATTCTTACCTATGTAAGTTTAAAGTAGTCACTGATCTTTGCGAACTTTTCTCCCCAGAAGTTGACCTTGTGATGAATGGATAAAGAAATTGTGGTTTATATACACAATGGAATACTACTTGGCAATGAGAAAGAATGAAATATGGCCTTTTGTAGCAACATGGATGGAACTGGAGAGTGTTATGCTAAGTGAAATAAGTCATACAGAGAAAGACAGATACCATATGTTTTCACTCTTACGTGGATACTGAGAAACTTAACAGAAGACCATGGGGAAGGGGAAGAAAAAAAAAGTTAGAGAGGGAGAGAGCCAAACCAATAAGAGACTCTTAAAAACTGAGAACAAACTGAGGGTTGATGGGTGGTGGGAGGGAGGGAGGGTGGGTGATGGGCATTGAGCAGGGCACCTGTTGGGATGAACACTGGGTGTTGTATGGAAACCAATTTGACAATAAATTTTATATTAAAAAAGAAGTTGACCTTGTAACAGAGATGTGTGTTCAAGTATTCTACTTAAGAAGCAATTCTAGGAGATAGTATGGAAATAGAGAAGATATATGGGGAAAAAAGAAGGAAGTCAATATAGAGTACATTGAAAAAGACCTCATTGTGGGCAAAAACGCTTCAGTCCCACTTGAGCTCTCTAGGAGACTGAAAAGAACACATACCAGAGCTCTGCATCTTGGAAAAAAGTGAAGAAGTTGGAAAATTTATCTACCAACTCCTGTCCCTCTTTGGGGAAGGACTACACTATAGGCATTAACCCCTGCTGTTTCTGGTCTGTGCTGTGGAGGGACACCTGTTCCAATTACCAGAGAAAATAATTAGTTAAAACATCACAGGTTATAGAGTAAGGGAAGCATCAATGTGTACAGAAATGATGAGAACTGAAGGCTTGTGGATGGGGCACTGACAACATCTGCTATACTCACAGAGCCTCAAACCTCCTATGAAGAAAATAAGGATAATAACCCTTACTCTGTGCTACTTAGTTGTTACTAAAACATAAGTAAAATTAATATGAAAAAATGATTTGAAGAAAAATCTTACAGCAAATTCCATTTGTTATTCTTTTTGGTAAAATCATTAGTCCTGTTGCAACAAATCTTACCAAATTACCTTAAGTACTTCCCATACATGATGACAAAATCTAGCATATCTCATCCCATCTATCTTTGTTAAGCTAACAAGAGATACGTGACATTTTCCCTTATCATCTTGTCTTTCAAGCCATGTACTTTAGGACTTTTCAGTTGAAGAGAATTTTTCTGGTTTTTTTTTAAATTACCTTTTTCTTTTTCCTTAGGAGGTGGTCAGGAAATAATTTGAAAGGACATTCTCGGGAGAATACCTCATTCGTCTTTGTGCATCTTCAGTATTGACTACATATTGGAGGTGATTCATAAATATTTGACAGATAAATGAATGGAATTTATAAAGGCTTACATGGTAGTCTAAGGACCGTAGAAGTCTACTCCTCTATGGGAACCCTGGGTGGCTCAGTCAGTTAAACATCTAACTCTTGAATTCAGCTCAGGTCATGATGTCAGAGTTCATGAGATCAAGCCACTTCAGGCTCTGCACTGACTGTGTGGAATCTGCTTGGGATTCTCTGTCTCCCTCTCTCTGCCCCTCCCCAGCTTGTGTTCTCTTTATCTCAATCAAGATAATAAACACTGTTTTAAAAGTATATTCTTCTAAACTTACTATTTTTAAAATTTTTTAATTATCCATTTTCTTTTTTTTTTTTTTTTTGCTTTTTTTTTTTTTTTTTTTAAATTTTTTAATATATGAAATTTACTGTCAAATTGGTTTCCATACAACACCCAGTGCTCATCCCAAAAGGTGCCCTCCTCAATACCCATCGCCCACCCTGCCCTCCCTCCCACCCCCCATCAACCCTCAGTTTGTTCTCAGTTTTTAACAGTCTCTTATGCTTTGGCTCTCTCCCACTCTAACCTCTTTTTTTTTTTTTTTCCCTTCCCCTCCCCCATGTGTTTCTGTTACGTTTCTCAGGATCCACATAAGAGTGAAACCATATGGTATCTGTCTTTCTCTGTATGGCTTATTTCACTTAGCATCACACTCTCCAGTTCCATCCACGTTGCTACAAAAGGCCATATTTCATTCTTTCTCATTGCCACGTAGTATTCCATTGTGTATATAAACCACAATTTCTTTATCCATTCATCAGTTGATGGACATTTAGGCTCTTTCCATAATTTGGCGATTGTTGAGAGTGCTGCTATAAACATTGGGGTACAAGTGCCCCTATGCATCAGTACTCCTGTATCCCTTGGATAAATTCCTAGCAGTGCTATTGCTGGGTCATAGGGTAGGTCTATTTTTAATTTTTTGAGGAACCTCCACACTGCTTTCCAGAGCGGCTGCACCAATTTGCATTCCCACCAACAGTGCAAGAGGGTTCCCGTCTCTCCACATCCTCTCCAGCATCTATAGTCTCCTGATTTCTTCATTTTGGCCACTCTGACTGGCGTGAGGTGGTATCTGAGTGTGGTTTTGATTTGTATTTCCCTGATGAGGAGCGACGTTGAACATCTTTTCATGTGCCTGTTGGCCATCCGGATGTCTTCTTTAGAGAAGTGTCTATTCATGTTTTCTGCCCATTTCTTCACTGGGTTATTTGTTTTTCGGGTGTGGAGTTTGATGAGCTCTTTATAGATTTTGGATACTAGCCCTTTGTCCGATGTGTCATTTGCAAATATCTTTTCCCATTCCGTTGGTTGCCTTTTAGTTTTGTTGGTTGTTTCCTTTGCTGTGCAGAAGCTTTTTATCTTCATAAGGTCCCAGTAATTCACTTTTGCTTTTAATTCCCTTGCCTTTGGGGATGTGCCGAGTAAGAGATTGCTACGGCTGAGGTCAGAGAGGTCTTTTCCTGCTTTCTCCTCTAAGGTTTTGATGGTTTCCTGTCTCACATTCAGGTCCTTTATCCATTTTGAGTTTATTTTTGTGAATGGTGTGAGAAAGTGGTCTAGTTTCAACCTTCTGCATGTTGCTGTCCAGTTCTCCCAGCACCATTTGTTAAAGAGACTGTCTTTTTTCCATTGGATGTTCTTTCCTGCTTTGTCAAAAATGAGTTGGCCATACGTTTGTGGGTCTAGTTCTGGGGTTTCTATTCGATTCCATTGGTCTATGTGTCTGTTTTTATGCCAATACCATGCTGTCTTGATGATGACAGCTTTGTAGTAGAGGCTAAAGTCTGGGATTGTGATGCCTCCTGCTTTGGTCTTCTTCTTCAAAATTACTTTGGCTATTCGGGGCCTTTTGTGGTTCCATATGAATTTTAGGATTGCTTGTTCTAGTTTCGAGAAGAATGCTGGTGCAATTTTGATTGGGATTGCATTGAATGTGTAGATAGCTTTGGGTAGTATTGACATTTTGACAATATTTATTCTTCCAATCCATGAGCAGGGAATGTCTTTCCATTTCTTTATATCTTCTTCAATTACCTGCATAAGCTTTCTATAGTTTTCAGCATACAGATCTTTTACATCTTTGGTTAGATTTATTCCTAGGTATTTTATGCTTCTTGGTGCAATTGTGAATGGGATCAGTTTCTTTATTTGTCTTTCTGTTGCTTCATTGTTAGTGTATAAGAATGCAACTGATTTCTGTACATTGATTTTGTATCCGGCAACTTTGCTGAATTCATGTATCAGTTCTAGCAGACTTTTGGTGGAGTCTATTGGATTTTCCATGTATAATATCATGTCATCTGCAAAAAGCGAAAGCTTGACTTCATCTTTGCCAATTTGGATGCCTTTGATTTCCTTTTGTTGTCTGATTGCTGATGCTAGAACTTCCAGCACTATATTAAACAGCAGCGGTGAGAGTGGGCATCCCTGTCGTGTTCCTGATCTCAGGGAAAAAGCTCTCAGTTTTTCCCCATTGAGGATGATGTTAGCTGTGGGCTTTTCATAAATGGCTTTTATGATCTTTAAGTATGTTCCTTCTATCCCGACTTTCTCAAGGGTTTTTATTAAGAAAGGGTGCTGGATTTTGTCAAAGGCCTTTTCTGCATCGATTGACAGGATCATATGGTTCTTCTCTTTTTTTTTTGTTAATGTGATGTATCACGTTGATCGATTTGCGAATGTTGAACCAGCCCTGCATCCCAGGAATGAATCCCACTTGATCATGGTGAATAATTCTTTTTATATGCTGTTGAATTCGATTTGCTAGTATCTTATTGAGAATTTTTGCATCCATATTCATCAGGGATATTGGCCTGTAGTTCTCTTTTTTTACTGGGTCTCTGTCTGGTTTAGGAATCAAAGTAATACTGGCTTCATAGAATGAGTCTGGAAGTTTTCCTTCCCTTTCTATTTCTTGGAATAGCTTGAGAAGGATAGGTATTATCTCTGCTTTAAACGTCTGGTAGAACTCCCCTGGGAAGCCATCTGGTCCTGGACTCTTATTTGTTGGGAGATTTTTGATAACCGATTCAATTTCTTCGCTGGTTATGGGTCTGTTCAAGCTTTCTATTTCCTCCTGATTGAGTTTTGGAAGAGTGTGGGTGTTTAGGAATTTGTCCATTTCTTCCAGGTTGTCCAATTTGTTGGCATATAATTTTTCATAGTATTCCCTGATAATTGTTTGTATCTCTGAGGGATTGGTTGTAATAATTCCATTTTCATTCATGATTTTATCTATTTGGGTCATCTCCCTTTTCTTTTTGAGAAGCCTGGCTAGAGGTTTGTCAATTTTGTTTATTTTTTCAAAAAACCAACTCTTGGTTTCGTTGATCTGCTCTACAGTTTTTTTAGATTCTATATTGTTTATTTCTGCTCTGATCTTTATGATTTCTCTTCTTCTGCTGGGTTTAGGCTGCCTTTGCTGTTCTGCCTCTATTTCCTTTAGGTGTGCTGTTAGATTTTGTATTTGGGATTTTTCTTGTTTCTTGAGATAGGCCTGGATTGCAATGTATTTTCCTCTCAGGACTGCCTTCGCTGTGTCCCAAAGCGTTTGGATTGTTGTATTTTCATTTTCGTTTGTTTCCATATATTTTTTAATTTCTTCTCTAATTGCCTGGTTGACCCACTCATTCGTTAGTAGGGTGTTCTTTAACCTCCATGCTTTTGGAGGTTTTCCAGACTTTTTCCTGTGGTTGATTTCAAGCTTCATAGCATTGTGGTCTGAAAGTATGCATGGTATAATTTCAATTCTTGTAAACTTATGAAGGGCTGTTTTGTGACCCAGTATATGATCTATCTTGGAGAATGTTCCATGTGCACTCGAGAAGAAAGTATATTCTGTTGCTTTGGGATGCAGAGTTCTAAATATATCTGTCAAGTCCATCTGATCCAATGTATCATTCAGGGCCCTTGTTTCTTTATTGACTGTGTGTCTAGATGATCTATCCATTTCTGTAAGTGGTGTGTTAAAGTCCCCTGCAATGACCACATTCTTATCAATAAGGTTGCTTATGTTTATGAGTAACTGTTTTATATATCTGGGGGCTCCGGTATTTGGCGCATAGACATTTATAATTGTTAGCTCTTCCTGATGGATAGACCCTGTAATTATTATATAATGCCCTTCTTCATCTCTTGTTACAGCCTTTAATTTAAAGTCTAGTTTGTCTGATATAAGTATGGCTACTCCAGCTTTCTTTTGGCTTCCAGTAGCATGATAAATAGTTCTCCATCCCCTCACTCTCAATCTAAAGGTGTCCTCAGATCTAAAATGAGTCTCTTGTAGACAGCAAATAGATGGGTCTTGTTTTTTTATCCATTCTGATACCCTATGTCTTTTGGTTGGCGCATTTAATCCATTTACATTCAGTGTTATTATAGAAAGATACGGGTTTAGAGTCATTGTGATGTCTGTATGTTTTATGCTTGTAGTGATGTCTCTGGTACTTTGTCTCACAGGATCCCCCTTAGGATCTCTTGTAGGGCTGGTTTCGTGGTGACAAATTCCTTCAGTCTTTGTTTGTTTGGGAAGACCTTTATCTCTCCTTCTATTCTAAATGACAGACTTGCTGGATAAAGGATTCTCGGCTGCATATTTTTTCTGTTTAGCACACTGAAGATATCGTGCCAAGCCTTTCTGGCCTGCCAAGTTTCAAAGGAGAGATCAGTCACGAGTCTTATAGGTCTCCCTTTATATGTGAGGGCATGTTTATCCCTTGCTGCTTTCAGAATTTTCTCTTTATCCTTGTATTTTGCCAGTTTCACTATGATATGTCGTGCAGAAGATCGATTCAAGTTACGTCTGAAGGGAGTTCTCTGTGCCTCTTGGATTTCAATGCCTTTTTCCTTCCCCAGTTCAGGGAGGTTCTCAGCTATAATTTCTTCAAGTACCCCTTCAGCACCTTTCCCTCTCTCTTCCTCCTCTGGAATACCAATTATGCGTATATTATTTCTTTTTAGTGTATCACTTAGTTCTCTAATTTTCCCCTCATACTCCTGGATTTTTTTATCTCTCTTTCTTTCAGCTTCCTCTTTCTCCATAACTTTATCTTCTAGTTCACCTATTCTCTCCTCTGCCTCTTCAATCCGAGCCGTCGTGGTTTCCATTTTGTTTTGCATTTCATTTAAAGCGTTTTTCAGCTCCTCGTGACTGTTCCTTAGTCCCTTGATCTCTGTGGCAAGAGATTCTCTGCTGTCCTGTATACTGTTTTCAAGCCCAGCGATTAATTTTATGACTATTATTCTAAATTCACTTTCTGTTATATTATTTAAATCCTTTTTGATCAGTTCATTAGCTGTTGTTATTTCCTGGAGATTCTTCTGAGGGGAATTCTTCCGTTTGGTCATTTTGGACAGTCCCTGGAGTGGTGAGGACCCGCAGGGCACTTCCCCCGTGCTGTGGTGTATAACTGGAGTTGGTGGGCGGGGCCGCAGTCCGACCTGATGTCTGCCCCCAGCCCACCGCTGGGGCCACAGTCAGACTGGTGTGTGCCTTCTCTTCCCCTCTCCTAGGGGCGGGATTCACTGTGGGGTGGTGTGGCCCGTCTGGTCTACTTGCACACTGCCAGGCTTGTGGTGCTGGGGAGCTGGCGTATTAGCTGGGGTGGATAGGCAAGGTGCTCGGGGGCGGGAGGGGCAGGCTTAGCTCGCTTCTCCTTAGGTGATCCACTTCAGGAGGGGCCCTGTGGTAGCAGGAGGGAGTCAGATCCGCTGCCGGAGGTTTGGCTCCGCAGAAGCACAGAGTTGGGTGTTTGCGCGGAGCGAGGAAGTTCCCTGGCAGGAACTGGTTCTCTTTGGGATTTTGGCTGGGGGATGGGCGGGGGAGATGGCGCTGGCGAGCACCTTTGTTCCCCGCCAAGCTGAGCTCTGCCGTCCGGGGGCTCAGCAGCTCTCCCTCCCTTTGTCCTCCAGCCTTCCCGCTTTCTGAGCAGAGCTGTTAACTTCTGACCTCCCAGACGCTAAGTCGCGCTTGCTGTCGGAACACAGTCCGTCCGGCCCCTCCGCTTTTGCCAGCCCGACTCGGGGGCTCTGCTTGGCCGGCGAGCCGCCCCTCCGCCCCGGCTCCCTCCCGCCAGTCCGTGGAGCGCGCACCGCCTCGCCGCCCTTCCTACCCTCTTCCGTGGGCCTCTCGTCTGCGCTTGGCTCCGGAGACTCCGTTCTGCTAATCCTCTGGCGGTTTTCTGGGTTCTTTAGGCAGGTGTAGGTGGAATCTAAGTGATCAGCAGGACGCGCGGTGAGCCCAGCGTCCTCCTACGCCGCCATCTTCCGGAACTCTTAATTATCCATTTTCATTCCATCCTCTCATTTGGGGATTTTAAAAGAACAGGGGCACCTGGGTGGCTCAGTAGGTTAAGCGTCCGACTTCAGCTCAGGTCATGATCTCGCAGTCCGCGAGTTCGAGCCCCGCGTCAGGCTCTGGGCTGATGGCTCAGAGCCTGGAGCTTGCTTCTGATTCTGTGTCTCCCTCTCTCTCTGCCCCTCCCCCATTCATGCTGTGTCTCTCTCTGTCTCAAAAATAAATAAACGTTAAAAAAAATTAAAAAAAAAAGAACATTAAAAAAATGTTTCTTCTCATACCTGGTTTATTTCTTCAAAAGAATAATCATGTTCCTTCCCTGGAACATAGGAAATCTTGGCATCATTTGTTTATCTGATAGATACTATTGATTGACATCTGGTCATTTACTACTTAAAGTAGTTAAAAGTGTATTTTCCCCCCTCTGTGGGATTCACAGAACTTTTGTGTACTTAGTGGATGCATATACTTCAGTAAGCCTACCATCGCTATATGAGGAAAACATTAAATTTAAATGATATAATAGCATTAGGGGGATGCTATCTCTTTTCAAATGTATAAATTGGGGTATCCAACAACAAAACATTTGTGTTGGCATGGGTGGGGGCAACCACAGCATTGCTGTTTTTAGGCAATTTAGAATTTCAGAAATGAGGAATTTAAAAAAAAAATCTACAGAGTAAACTCAAAAAGCCAGGCATAAAGTGCCTTGAAAAATATGCTGACCTGGTTGTGATGCATACAATTATTTTTTTTTTTTTCACATGGGGATGACACAGCTAAAATTATACTACAAATATATGTTCCAGGTAGTACCAGATCCCAGGCTAGCACTTCCACCATGAAACCTATAGACTTGGACAACAACATGGGGTGACATTTCTCAGGCTCAAGCAGGGTGACAATCTCTCTGAGAGAAGGAGAGCTCACAAGGTGAGTCCTGTCGTCCAGATATCTGTTTAGAGAAAACCTCTCATCAGACAAGGACAAAGTCTGAGCAGAGCACAGCTGTCCACAGAACTGAGGAAGTAGACATCTCAGATAAGGGCAGCTGAATCTGAGAGGTGAAGCATCAGAGAAGGGTCTCAGAAGTCCATGTGGGATGTCCTGCATATTTGTGGCTGACAGCTGGGTTGTATGTACATGGGCAGAGTAGAACCACCTGAGGTTGATCAGAAAGTGGCTGCTATGCGGTTGAAAGCAGGAGAAGATAAGAGAGATGGTGCATAGAGAAGGATGGGGTCTAAGGACTTAGGGTTCCAGCCACTCCAGAGTGGAGAGATTTCCTTATTACCTTACTCTCAACCCTGCACCACTTAGGATACAATAAACGCTGTGCCTTAGGAGCAAAGAAATGTAGTTCACTGAGGAGAGGATGAAAATGAAAGGCAGAATGCCTACTGTCCATACATAAGTTCAATGTGAAGTACCAAATAGAACATTGAAGAAAAAACAAACAGGCAAAAAAACCCCAAAACACCTAAGCTGAGCTTTTGGCAGAAGGATGGAAATGAGCTCAAAAATGTCCATATTATCCTGAAGTTAAAATGAACATATATATTGAAGTTTGATAGATTGTATTGTGATGATGAAGATTGATGGGTTTTGGGTGATGTCCAAGTTTCTAGATTCAGTTACTAGGTGAATGATGACATTTATTTTAAATCTGGGAACCATGTAACATGCAGGTGGGGAAGAAAGATGCATTTATTTTGGGTATGATAGGTTAAGTTGTCTTGCGGATATCCTAAAGGAGATGCATCTATGGTAGTAGATACAGAGCTCTGCATTTCAGAATGAGTTCATACTTACCTATAAATTAGAGTCATTAGCATAAAAATGAGAATTACAACCATGAGGGTGGATGAGATCACTGAGTTGGAGATGTTAGAGAAAAAAAATATCTGTGAATACATAAAAATATGAATATTTAAGAGACAGGCAGAGGAAGTGAATTCAATGAAGAAAAAAGAAAGATAAAAGAGTGAATAAAGAAAAATGATGTCACATAAGCCAGAAGAATAGAGAATATTGAGGAGGCCAACATCAATAATGTCAAATGCAGCTGAAAAGCCTACTAAAAGAGTCAATTTAGATCTGAAGCACATTTATTGGATTTGGCACTAAGGACCAGGACTGGCAAGGGACAAGAGAAAGAAATCTTGGCCTAAAAGCTGGAGCATTTATATCCAGATTCCAGGGACACAGAACACATCTCTTTACCCCCACGTACCTGAACACCCTCTACTTACAAAATAGGATGATACAAAATAGGTTGTAGGAAGATAAAATGCAATAATGCGTGTGGAACCAACTTCTTACTTCTGGTATTTCCGCCCCCTCCAAATAAGCTACTTTATGTACTACTCTACTTTGTGAGGAAAGAATAATGTATCAAAAGTATTCTATCATATTTTCATCACCCAAGAGAGATTAAACTATGTCACTGTAACACAATATCAAAAATCTTCATAGGTTAACATAACTAAATTGTATTCCTCATATCCATGCTATAAGACCCACACAAGTTGGTGGTGAGTTTGGGCCCATACATTCTCCCTATGTCGTCTTATGATACACTTTTATACACAAATGCTTTTGGGTTCCTTGTGGTATGGGACAAAAGAGCTGAAAAATCAAATACTGACAATTAAATGTTTTGTCCTGGAAGTGAAGGCCATTTCTTTTCAAATACTCCCTGACATAATTAGATACTTAACAACTCACAACTTCAAAGGTTTAGAAATTTCCAATTTTCCTGTGTTCTCTCAGAGGAATAAGAATTAGAAATATTAGAATATATACAATTACAATACTCTAAAATTATATTAGGATACAAGTTATATAGAATGATACACTTAAAAAGAGACATACATACTCTTGACCTCATTCAAAGCACAACTTTCTTTTGTCCCCAATTTTGTCACTTATGACATGTAACCATGTCCATAGACTTTTTAGAAAAGCATAGTCATTCACTTATATTAACCCATTATTTTATTTATTATATAGGAAGACATTATTGTTCTGTGGAAAGAGCAAGTATATTGGGTAAAATACACATGGATTTGAATTCTGGATATGTGTTGTAAATACAAGTAAAATACGCTCCAGTATTTATCATTTTTATTTAGAATATAAAAGCAATATATAACCTGCAGAGTTTTCTTTTTTCTGAAAATGAAATGAGATACATAACATCACTGAGCAAAATACCTTAAACAGAATTAGTAAAGCATTTTATTCATTTTTTTTTAAATTGGCCAAAATTAATCTAGTCAGATCCATTCAGTTTAGAGATGATTTTGTATCTTTAGTCTCTACTTAGAGAATAGGTTCATTTTAGCTTCCCTGAATAATTGACTGAAAATGCCATTAAATGAACATACTTTGACTGTCAGAAGATATAGTTTTACTGTTCATCCATATTCCACCTTCCTCTAGCTCCTATGGATATACTGCCTAGGTAAGAAGGACAACTTGCTATCTGCAGGATATCAAGTTTCTGATTCAGAAAGACTTACACATGTTTTTGTCTATCTTAGTTCTCTGTGTCTTCTGACGCAGATTCAGATCTGAAGATTCACACTATGCAGGTCCACAATAGGGCCATCCCCTCCCTAATCTAAATCACTATGCACACTTTACTCATACTCTTCTACATGTAGGAAGGGATACAAAAGAAATATTTTGTCATTACGGCTCATGTGTTGCTTTCATTTAATTGCTCTTTTCCCAGAACCCATAACTCAAAATCAATACTTTAATCAAAATGTTAGGTCAGGCAACAAAATTGCCAATAATCAGGTTAATAACCAATCACTTATTTTGTACCTTACTTGAATGAAACCATCAGAGACAACATCTATATTTCTGTTGTAAAAGGAAATATACTTTTTTGAGGGAAATTAATTATGTCATTTCTCATAGCTCCTTTCTTATCTAATTTATTCCACTGCAGTAACTCAGGAGTGACTGTTAAGAAGGTGGCAAGCATCTTCTCATGACCAAAGAAGTGTTGTTGGCAAATGATGCTGTTTGTATCATTTACAGATGCTCTTGTTGGCTTTGACCAGTGGGAAGGAAATACGTTTAGACATCTGGTCATGGTTTGATTTATTTAATCCATGAATATATATCTCAACTTATCAGAGATGCTAAAAAAAATAAGTCTTGCTCCTGTTTCCAAAGCACTGAGCTGGAATCAAGAATCAAGGACTAGGCCATTTGCCACTGACTGTCAATGATATACATCAGTAATGATTCATCCTCCCTGAAAGCAAAATCACTTCTTTGCATGTTCTTTGGAAAATGAAGAAATAAACATATTTTTACTATAGGAAAATAGGGGAAGTGTAAAAATGGTCTAAACATCTTTTTAAAAAATAATTTATTGAAGATAAGTCACAAGCTAAAGAAAGCTATACAGCATCAAAATATGATTGGCTCTTAAACGTCAGAGCAAATCTATATTAATATTTTGTGCCAAATAGCAATTTCAATTGCAAAAGTGCAATCACAAATAGTAACAATTATGAACACAAATAAAAATAATTTCATTGTTTCCAAATGCCTTTCTTACTTGTTTTTAAAAAGAAATAAAAAATAAACCCCTCTATTCCAGTGAAACTGGTTTTTCAATAAAATTAAAGCTGAAATGTTGATTAATAAGAAGTATTGACTAATCCCTCTAATCCTTAAGCAGATTACTTAAAAATAGATTGATTTCTGACGGCCACAGACAGCGCATCATGAAGATATTGGGGTTTTTATTTTTTTAATTGTTACTGTGCTTTTGAAAATAAACAAAATTCTAAAACCGAAACCAAAACAATTTCCATCAATATTTGCTTAAACTACAATTATTTTATCAAAGTATATATTTTGTCAAAGTATATATTTTATCAAAGTATAAAGTCATATGTTACAATGATAAAAAATTGAATTTGGCTTCTCTAGGATTATTTCTAGTTATGCTAGTTATTATAGAGCTATATTAATCAGGTTTATCTAAGGAGACAAAAAAATAAGGTGGATATATGCACAGAAAGATGGTGAGGGGAGAGAGGGAGAGGGAAAGGGAGAGGAAGATGGACACAGGCGAAGGGAGAGAGAAGACATAATTTAAGGAATTGGCTCCCACTTTTAAGGGAGCCTACAAGTCTGAAATTTGCAGAGCAGCTCTCCATGCTAGAGACCTAGAGAAGACTGATGTTGAAATCTCAAGTCCAAAGGCAGTGTGTAGACCAAATGCTTTCTTTCTCTAAGAATCTCAGCATTGGTCTCTGTTCTCAGTATTCCAGCATGCTCGTCATTCAGCAGTATAATGCCTAGATCAATCTCAATGGATGGAAGTCCATGCATTGGCCCATATAGCCTCTATCCCAATACTTTGACTACCAAATTCATGAACTAAGATGCACCTCCTCAAAAGGACCAACAATAGAGGCTAACTGAGGTCAGTGGCTTATTCATGCTATCTTCTTAATTTTTAGGGTCCTTCCTCTATTGGATACTCTCTGCTAGGAGTTTACATGCAACATAAAGATCATTCTCTGTTCAATTTTATATGCCCATTGCATACTTGCTCTCTAGATCTCCTTATCCATAATCATCCAATCTTTTTATTTCTAGGCCTCTGACCAGTTAAGGTTAGCCATTTGCTACTACCTATGAGTCCATGTATATTCTTGTCTCTGACCATTACACTTTTCACACATATTAAATGACCATGTGCAACACCCAGAGATCTTCCCACTATTCTTTTTTTTTCCTTTTTTTCCCCTCCCTGCTTCATGATCACATACTAGTGGGAATGTACTAAAGCCATCGATATTTATCTCACATGCACATACTCAGTCAACCTTTGTATGTACTCATATCCTCTTTCATCATCACATTCATATTCTCTTTCATCAGCTGGTGATTAAAGACATTGGCCTTCAAGAGAGGGTCTTTGTGTGCCTACACAATCCACTACAAAGAACATCTGTCACATTTTTGACCACCAGGTCAAAGAATATGGCATCAATACCAAAGATTACGTAGTTGGAAAAACTCATATAGGAATTTATATTTTCCCACTTGATCTTGAAAATTAATAGGGGGTAATTGTAGAAGAGATGAAAGGATATAGAGCCAAAGTAATCAGCATTTGAAATGCATGGAGGCATTAAGGGGTGCTGCATATTTCAATAATAGTAAAACTCCCACGTCCTGCCACATGTCTAGACAGTGTTATGTTCCCATACCCTTCCACATGTCTAGATATTTTTTAACTTATTCATTGAGGGACCTCTCACTTATTTCAAACAGATTAGCTCAAATATCTCTTCATACTTAATTTATTCTCTGAACATGCATTCTAACCTATTTTTACAGCTTTATTTATATATAATAGATTTACAAAACTGCACATATTTAATGTCTACAGTTGGATGAGTTTGGACATATTACAAAAGTCTAGACAATGTTATGCTCCCATGCCCTTCCACATGTCTAACTTAACATGAGATCTATCCTTCAACAATTTTTTAAGTGAATGATACCATGTTGTTAATTAGAGGCACTATATTTAATAGAAGATCTCTAGCATTTATTCATCTTGTTCTAGTCTAATTTGAATGCACATTTGTTGTTGTTGTTGTTTTTCTAATACTTGCTTCAGCATTCCTCTGCTAAGTCTTAATGCTCAGTTATCTGTCAATTGCTGTAGCAATACTATAACTCCATTGAGAATGGAGACTTTTCTTATTCATCTGTGTCTTCTCACTATATGGCACAGTAACATCCCTATAGCAGGCATGTCATGACATTTTTGATGATTGAATAAATGCATGTAGTTTGTTTGGCAAGAATATAGACACTAGATGAATGAATTGAAATACGGTAGGATATAAATCTTACCTTCTGTTATCTAGCTTTGGGACTAAACAATGATGACAATGAGAAGTATTTAGAAATTTTAAAGGAGGGAGAACAAATGCTGGATTAGAACAAGAAAGATAATTAAATTGTTTTGAAACTTGTGATAGATACACAATTGATGGCTTTGACCTATATCTAGATATTAATTCCAATTCTCATCAGAAAAAAATGAATTTCAAAACATCACATATTGAAATATTTGTATGCTACAAAACCACAGTACTTTAAATTTTATCAAAAGCAAAATTATATAAAAATGTAAATGGTATATATTGTTTACCCTCTCTTGCATAATTCTCATTTTTAAATATTTTCACATATTTTCATTTATTTCACCTTTATCAACATCATGTGAGATATTCACAGTGACTTGTATTTTATACATGAAATTACTACAGACTTCACTGAAACACAAAACTTTCTGAAGAAAGCACAGCAAACCAATTGTATGTTGTGTTTAGGGTAACATGTGAGACCATAACACTTCCTAAATCAGAGCTTTCTCTATCTTGCAACTAATTGTGACAATGGGATTATTTTCCACAGTACCTGCATCTATGCTAATCATAGCGTAGCGTGTGTACGTGTGATTTAGGGCTCTGCAACTATACAATGCAACATTAGCATAATTTGAGAGCTTGTTAGAATCACGTTATGTAAGTATATCAAATCAACAGGCTATCTACCTTAAACATACACAATGGTATGTGTCAATTATTACCCAATAAAGCTAGAGAAAAAAAAAAAGAAATGTAGAATGTCAGGTTCTAGCCCAGAGCTACTGAATCAAAACCTGAACTTTAGAAAGGTGCCCAGGCAATCCGCAGGCACATTAAATTTGAGAAGCACTATTCTTGAATACCTAGGTTTAGGTCTTCTTGGTGCCATCAATTAGCTTTGCAAACTTAGCAAGTTTGTTTCCCATGCAATTTCTCATTTTCCTTAACTCTTAAATAAAATAGTGACCCTATCAAACAAACAAATAAAACATGATAAACAGATCATTCTAACTCCAGATTGGTTAAATCAGAATATCTATAGATGGGAATGGGCAATGGTATTTTTTACAAAATTGTACCAGGTAAGATTCAGCCAGGATGAGATCCACTGGCCTATATAATCTTGAAGGCCTTTTCCAAATCTTGTAACTTTTACTGTGAATTGTTAAATTCAGCAGTTGTCTGTCATCCATGAGGACTGCCATACTTCGTGACACGAGGTGTGTTTGTAAAGGCCACATCCTAGAATTTAACAAAGTTGCTGCTGGCACTAATTACTTTTTTTATTATGTGCATTTATTTTTGAGAGAGAGAGAGAGCACAAGGTTGGGGGGGGGGGGGAGACAGAGGAAAAAGGGAGACACAGAATCAGACGCAGGTTCCAGGCTCTGAGCTGTCAGCATGGGGCTTGAACCCATGATGGGGAGACCATGACCTGAGGTGAAGTCAGACACTTAACTTCCTGAGCCTCCCAGGTGCCCCGTTAATTACTTTTAACAACAACAGCAAAACAATATTTGTAAACTAAATATATAATATAAAAAATCATATACAAATATGTAAAAGAGTCTTATTTTTTAATAACAAAAATTGGAAGATAAAGATGAAAAACAGAAGAGATAAAGAGAAGACAAAAGGTATAATGTAGATTCTCTATACTGTCTGAACCTGGTCTTACTAAGCCATTCTAAAAGCTCTTATTTTCAGCATGAATTGCTTTTGATTATTCATGTATTTCAGGGTTCACATGTGGGAAACTCAGAATATCCATTCCATGTGATTAACTTTCATCCCTGGTAGCTTTTATGACAATATTCACACTTGGAACATATCTTTCCTTCCCGAGGCTTCTCACATTGACTGTAGCTATTCGCTGTTCACACCTAGACTGCTAGTTGATTAGTGTGATTACATTTTACTCTTCTTATTTCTAACAGTTATTCCTCTTATGTTGTCTATTCATCTTAATTGTTGTAGACTTTTGTTTAAATCTACAGGGTATGTGATTCCTCCTCAAATATGTTATAGCATGATGCCAGTTTTTATAGTTTTCAAATATTTAAATCTCCTAAAAATCAAATTTCTTAAATGATTTAACAATATTTGATCAATTAGATTAAAAAATCAAATGTGCATACAATCCTCATAAACAATTAGGTACTCTGCAATTTTGTAAAATTACATATCACGGGGACTCTTTTTGTTTTAATTAAACAATGTTGCAAAAGTTTCTGATAAGCAGTCATTGTCTATCCATTGCCTCTCATTGTCTAGAAATTGTCATGAATTAATGTGAGATTTTCCACATCATCACTGTGTGTCCATGAATTCTTTAGAGGCATAATCACGTGATAACCATGCCCAGATGAGTTAAACCTTGGGAAAATACATGTAAGCAGGATTTAGACAGAATTAAGGACAAAGGGAGATGAAAACATGAGGATATGAGAGTCTAAATAGAAGGGGATGGACTGACAATAAAGTGAGAGAAAAGGATGACATTGTCTACAGCGTTATGGTTGATATTAAATCCATGCAACCAAAAATTACTAAACATTCACTATGCTCCAGGCATATACAGCAACAAGAGAGACAGAGAAGATAATATGGACACTGTCCTCAAAATGTTCATGATCCAGTGTGAAACAAAATATTTTTAAACAAATCAGGATGTGCTAGTTTTGTTATAAAATTTGGAAGCAAATAACTGAACACAGAGTGGGGGAGATCGGTTGTGACTGAAGAATCTAATATTTCTCAAACGAGTTGATCATTGCCATGGGTTTTCATGTATGAGTAGGCTTTCCACAGATGTGAAAGTCCAGGGACTCAGTTTCAGGCGAAAGAAATTGTATACCCAGTGGCATAGGGACATAAAACTGCTTAGAATTTAGCAGCCATATTCAGTATTGTTCTCAACATATGTGAAATGGCAAGAAACTAGAGAAAGCAGATTTTTGTCAGAATGCGAAGTATTCTATAATTTATCCTAGAAGCAATTAGAGAGCCATCTGTGGATAAAAGGGAAAAGGCTTTCCTGTAGTCTGTATTTGGGAAGGTGAGTCTGGCCACACTGTGAAGGAGTGAAGGAGACGGTGGTAATAAGTGAAGGTCGGAAAGGGAAGAGATACCTGAGAAATTTATCCCAGGCATAAGCCATAAAGGTGTTTATATAGGTCAGATGACCTCTTGCTTTTACTGTGGAAACAATTCTGGTTTAAGATAGAAGTAGTTGATTAATGACCTGTGTTATGTTTTTCAGCCCTAGAATTATAAGAATTATAAGATTTTATAATCCTCTAAAATGCAGTAGAGTATGCATAGGTTTGAAATCAGAGCTCTGGATTAAAATCCCACCTATGCCAGTGTTTACTATGCAAATTAAGTACATTCTTTAACCACTTGGACCAGAGCCTCATTTAATGCTGTAAAATGAGCATAAGCAGGAATCTTGCTGGAAGGACTAGGCCTTGACCAGCATCTGGGACATGGAAAATGCTTAGTGAAGTGACTCTACAGTACCTTAAAAAGAGAGCTAAACTAGCCTTCTGGCTCTCATTTTATTGCATTTTGCTTTAAGAAGTCAGCACCTATCTTGGAACTTTATTGCAAAGCCATGTGTCTATCCTCATTTTGAATAAACACCTCTCTTACCCATCACACTCTCATCACCTGTGACCAGGTGCATATTTGGACCCTCTCCATTATTTAGCAGTGAACTCTCAGAAATATTCCCAGGTCCATCTGGCAGTAATCCTAGGAAATGACAGATACTTAGATCAAATTATACAAGATTGAAAATGCCATTTGTTCAGCTATTAAAGCAATGAAAGGACACTTTTGTCAAGAAAAAGCAATATTCAGTAAGGCAAAAATCTGTATAAGATAAATATCTTTATTCTTTGTCCTAGGAGCATAAAAATAATAGCTTTATGCCATCAATATTTGAAGACATTTTGAAATGTGTTTAAATCAGAAAAACAAGGAACATCAGAAATAGTACTTTCTTCTCCAATTTATACTTCTAATTCAGCTTATTTAAAATCTTTATTTTCTAACAGCTGCTGAAACAAACATAGGGCTTGTTGTGACTTAAGAATATTTAAGTGACATATTCCTAATTTCCCTCCAGTCCCAAAATTTACAGTGTTCAGTAAGATAATATGCTAAATTTAAGAAGAAATTGTTCTAAATTTTTGTTACAAGCTAAGCCTAAATCTGTTTTAGATAGTCATCTATTATTTAAACCTCCCCATGACCAAAGAGGGAGGGAAAAAAAAAAAACACCAAAAAACAATAACTCTCCATTGTTTCACCTTCTCTACAATTATAGCTCAGAGAGCAAGTACCATTTATTTAAGGCCTGTTTCAGAGAATGATATTAGTGCATATTATTAAAAATAGTGTGTTTTCATGAAAATTCTTGGAGTTTCTTCCTCAGGGAGGACATAGAGTGGATTAGGCTTTGATTTCTGTCTGACTTCTGCTTTTTGATTCTCCCAGTTTTCTTGATATTTAGGTGGCTGGAGATGATTTACAAAAGATGAGAACGAGATTATAATTCTTATTCATTATTCTAGAGCCACTTCTCACATTAGTATTCAGTAAGAACTGGAGAGAGGTAGGCTGGAGGACAATCACAGAGGTAGGATACATGTTTAGAACCCTTCCTTCCTTTGGACCCAGGTCTATTTCCATGAGTCTTAGCTCTCTCCCCTCCTATGGGAAGGAATGCTCAGAAGAACCAACTGTACAGGAGATTCTAATGTAGCAGACTGAGCTGAGTCTACCCTGGACTCAAGCTGGGGCCTTGCTCACTTCAATTACGCCATCTGTCATTTCCTATTGAAACCATGTCCTTGTGCTCTGTCTCCTTCTATAAAGGTTATGAACTGTGCTTACCAGCTCTGCATCCGCTGGGTATAGGACCAGGTCAGGCATGAGGTGGGTCTTTGGTAAATATTTACCGAGCATCTAAGTAGATGCATGCATCCATCCATGCCTGGATAGGCCATGAATGGTGCCATTGAGAAGATAACAAAGCATATATTACTAAGAATTGGTCATGGTAAAATTATGTTGGTCCTTGAATGCAAATAGGTGTTCCAGGGAAGAAACCACCTTGCAACAATAGCAGTTTTCTATCATTTCCTCTTGCATTTTTATCATTAGTGATAATAATGATGATGATGATGATGATGATGATGATAAATTATCCCTAGAACCTAAAGATAGCAGATAGCAGAGAGTATATAACGAGGACAGAAAATGCCCTCACAACCCCATCCTATTTGAAATATTTCTACAGAAACAGTACTAAGAATGTAGAAATATACGTGTTTCCTTTTAATGCTGAAATTCCTTCTTTTGCCACAGGTGCTGAGGTTTTGGTCCCTGGGATACCTTTTTGTCAATGGCAACTGTTATCAGCAATCAATAAACATGAAAGAATACTCAGAAGCATTGGAGGATAAAATTGTAAAGTCAATGTCAAAACACACAACCAGAAAAATTATTATCTCATTACTGGTCCGGTCATTTTTGTAAACATTTAAAATATATATTTGCATTTTTTTCCAGGGGCAGAAAATAAAATTATGCTACAATGGAAATCACTGTAATATGATAGCCCTCTTCTATTTTCCTTGTAGCTTTTCTTAAACTGTTGAAATGCAAGGCTATTGCCGTATCTTTAAGGTAGCAGAAGGCTCGTAGGGCTTGTATCCCTAACACCACACCACCCCAGGCACTGGTGCAGGCTGCTGTATCTGAAGTGGGCCTATTTATCTGGAAGTAGGAGTAGTAGCAATAGTAGGGGAAGGGGTCGACAGCAACAGCAAAGTCCTTGTATCTCAATTAATGAGGACTAGAAGTTTTTAGTTAGTGTTTAAAGTGGTGGTGCTCTCCAAAGACAATTATATGCTAAAGTCAAAGGACTCAGATGTGATTCTTTTCACTACTGTCTCTTGATATCATTATTTCCTTAAACCTTGCTCTATGCCTCTATTGTACTGATTGATAATAAAGTGTTCTATACAATGTGTCTATAAGAAACAGGTGAAAGAATGCATTTCATAGCATCAATGTTTAGTGAGGTGGAAATTTCATTCTACATGTGCCATTCCTTTGTATCTACTATTCTACACTCTTGTTGATGATACTTAAAAAAATTAACACCTATTTGGTTAAAAAGTAGTAATCGGGGTGCCTGAGTGGCTCAGTTGGTTAAGCGTCTAACTTTTTATTTTGGCTCAGGTCATGATCTCACAGTTCATGGGATTGAACCCTGCCTTGGGTTCTGTGCTGACAATGTGCAGCCTGCTTGGGAATCTCTCTCTTCTCACTCTCTCCACCCCTCTTCTGCTCTCTCCTTCTCTCTCTCTCTCAGAATAAATGAACACTAAAAAATAAAAGTAGGAATAAAATTTTTATAACATAAAACCATAGTCTAATAATTCACTTCTTCCATCCTTATCCTGCTACCAGAAGCAAGCAACTCTCCAACACATATTTTTTTTTTACTTGTTAGTTTTTTGTATGGAATTTACCTTCATACATTTAACAAATATGCACATCCTGTTACCTTCTGACTAATCACATTTATTTTATTTTGGAAGGAGACTGAGCTGTTTCCAGTCCTGTCCTTTCTACCTCCTACTGAATAAATTATGTCTTGATTTTCAGATAAATATTTTGTTGTTGTTGCTGTAGTTGCTGTACCTATATAAATAGTGTTCTTTATTGAGCCAAGAAATGTAGTATGACTTAATTCTCTGTGTATTTTTGTTTTCCTTATATAACAATTGTCTTCTTTTTCTCTTTTCTCAATTTTCTTTGAAAACCTAAGTGTTTCCATACTTTCCATGGCTCTTTAAAAACATCTTTTGATATGACTCATTAGATGGTCAAAAAGTTAGATAATTTATTAGTTTTTTTCTTTTCTTCTTTGGCCTCCAGGTATCCATCTACACACACACACACACACACACACACACACACACACACACACACACAGAGTCTCCTGCTCCAGGCTATGCTACTTGCTTCCCAGGCCTGGCCATGCATCTTAGAATTCTCACTTCTGTTCAGACAATAGTTTTCTCATCAGACATTCACCCTTTTATTATTTTTTCTCAGAATATTTCTTAATTTTGGAAGATGAGACTCCTCAACAAGTTCTAGAAAATTGTACATGACATGTAAAAGAAATGTGTGGTGAAGAGTTAAAATGAAGTCCAGTGAAAAGCCGGACCTCTAAGAGGATGCACACAAAAAAAGCATAAATGATGAGGTTCCACAGCTGAGAGCTTCATGAACTTGAAGAATGCAAAGGGCCTCTCTGAGTACAAATCTCTCATTAGAAAACAAGGGGAGAATGATCAAAAGGGAGTTAGCAGCAAAACCATAACTAGAGTTCCCATCTCCTGACTAACCATCCAGGTCTTTCCTCCACACCATTCATCTGTCAAGTGTGTGTGTTGGTAACTTCTGTGTGTTTCTTTCAATATTCAATTTTTGAAATAATTCTGTGATGTTTGCCTTACAGTGACTATGACTATTTGCAAGTAAAGAAACAGGGAAAAGAGTTATAGAAATTGATCATACTGTACAGCTAGTAAGTGGCTAATTGAGACGTCCAAACACACACACACACACACACACACACACACACACACACACACACACATCTACATTTAAATATTCACTGATTTTAAAAGTCTATTTCTATTCATGAGCTTAAAAAATAAAAATTAAGCAACCAAAGCCACCTTTGTTAATGTTTCATGAGCTTTCCTTTGTTCAAAATTGGTAATAGTAGTAGCAACACGCTATGTTATTACTGCTGAGCCCCAAAAGCTCATCTTTCTCTAAAGGTCAGCTAGAAATTTTCAAAAGGGCAAATCTGATTCTACACATGCATTGCCTGTGCGGGAGGATGTCAGCGATGGCTTTCTGAATTGCTTCTCTCTTTAAATGAACCAGTGTTCGAGGTACTTCAAATTTCTAATCTGCCTGCCTTTCTCTTTTTTTTTAAACCACATTGAGTTCAATAAAATTTATTTTACAATTTAAGGTGAATAGCATTGTCCCCATAAAGCTGAAACATTAGCATAATAGTTATTAGAATTTCCTGAGCAATGTTGATACAGTATAAACATTACCCATTGAAATAAAACTACATTAATGAGGAGAAACTACGCCCACTTTCATTTGTTTAACAACTATGTACTGAATGTTCCTGTGCCTACTGCCCTGTTCCCCATCCACAGATAAGCAAGCTATCCCCTGTCCTCAAAGGAGGAAATTGCCTAGTTACAAAATGAATGTATAAGCTGATAAATTAAATGCATCGTGAGAATTATGATCCTTGCTTTCTAAAGTACTGTGTGATATGGAACATTCTCCATACGAACAACTAGGAAATAAAAATAGTAACAAGGAATCTGCAGTTGAGTTTGATTAACAAATTCAAGTATCATGACTTAAATGCATTTGCTTGGAGTATTCCTCTTGGATTTCCAGGAAGCTTTTGAAAGACTGTATCTGGATTAAAAAGTTTGGAATAAGAGATTTACTTTTTACTGTGTATAATTGCATGCTAATGGTTAAAATGCACTACTTGTCCAAGATGAAAGATGGACATTTAGGTTAGTGCTTGGGACCCAAAAAGTCTTTGTAGGATATATGCCAATTTACTTTAGCTATCAT
This sequence comes from Neofelis nebulosa, assembly GCF_028018385.1. Classification (NCBI taxonomy): domain Eukaryota; kingdom Metazoa; phylum Chordata; class Mammalia; order Carnivora; family Felidae; genus Neofelis; species Neofelis nebulosa. The sequence goes on from NC_080798.1 coordinate 40,084,385, forward strand.
ATATAAAGAAGAGTGGCAAGATAACAAAATACAAGAAGGGGTTTCAAGATAAAAATAAAGATATGAAATACATGTCAGAAGTGGGAAATAATATTCTAGTAACAGGAATGAGGCAAGTCCTTATTAGAACAAGGCAGGAATGGGAAGCAGAGCAGCACTGGGAAGCCTTTCAGTATTCTGTTAAGACCTTGCAATTTGTGAGGAAAATAGGAGGAAAAAAATACATGCTGAGGGATGGGTACTACCCACCAAAAGAGAATTTCTTTGACTAAAAAGACTAATGAGTTTTTCAGGAACTCTACTTTGTAAAAAGTTCTATATTTGGCAATGTCTTTTCAGGATTAAAAGAAAATATTATTGGGTTTGGTAGTAGAAGCAGAATAATTTGACTTCATTCTTAGCAATATGGCAGATGAGATTACTGAAAACTCAGCATTACAGAATCTTTAAAATATCGGATAAACATAGCAAAACTGTACTGTTAACTTACAAGAAATTAGAGGAATTCCTAAGGGCCAAACTTTCAGCAGAAGCTGAAAATCAGAGTGGCACACTGGCACTGACATTCTACCCTGGGATCATTAATCAATTCTGATCCAATGAGCCTCAAGGGAGAAATGGAAAATACCATGGATCAGACAAGGTCAAGTGTTAACGATGAGACACTTAAAGGAATAAAACTTCAGTGAAAGCTAAACAAAAATATATAAGTGTGTGTGTGTGTGTGTGTGTGTGTGTGTGTGTGTGTGTGTGTTCGCGCGCGCGCGCGCATGTGTGCGTCCGCTTATTTGACTCAGAACTCACGGAATAAAACACCAGAACTCTTCCCTGGGAATGCTGTAACTCCAGCCTTTCCTTCACCACCTACCTATGGGGAGAGCATTGATAACGCATGTCACTGAGTATCTGGGAAATAGTACCAGCTTATCACTGGCCCCCCTGGCATAATCATGAACATCTTAAGTAAACCATATGTTCATGAAAACCACCTTGCCTTATTTCATCAACACATGGAAGAAAAACTCAGAAGGAGGCTAGAAAGAGAATGAACACACACTTGCTGAGTCTATGAGTGGCCATTGAAACCTGGGGATTGAGTGAGTTGCCTCAGCCTTGTCCCTACCAATTGGGTCAATTAGCATAGTGTACATGCCTCTCAAATGCATTTTAAAATACTGCCTATGTGATACTAAGATAAGAATGAGAGCCCCCAGTAAATTTGAAACCAACTGTATTTCTATTGCCCAGTTCCAATAAAATTTCCTTCTTTGAATCTATGTTTGTAAATTTTCTGCCACCCTGTTAACCCATGTCTGCAATAAATTCATATTACTGAGACTTTAAGTAGAGGTATAAATGGCCTCAGTGATTTTGGATTTCTCATATCTCTGTATATGGCACACAATGATTATGGGAGGACAAAGAGTGGGCACAGCTGATCTGTATTTGAAATAGGGAAACAGCATACATAACATTTGGGATAGTGAACACACAGATTTCATTTCCAGATAAAAGATAGGTTATTCCTCTCTCTGCACTCTCCTTTTTGCCTTTATTGATTGATTGATTGATTGATTGATTGATTTAGGACTTGGTGTTTATAAACGCTGAGGCTTATGTGATATGACTTTGTATTCTCCCTCATCATCACCATTGATTTCCCTGCTTTTTCATTAAAAGGTTTTGAACTTAGTGTTAAGTCACAACTGCTTCATGCAGACAATCCCCTACCACAATCAGCAATGCACTTTTCTTAAATAACAAAAGTTAAAAGCTCCTAAAGACCTGAGGACACCTTATTTAATCAGAGTGGACAAAATGTAGGAACCAAAAATTCCCTGGTTTACTGCTTTACAAGTTAGCATGTTTTTTACTCCCAATCGTATGTGTCTTCTGCAATAAGGGAAACAGGATACAAAATGGTATCTTTTACAAATGTTATGTGCCTGATAGTACATGTAAATTTCACTTACCAAATAATTCAACTATATTCTTTTACACATAATCTAAGCCTCACAAATACACAATATTTTGGTCATGCTCCCATTGAGAAATTCAGATTCGGGGGCACCTGGGTGGCTCTGTAGGTTAAGTGTCCATCTTCAGCTAAGGTCATGATCTCCAGTATGTAATTTCGAGCATGTGTGGCTTTGTGCTGACAGCTCAGAGCCTAGAGCCTGCTTCAGATTGTGTCTTCCTCTCTTTCTGTCCCTCCCCCATTTGTGCTCTGTCTCTCTCTCTCAAAAATAAATAAACAGAAAAATTTTTTTAAAGACATTCAGATTTCAACCATATATTTGATATTTCCTGATATTTTATTCTGATATATATCCAAGAAATGAAAGCAGGTTGTCCAAAAGATATTTTCACACCCATGTCCATTGCAGTATTTTTCACAAGAGCTAAGAGAAAGAAGGAAGCAACCTAAGTGTCCATAAAAGCATGACTGGATAAATAAAATATGGTATATACATACAATGGAATATTAATCACTCTTTAAAAAGGACATTCTGTGACATGCCAAAACATGGATGATCTTTGAGGGCATTACGTTGAGTACAATAAGCCAGTTCACAAAGAGATGAATACTGTATGATTCCACTTACATGAAGTATCTACAGTAGTCAAAGTCATAGAAACTGATATTTTAAGTCAAGAATATCATAACTTCTGAGGAGTTACATGTCAGTTTCCTGGTATCATTTTCCTTATTTGGCATTTTCAGATTAGGAAAAGTAAGAACTAACATTTAATCAACATCTACTAAATGTCACATACTGTAGTGGGCAATGCTTCCCCGCCCCCCCCAATGTTTATTGTTTTTCCCATCCAAGTCATTTCTCACTACTCCTTTTTACAGTTGAAGATATGGAAAATTATCTAAAATTGATATGCTCTAGTATCACATGGCAGGGCAGTGGTTAAATAAATGATGGAATCAATTAGTTACATAATCAAGATCTCAAGTCTAACTCTCCCAAGTAGAAATGTGTTAATGAGAACAATAAGACCAAAATAAGCAGAAATTGGTTCCCAGAAGCCAACCAAACTCCACACTAACTGATCAGAGCTGATCCACATAGAACAGTGTGGAGAACAGAGAGTAGAACTTGAATATCTACAGGATAAGTAACTATCCTTCTCCCCACCTCCCCTTGAAAAAAAGAAGATATGCATTTACATGTCAACGTAGTACAACTCAAATCCAATTTTCAGACGAATCAGAGAGGTGGAAGTCAGCACCATGCAAAAAGCTACAAACTAAAGAGAGAGCCCTACCTATGTACACTCCTGAGTCATGGAACAGATCTGTAAGAAATTTCTGAAATCTGGGTTCTGGATCTAGGCCCATTTAAGTAGGGTAAGTATATAGTGTATCCTTTAAAGTGGGCACTTTTGAGAGTTAAAGACTATCCTATTAATAATTAAACTTGGAGCAGAGGCATAAGCCAGAACTGTTCCAGCAGAGTCCAATGTGTGTTGACCATGCATATATAACACCGGGCCACTCTTAAGAGGGCTTCAGAATTTGTTCTGAGGTCAGTTAGTACCCATCCTATTTGCCAGTTTCTCAGGGTCATTTTTACTCCTAAAATAGTGTCCTAGACAAATTTACAAAGTTTGTTTACCCAAAGGCCAACATTTCCACATGCTCTAAATTATTTTCTATCAAAAAGAAAATAGGATTTCTTGCAAGATAACTAGGATGAGAAAGCAAGCCCCCTCCACCACTGGGGGAGAATGAGAAGTTTCAGAAATAGAATATTTTATCTCAAGCGTAAAGTCAACAAATTAGTTCTGAAAGCATAAGAAAAATCCACGCAGAGCTTCCAAAATCTCATACAGATCCTCACAATGCATAGGACACTTCAACAGAAAGGATGAAAACACAGCCTCAAGATTCCCAGTTGTGTTTTTCCCTCTCACAAATTAACGCTTCATAATATTAACTCCTGGTGATTCTGCTGAGGAAATCTGGTAAGTGCCTCTTTGAGGCTGTCAAATGAAAATGGTATTGTTTTCCTTCCCTAAAAAGATCAAAGAAGGAATTCAATGGAATGATCTCCGGTCATCATTTAACCCCCAAAATCTGAGCCTATCTCCCAGGCATTTCTTCTGTTATGTGCATTTCCTCTTTGTTAATACTTTTGGTCAACTTCTGTTTAGGAATTTAATAGTTGCAGTGTAGTCATAATGTTTCCATTTCTGTGAACCCAAAACATATGATCACTAATCAGAGTCATTAACAGCACAAAATGACAATGAGTCACATTTTCAGAGACAAAAAAGAATTCTGTTGTTGTGGATAACTGCTGTAGCATTATCATGGGAAAAGATCATTTCTTTTAGAGTTCTAAAATACTGAATTCAGTTTTCATGGCTCTGTCACTACTTTGAAGTATTTTAGGAAGCAGGGGACCCCTGCTTTTAATAACACATTGATACCAATGCCCTCTTTTTAGAGATAAGGGAAGTGAATTTCACGGAAGTAAGGAATAGAGTCATTCCTTGCCATTTGGCTAGCGAAGATCAGAGTCAGAACAGGAGCCTGGGTGGGACTGAGTCCCTGGTTCACTGCATTTATATCAATGTCTTTGCCCTCATAACCATCTTTGTCACTCTGATACCTGCTCGTACTTCTAATTTCAATATCACTGGTTTTCTTCTATATATGTCATCCTATAATCTCTATTTGAGTCACAAATGGTAATAATGACCTTCTCTCACCCTCTGTAAGCTCCGGCCTTAGCTTTTCTATGTGTATAATCTTGGTCTCTTTTTATCCTCTATTTATAAATGCATTTATATAGTTTAACCTTTGGTAACATGCATATTAAGTAGGACAGGCTTAAGAAAATGTCTCTGATCTTTCTTATTCCTCTGTCTCTTTACATTTCCCTACATTTACAAACTATGAATAAAAAACTATTATGGATACCAAAAATGTTTTTAAAAGAAACAGAATGGTAGGAGAATAGATAGCTTTAAGGCTTACTATAACACTAAGATGCTCAGGTCCACATTTTAAAGAAAATAAAACTGAAAGTCTTATAGGAGATGTTTTAGGAATACTCCTTGGAGTTTGACAAGTCTTCTAGCTGGTCTCTTGGCCAGCTGCCATGTTCTCTTCCATTACATTCCCATCCAACTGCTGAATTGATATTCTTAAAATGCAAAATGCACCATTTCATTAACAGTCTAAATGCCTTCTGTGACTTCTTATTGCTCAGAGAAGAGAAAATGAATTTATTAACTTTGAAGTTCTTCTCTAATCTGCCTTACTCTCTATCACCTTTCTACTTCTGCAACCTATATCTGGACCTCTGACCAACACACATGATGCTTCAGTGGAAAAAAATCTCCCAATCCACCATGATTCCCTTAGTCTCAGTATTTCTGCACACACTTCTTTTTGCCTCAACTGTGTCTCTTCTTCTTTTTTGGCTAGGAAATTCTTTTCAGTCTTTTGAGATTAAATTCAGACCGAGACTTCCTATAATGTCTTCTCCACCTTTGCATTCATCTTTCTCTCTAGGCATCTATTCGCTCAAACTATATTAGTGTATTTTCTCAGTCCCTCTTTGAGATGTCAGAGAGAACATGTTGAAAATGACACACTTTTCTCCTGTCTTGGCACTTACCTTCTAGAGGAAAAGTAGAAAACTAAAAACAAAAACAAAAACAAAAAACGAGGAGTACATTTTAAAATGGTAACATATGCTATAAAAAAAAAAAAAAAAAAAAAAGGACAACAGTTAAAAAGGCCAGGGAAAAATGAGGAATACCATAAACCTGATTGTTAGGAAAATGTCTCTTAGGAAATGATCCGTGAGAGAAAAACTGAATGAGTAGAGAGTAAGAGAGGGGTATATAGTCAGAGGTTCAAATATACAAAATAAAATACAAAGGACCTAAGAGGAACCAAGTCTGTCCTTTTTGAAAGATAGGCAAATAAAACCATAAAGAAAAATATTTTAAATAGAATGGGGTAAGAAAATGGAAACTGGTACCTTGCTCAAGGGGGGGTAAAAAAAATATATATATATGTATATATATGTATATATACACTCCTCCTTCGGTGTTCTTATAATTATTTTACATAGCATTATTAAACCATTTTTCATATTCATTTGGCTTTGTATGCTCAAATATCAAAGTCCCCTACTAGATTATGAGATACTTCCACGAGAGTACACCTTATACTTTTATCATATTTCTGTGCCTGGAATGGTCTGAGAAAACACATAGGACGTTCAGGCCCAATTATTCATTCATTTATGTTTTTCTTTATTCCATAATTGTTTATTAAGAGGCCACAATATAGCAGGTACTATGTAAAGGCACTGGGGATAAATTGGTGTACAAAGATGATCAAAGTCCCTGTCTTTACTATAGAATTCACAATCTTGTGGGAGAGTCATCAAATAACTACATCAATTAATATAAGATTGAAACATGGCAAGTAATGTAAAGGAGAGATGTGTGTTGCAGTCCAGGGATCAGGAAAGATGTACTTGGGGAAGTAGACTTGAAGCTACAATCTACAGGAAGAACAGGAGGTGATTACATAAAATCTGAGCTGATGAGGAGCTTGAGTAAAGGCCTGATGTGGAGGACAAGATTTGAGGCACTAACAGCCAGCTTTTCATACCATGCAAAGGGTTTTGGCTTTTATAGTAAGAACAATGGGCTCTTTCCATAATTTGGCTATTGTTGAGAGTGCTGCTGTAAACACTGGGGTACAAGTGCACCTATGCATCAGCACTCCTGTATCCCTTGGGTAAATTCCTAGCAGTGCTATTGCTGGGTCATAGGGGTAAATCTATTTTTCATTTTTTCAGGAACCTCCACACTGTTTTCCAGAGCGGCGGCACTGGTTTGCATTTCCACCAACAGTGCAAGAGAGTTCTTATTTCTCCACATCCTCTCCAGCATCTATCGTCTCCTGAGTTGTTCATTTTAGCCACTCTGACTGGTGTAAGGTGGTATCTCATTGTGGTTTTGATTTGTATTTCCCTGATGAGGAGTGACATTGAGCATCTTTTCATGTGCATCAACTGATGAATGGATAAAGAAATTGTGGCTTATATACACAGTGGAATACTACTTGGCAATGAGAAAGAATGAAATAGGGCCTTTTGTAGCAACGTGGATAGAACTGGAGAGTGTTATGCTAAGTGAAATAAGTCATACAGAGAAAGACAGATACCATATGTTTTCACTCTTATGTGGATCCTGAGAAACTTAACAGAAGACCATGGAGGATGGGAAGGAAAAAAAAGTTAGAGAGGGATGGAGCCAAACCATAAGAGACTCTTAATAAGTGAGAACAAACTGAGGATTGATGGGGGGGTGGAAGGTAGGAGAAAGTGGGTGATGAGCATTGAGGAGGGCACTTGTTGGGATGAGCACTGGGTGTTGTATGGAAACCAATTTGACAATAGATTTCATATTTAAAAAAAAGAACAGTGGGAAGTCACTCTTCATTTCATCTCAGCTACCCAAGGTTTAATGCTCAGTGACTATTTTGAAGGTCTACTCTATGGCTGATCAGTCTTAATGTTCTCACCCTCTACTACAACCATGAAATATTTTAAAATAACAAAGCAGAGTGACTTCTCTAGCTAAAACATAACATAAAATGGCTTTCCAGCACCAGATTCCTATTTGCTTTCTCGGGGTGACTCTCCAACTTCTCTCATCTATGGACTTGTGTTAATGTCATTCATGTGGCCATTTATTGCACCCCGAGTGCAATGTTATCACTTGTCTTTGTGCTTTTGAACCTCTGTGCATTAGTGCTGCCACACGTGAATGAGTTCTTGATGGGAAGAACAATTCCCTGGCTTACAACAAGAGATCAAGCATATCTTGAAGGGTCATGTATACAGGATTTATGATGTGGGGTTACCAATGACAATCTGATCTCTCTCTTGCTCAGTGAGAAACTATTACTAGTCTAGATGGGGGATACATTGCTTTGTGGTATATTTTTAAGGTTTTCCTTCAATAAATTACCTTTTTAATTTTGGTAAAATCAGTCTACTCAAGAAATGGATGATCCTGCCAATCATAATTGAGAGTTATGATCCTGCTAGTGTCTTTAGGAATAGGACTCAAGATTTGGAAGACTGCTTATCTCTACCCAAACCGGCCCACATCTTGCATATAATTTATACAGGCAGAAATACACAAAGCCTCTTAGAAATAATTTAAGTGTCTTCCAAAGGAAAAAAAAAGATGGAAATGAATCAGAAATCATGTCACCATACTGGGCACGATGTTCTAGTTTTATTATGACAATAGTCAGAGCTTCTGCACAAGATGTGGTTGTTTTATTGGACCCTGCTGACCACTAACTGACAAAACTAGAGAAATGCCCATGGAAAAAATATGAGCAAAAAAAGAAGAAGCAAAAGAAAGAAAAGTCATAGAATACATCTTTTTCTTTGTTTCTCTCTCTAAACACAGACAAATTTTTCATTTGTCAGAAGCTATACATATATGAAGAATAGAATCCTGCATGGGCTTTGCTTTCTTTATTCATTAAAATGTAGTTTCCCAACCTCGGCATTCCTGACATCTGGGGCCAGCTGATTTGTTGTGAGTGGCTGTCCTGTTCATTGTTGCATGTACAGTAACAACTCTAACCTCTACTTACTAGTTGCCACTAGCTCCCTCTGTCTCCTGGTTGTGGCGATTAAAAAAATGATGCCATACATTGCCAAATGTTCCCTGGGAGTGTCCATAAGAACCACAAAATTACAAAAGGAGTTAAAGATCTAACATGAACAAAGAAATGTATTAAATAATTCACCTTTGCATACTGTCATGAGATTTCGTATTATGTATATCTTGTAGGTGTTATTCTTACATTATCGCATTTAATCTTCACAGATTTTTTTTCTTTCTTTGTTTCTTTTTTCTTTTCTTTTCTTTTCTTTCTTTTGAGTGTGTGTGTGTGTGTGTGTGTGTGTGTGTGTGTGTACACAGGTGGGGCAGAGAGAGAGAGGGAGAGAGAAAATCCCAAACAGGCTGTCAGTGCAGAGCCCACTGTGGGGCTTGATCCCACAAGACATGAAATCATGACCTGAGCCTAAATCAAGACTAAGATGCTCAACAGAGTGAGCAACCCAGGGACCCTATCCTCACAAATATTCTTGAAGCAGATATTATTTCCTACATTCAACTCATGTGAAAACTAAGGTTCAGAAAGATTAAATAACTTGCTTAATATTCATAAACAATTAGAGGTAGGGTCAGAAAAAAAATACTCCCCATGGACCATTGACAAACTGAAAATTTTGATTAAATATAATATACTGTGATTTCTAAGTTTTACAACTAAACCTTTGAAAATCACTAACTTACTACTTTCATTCCATTTCAATCCTGAACACAATAAAAGGCTCTCGTGCACATAAAGAGTTGAACGTATTTTTAAAGCACTTTCACGTCATCGTTCTCTCATACCCCTCATCATAACCCTATGAGCAGTACAGCAGAGGTTAGGATGGTCATTTTATAGCTGTAATAACTGAATCTCAGGAAGGTTGAAAGGCTTATAGAAGGGCTTATAGTTTTTATGTGACAGAAACTGTATCCATCTAATATATAATATGCATACACATGCATGTATGGTTGTCTGAGTATCATGACAACCAGATGTGTCTTTACATATTAATTTTGAAGAATTGAGTTGATTTCATAACATTGCAGGATCCCAGAAAAGGATAAATAAAACTTATTTTCTTTTCTTCTTTACTCAGTAAGCATTAAAAGTTACTTCTTACAACTTAGCATGACCTTTTGCCTTAAAACTAGATTTCTTCTTTTTTGACCCCATAGAGAATGGGATATCACATTGGATGACCATAAATATACATAGACCCCAATCCAGAAGTGAAGATTTTAAGGAGGTGCTAGAGTCATGTGGAGAAGAAGTAGGAGAAACTGTGTGGGGGCACAGGATGAAAATAATTTACTAAAAATATGGTAGAATGTGGTAAGATTGGAAGGTTAATGTTAGGAGATACAGTCAGATTCTTGGGTAGGATAGGTGAGAGGGATTTCAGTGGTTTGGCTCTAGAACAAATATATTTGACAATATGAGCCAATGGAGGGGGGATTCAGAAACCAAAGAGGCTAAGAGACATTTCTTGGAAACGTGAAAAGTCCACGGAGGCCAACTAGGAGATTCACTACAGAGGTACAAGCATGTAATCATAATTCAGGGAGGTATTAAAATAATCCAAAACTTTAACTTTTGTCTGTTTCTCAAACATTATTCAGTATTGTATCCTGGAGTTTAATGAGTATAACTCCTTCACGTTTTAGAAAAGACCAGTCCATAAATGTCAATGAGGTCAAGGTAGTCAATACGGCTGTTGAAATCTTCTATATCCTTTCTGGTTTTCTACTTGTTCTAATCAATTATTGAGATAGTGAGTTTGCTGACTACAATTGTGAATTTGCCTCTTTCTCTGTGCAGTAATATAATTTTTGATTCATGTATTTGGAAGTTCGGTTATTAGGTGCATAAAAGTTCAGTAAAGAATTGGCTCCTTTATAATTATGAAATGACCTCCTTTGGCTATGGTAACATGTTTTCTCTAAAATCTACCGCTTTAATATTATGTAATATTAATTAATATTAATATTCAACTTCTTAAAATTAGTATTCACATGGTATATCCTTTTCAATTATTTTAATTTTAACCTATTTGTGTCTTTATAAAGAGTAGATTCTACTGCCAGCATAGTGCTGAATCTCATGTTTTTAACCTATGGCTATTTAGTGTTTGTATTTAATTTGAACTGTATATAATTAGTTTTACACTTATCAACTTATTACTCACATTGTAACAGTCCTATCTGCTTATGGTTCCTTTTCTTCTCTTTTTCTGCCATCTTTTGTATTAATTCAATATTTTTTTATGATTCTACTTTATCTCTGTTTTGGGGCTTATTAGCTATAATTATTTTGTTATTTTAGGGGTCTCTGTAGGGTTTACAGTATCCATCATGATCTTTCAAGATTTACCTTCAAATTAAATATTCATTCACATCTAAGAAAAGTACAGTAGTATGCTTAATTTCTCTCCTCTCAAAATGTGCGTTCTTATCATATAATTTGCTTTTATGTATGTCAATAAAATTCCTCCTTACTAAATTAATATTTTTTTAAACAGGCAATTTTCTTTAAAGAAATTTAAATGAAAGGAAAAGTATCTTATGCACTTAACCAGGTACTTACCATTTCCAGTGTTCTTTGTTCATTTCTGCAGATGTAGATTTCCAAATGTTACACTTTTCCTTCTGCCTAAAGGACATCTTTATTCTTGTAATGTGAGCTTGTTGGTCATTAATTCTTTCTGTTTTTGCATACTGGAAGAAGTATTTATTTTGTCTCCATTTGATAGATATTTTTGCTGGATAAAGAATTTGAGGTTGACAGTTTTGGGTTTTTTTTTTTAAGCACTTTACGTAGATTATTCTACTATCCTCTCAAGTGCATTATTTCCAGTGAGATTTCTGCTGCCATTTTCTGTGTGTGTGTGTGTGTGTGTGTGTGTGTGTGTGTGTGTGTATAACATGTACTTTAAACATTCTCCTTACCACTAGTTTTGAGCAATTTGATTATGACCTGCTTTGGAGTTGTGCTTGAAGTATATTGAGCTTTCAGTATCTGTGAATTTTACATTTAATCAAATTTTGAAATTATTCAGCCATTTTTGTAAAATACATTTTTCTGTATCCTATCCTCCTTTGGAATTATAATTGCATGTATATTACGTCACTTGAGCTTGTCTCACAACTCACTGGCAAAAAGAATTCTGTTTCTCTCTTTTTCTTTTTATTCATAGCTATCTCTATGCCTTAAAATTCACTATTCATTTTTTTTCCTGAAATATCTAATCTTCCATAACTTCCATCCACGTATATTTCTCCTTAGACACTACAATTTTCATGTCTAGAAATTTGGTTTGTCTTTTTATATCTTTTTTATATCTTCAATGTCTCTACTTGTCTTTTGGGCTCATATAAAATACAGTTACGGGGCGCCTGGGTGGCGCAGTCGGTTAAGCGTCCGACTTCAGCCAGGTCACGATCTCGCGGTCCGTGAGTTCGAGCCCCGCGTCAGGCTCTGGGCTGATGGCTCGGAGCCTGGAGCCTCTTTCCGATTCTGTGTCTCCCTCTCTCTCTGCCCCTCCCCCGTTCATGCTCTGTCTCTCTCTGTCCCAAAAATAAAAAAAAAAAATAAAAAATGTTGAAAAAAATAAAATACAGTTACAATAACCATTTTAATTTTTTCTGCTAATACCTGTGTTACTTCTGCATTAGTTTCAGTTAATTTATTTATCTTCTCATTACGACCATATTTTCCTGCTTTTTTGCTTGCCTGATAATCTTATTATACACCAAACATTATGAATTTTAGCATGTAGAGTGCTAGTTGTTTCTCTGTTCCCAAAAGATATGTTTAGGCATTATTCTTAGACACAGTTATGAGAACTTGGGGACAAGTTTCAGGGTTTCACTTTTATGATTCCTACGTTCAATGTAGAGCTATTTCCCTGTGTATTTGTACCCAATGCCCCATTAATCATAAGGATCCCCAGTCTGGCTGTTGGGAACAGGCACTACTATGGATCTCTGTTTAAGTGCCAGGAACTGGTAACTTTTATCTTTCTGGGTGGTCATTTTCCCTGCTTCAGGTGTTTGTTTATTTGTTTATTTGTTTGTTTGTTTTTCATGCATGCACTGACATATACTAAGGACCTTTGGAAGATATGTTTTATTTTCCTCTGTATGTAACTCTCTCCTCAGTTCCTCTGTCCTGTGAACTTTATCCATCAATGTATTCCACATTTTCAATCCTCCTTTAATTCAGGGAGACAGTTGCATGCTTCCTGGGTTTTACTAGCCTGGAAACTTTCTCTAGACAGTCAACTAAGCCAATAGTAGTGCTAAGCCAGTAGTAGAGCTTTCTTTTTTTGCCAACACTCAGACATAGTGCCTTTGCTGTGTTTTATCCAATGTCTTGAAAAACCTTTATTTCAAATATGTTATTTGTTTTATTATTGTTTCAGGTCAAAGTTAAATCCAGTCCCTATTTCATCTTGGTCAGAAGAAGAAATATTGCCTACCAGTTTCAAGCTCATATTTTATCACCTCAGATAGGGCTTGCTATGAACTTTCCTCCCCTTCCTTCCCTCATGTCACCAACTATTATATCCCTTCCATATGTCCTTTGTATCCACTATCCCAATATTTTTGCACATTTCAGTTATTTGCATACTTGCTCTCTTTTTCCTCTTTTGACTATAGACAATTTCATTCCTCACATCATGGGCTTCCAGAATCCAATAATTTATGTGCATGACATAATAATTGCTCATTAAATACTGGTTGAAAAAATGAATAAATCTCAGTTGTGTTATTTTCTCTCCTCCTTATATTTTCCTGTCTTATTATTAAAAACTTAATATTCTGTGCAGGCATTGTCTATTGAGGAACTTTGATAAGCAGAATATTAGGTTAAGCAAGAGGTGAATTGCCTTTTTCAGGGCCTATTTGCAATGAGTCAACCAGCTGGATGATCTGCATTTCGATGTTGGGTACAAAACTGAATATTTGTCCATGGAAAGCTTTCAAACATTATTTGAGCACCAGCCATGCTGCTGTCTTCCTGCCTATGGCACTGCTCCCTGAATTCTACACTTGAAATGAGTTTGCTTTAGCACAAAGTGGAAAAAAAGCAGGAGATTGCTGAGAGGTGAATATGGCAAGGTAGACTCTCCTAGCAATGACACAGAAGGTGACATATGTCATCTTCTGCTACTGTGACCTTTCTATCTCTCCAGCAACACACATTATTCTGAAAAATGAACGCAGTTAAAAGGAGAAAAAAATTGAGCCATCAATTGGGACACTGTTTAGTCAGAACCAGCTTGTTTACAGCTCTTTTTCGAACATGAAATGCCGTTGGACTTGTTGAATTATTTCTCTGTCCTTCTTTCAAGCAGAAAACTACAAAGCTCAAGTTAATTTGGAGATAACCCTCCATTCAAACTTTTTTTTTTTTTACATTTAGTGACATTTACATTACTTATATTTATACTCAGATAGAGGGAGAAAAAGCAATACTAATTTCTAGGGACTACAATGGATAATTTGATTTAGGGAAATAGAGGCATGTAGGACAGACTTATGAATAAAACACTCTAGTGGGATTAAGTAGACTTAGTAGTGCTAAACATATGATGGATATCTGTGTGTGATAAACAGAATATTATGGGATGAGAATAGATACACCATGGGTTCTAAGGACATAGCACATAATAGTGGGATCTAAAGAAAATACAGTATTGAAATTTTTTAGCAATAATAGTTGTATAGCTACAGATACATTAGGAAAATTCTGATGTAGTAGCAATAGCATGGATTATAGGAGTCATACAAATTTGGACAGATGGGGAAACTACAACTCAGTGAGATGAGGTATTGTAGCTAAGGTCACTCGGCTAGTAAGAATAAGGGTGAAGATCTACATACAGATCTCTGAGATATAATAGGTGAAGCTCTTTGTTCTATCAGATTATTTACAGATAGATAGCAATATTGGTATTTTTTTAAAAAAATATTTGATCTTGTTGTAATATAGGTTAGGTGATCAAGCTGTGCTAAGTCAATTGCCTGGTGTTTATGTGGTCAGAAGTATGTCCAATTGAGTGACTTAAAAATCAACACCCAGAAGAGAGTGGACCTTTCTACCATGGTTCTTATGCTGAGACTTCCATCAGCAAGTGATTTTCTTGCTTTAAATTTAATGCTGCCTCTGTTCAAGCAGAAAATAGATTTGAAGACAATGAAAAATGAAAAATGCACCACTTTATTTCCCTAAGGGCTTTACTACACAGTAGGCCTTGAACAAACCTAATTTTATAAGGAGAGACAAACAACTAAGTTAATCTTCAAATGCAAAAATTTATTGTTTTTTTTTCCTAAATTATTTTACTAAGTATTGATTCCCAGATTCTTATTATCCATCTTCAAATCATAGGGCTCTGTGCAGAATTTGCATACATTCTGGTAACAAAATTCATAATCAAAAGGGAAAAGTGAAATAATCCCGCCATGGAGCATGTAATTTTTCTGTTCAACGGAACCTTGTAAATTGCCAATAAAAATAAATTGTACTGAATGAGAAAATCATAAGAAATAAAATATCAAAGAATCCTTAGTGATAACATGGTCCAGTGATTTTTTTTCACTCTTGAGGGGGAAAAATTGATTCCGGAGAAGGAGCATTTTGATTGCAGTTTTTCCACATGGGCACCATATTTTGGAGGATTTTCTAATACGTAACATTGCATTTATTTAAAAATAATTGTTATACTTACTTGATCAATTTTAAAAATGGGAAAATGTTCAAAGCTTGTGATAATTTGCAACAACAATAATAACTAAAACAATTCTCTGAGGTCAAATTATTCCTGACCTTCGAGGAAATCCAGAAAGTCTAAGGGTGTGATTTCCATGGTTGGCTTCACTGGGTTTCATGATAACATACCCTCTCAAAGGAAGGTGAAAGAGGAAAAGATAGTTGTGTCCTTTTTAGAGTAAAAAACATAGAATAAGATCAGGCTGAGACCACAATGCACCTTCAAAGTCATAGAAAGAAATCTCAGAAATATATACAAATGGAATTGACAACTAGGAGCATTAGAAGATGTGAGTAAGCTTAGAGTGGAAGATCACGGTTTAGCATGATACCTGTGTGAAATCAGTGGATTGTTCATTGCTAGTCTCTTTTCACTCTTTGGTATCTCATAAGTACAATAGATTATAAGTGTTTATAGAGAAGGATGCCAAATAGGAGCCTATGAAACATAATCCCAATCTTTAGATGCCTTAGTTAAGCCCCCAAAGTGTTTTAACAGCCTCCTTTTACTGTAGCTCTAAAAAAATTTACAAGAAGAAGGACCTATGTTACCATATAGCATAAGGTCCTATGGTACTCTACAGTATCAGTTTCCAATACTCATGCCATGTCTTTCCTGCTAGAAACAGCATAGAATATGTATGCTTTCCAACTCAAAGTTTACAGCATTCCATATTATCTTATAATCACACCATTTAACTCAATTAACTAATTATATCATTTAATAATTTAGATAATTTGGCCTCTGATGCTTTTGATCAGAGTTGATTTATATCCATCTGATATAAATTATTATGACACTTGAATTTTAAGACCATCTTTCTCAAGCTTTAATGGGTGTCTAGGACCTTGCTGACATACAGATTGAGATTCAGCAGGTTTAGCAATTCTAACACGGTCCCAGGTATGTCAATGCTAATGGTACACATACCATACCTTAAGGAACAAGAGTTTAGGGGCTCCTGAGCATCTCAGTCAGTTGGGCGTCCAACTTCAGCTCAGGTCATGGTCTCCTGGTTCAGGAGTTCGAGCCCGATGTTGGGCTCTGTGCTGACACAGATTCTGTGCCTCCCTCTTTGGATTCTGTGCCTCCCTCTCTCTGCCCCTCCCCTGCTCATGCTCACTCTCTCTCCCTCTTTCCCTCTCTCTCAAAGAATTTAAAAAAAAACATTAAAAAGTATTAAAAAAAAGAACAAGAGATTAAAGCAAGTGTCTTCCACTGGGGCCCAAGAAAAGAACTTATGTGAAACTATTTATTAATATGATATGAGGAAATGGGAGTATATAGCAGGTAAACGAAACATAGAGCGAAAGCTGATGCAAGTATCAATTATCAAGTTGGTCATTGGGATGGGTAACTAATGATAAATTCCAATGGGAACTTTTAAAGTTTTGTATAACGTTATCAAAATTTACTGCCTAAAGGCTAAGAGAAAGAAATATTTATCCATTCAACTTTACTCCCACCAAAGGTGGCTCCATAGACCTGCCCTTCTAGTTTGCACAGAAATGATTACAGAGCAGTTTTCTCTAGCAGTTTCCCAGAGTCCCATCTGTATGCATCAAAGAAGCCTAGGGCATAAAACAAAAAATATTAACAACACAGACTAAGACAATGTATTGTTCATGTTACTCTGACTTAAAGCTAGTCAAGGCCTACTTGAAACCAGTTATCATGAGTGTGACCAGGTGACCAGGAGGATTTTGAAGTGATACACAAGAATTATAAAATGCAATATGTTTTATTATGACTGTTTGGTGCCTTGAGCCTGAACACATGGCTACAAAACTCATGTCTCTTTGAGACAAAAGCCAGATGGTTCCTTGGCAATATGCCACACTTCTTGCCACAAAGAAAAGTCATGATTTCACTATTCTAATGGTATAAGTATGGTCACACTGTTAGGCAATAAGTGCCAGGGTAATAAGGTAAATATTACCGCATTTTCCCTTTCAGATTAATGGATAACCTTTAAGGGACCAGTAAAAGTCAGTGTGGCCTTTTCTCTTCCCAGAATTTCTGTAGCTCTTCCACTGCCCTCTCATTCATAAAATGGTTGCTAGTTGGTAGAGAATCAGATCCAATTATTCTTCCTACTCTTTGAAAGAAAACCATACCCTATAGTGGAATAACAATATACTATTAACACACAGAACTCGGTCACATACAGCCATAGAAGAGATATCTCTCCTTTGGTGTTTAAGCCCTTTAGCGCTCCTGATAATGCCACTGAGCTAGGCTTTGTTTCTCCCCAGATGAGTCTAAGAGATTATTACCACCGCCATTAACAGGAGCTATAGAAACCAGGCACTTCTGGGTTTTAGACAGCTAGTCCTTTCACTTTCCTTCTATGTATCTCAAAACAGATTAAAGCAGGTACATCCCCCAGCTAATCAGAATGTTTCCAAACATTTACATTGTGCAATAAACATTCAAAGCAGAACCCACTGTCTTGCTCAGGTAACTGAACAATTGATAAAGTATCTGCTTAACTATAACACATGCATTATTTTCCCTTAGGAAGACAAAAGGTTACCAAAACCTAGGGTATTTTTAATGTGCCAGCAGCACATAGGCTCACACCTGCGTTCTTACCTGTTTTGGAGTATGAGAAACTGACATATTAGGAAAAAAACTCTTTGGGATTCAATGGAGCATCAAATGACTTACATTTGACAAAAGGCCATATTGTGCACAAGGAAGAGTTTTGGCCCCAGTGTTAGAATAAATTCCCTGCATTATTAAATTGAATTCCAACTCTTTAAAACAAAATATATGACTATAGATTTATTCTTCTGATGCCAAAACTTCAACTTGCCCATACTTAAAATTAGAAAAATACTATTCTTGTTCAGATCTCAGGATTATCAAGGAAAACAAACACTTTAGTTTTGTCCTGTATACACCTATATTACTTTGTTCTCTCAACTAAGAGAGCATAGAAGAAATAACACCTAGCACCCTAACCTTGGTTTCAAATACCATTGTCCAATAAAAGGAACAAGCTCTCCTTGGAGAAACTGCTGATTCTAGGCCTAGAGCAGGACATACAAAATGAGCCTATAGCATCTTGAAGTACCAAGAAGTAAAGGCCTACTTAAAAATACAATAAATAAATTAGAATTGTATTAAACCTGAAGTATGAAATAAATATCCATGAGTCAATACTTATATAAATAAGTAATGGAATAGGGGTGCCTGGGTGGCTCAGTCGGTTAAGTGTCTGACTCCTGATGTCAGCTCAGGGATTGAGCCCCACACTGGGCTCTGCACTGAGTGTGGAGCCTGCTTTAGATTCTCTCTTTCTCCCTCTACCCCTCTCCCCTGCTCACACTCTTTTATGCTCTTTCTCTCTCAAATAATAAACACAAAAATAAATAACTGAATAATTAATTATAAATAAATTACACAAAAAAGACATCTTTCCCATGAAGAGGAGATATAATTTATGTAGACACTGTGTTCTGAAGGAGGTGGAAGATAATTCCCCACTCTTCAAATGTGTGCTATACATAGTAACTTCCTTCCCAAAGGCAGATTATGGAAAGGGAGGTGACAGTGTAACTTTTCAGCAAAAAAAATCTGATAAAAACTACCACAGCCATGTGACCAAGTTGGACATTAATTCTAATAGCCTATGTTGTTAGCATGTACCCTCCTCACAGCGTGATAAAATGATACTTCATCTCTGTTGTCTTTCTCCCAATAATCCATAATGCCTGTCTAATCAAAGAAAAAAGCATCAGACAAATCCTATTTGATGGATAGTCCACAAAATATCTGACTAGAACTACTAGTCTCGTGAACATCAAAAACAAAGGAAGCCTGAAAACTATCAGTGTAGAGAAATCTAGGGAGACTTGATAACTAAATGTAATGTGACATCCTTGATCTGATAGTTGAACAGAGAAAAGACAGTGGGAAAAGCTCAGGAAATTTGAATAAAGTGGGCATCAGTTCATAATAATGTATTATTATTAGTTTATTAATAGTGACAAGTATACCATAATTATCCAACATTTCAATAATAGAATAAACTTGGTATAGGGTCTGGGGAACTCTGTACTATCTTCACAATTTTCCTGTAAATTCATTCTAAAAAATAAAGCCCATTAGCATTTTTAAAAATGGAGTTACATGGAGGTCAGAGGAACCAAGTATGACTTTCTTTCTTTCTTTCTTTCTTTCTTTCTTTCTTTCTTTCTTTCTTTCTTTCTTTCTTTCCTTTTTCTTCCTTCCTTCCTTCCTTCCTTCCTTCCTTCCTTCCTTCCTTCCTTCCTTCCTTCCTTCCTTCCTTCCTTCCTTCCTATCTATCTATCTATCTATCTATCTATCTATCTAATCATTCCTTTAACAAACTGGTAGAATAGTGCTGATCTACAGTTCCTAAACTTTAATGGAATAAAAAAAATAAGGGAAGTAACAATATTGTTAAAGTGCAAACACTATACTTAGCCAAATATATAATCTACATATCTACCCTCCAGACTTACCCCTTTTCAATAATTAATGTAGGTAATAGAAGGTGAGTTACTAGCAGGCACCATCCTGTCTTATCCTAATAGTTAAAAAAAGTGGGAGATTATGTACCATAGTTAATAAAATGGCCTTTTCTTGATAAAAATTATAATGCTGACTATAAAAAACTTTTATTATTCATGAATGGTATGTTGAATGAGATTTTCAATTTCTTATGTTAATTTTACTACTAAGTCTATTTTTAAAATTAAAAAAAAGTAATAGGGCAGTGGCAAGAAAGAAGATAGAAATAGAATCACTAGATAGAAATATGAATTAATTTTTAAAAAGAAAATAAGTGTGAATATGCTTGACTCTTGTTCCAGGGAAATGTGCATGAAATATTGGGTTTAGAATATTGACTCAGGAAGGTGGAATTGATAAAAGAAACCAACATTACTTGATAGCTTATTGTGTTCTTGGCCTTGGCTGGACCTTTTTAGTAGTGGCATATTATTTAATTATCACCTGTCTTACCTCCAGCTACCATAACAAAGTAACACAGACTGGGTAACTTAAATAATAGGCATTTTTACAGTTCTGCAAGCTGGGAAGTCCAAGATCAAAGTGCTGGTTGATTTGATTCCTGGTGAGGATCCTCTTCCTGTCTTGCTGACTGCTTTCTCTCTGTGTCCTCACATGGCAGAGACAGAATGAGCTCTGTTATCTTTTTCTTATAAGGTCATTAATCCCATGCAGAGGGCCCATCCTCATGACCTCATTACTAATTTCCTTCCAAAGTCTCCATCTTTAAATTCCATTGTGTTGAGGGTTAAGGCTTAAACATACAAATTTTGAGAGGACACAGATATTCAGTGTACATCATCATTGTAGCTGAAAGATTAAATAAATATTGTTTTTGCTTTATTTCTTCTTACTTTTGCAGATAAGGAAACAGGTTCAGGCAAGTTTAGTTAGTTGTACAAGGCTTACTAGCAACTGGAGGTCTAGCTGGAGGCTACTGCTGGCCAAGTCATGCTTAGACATATTATTCAAAGAGAAATCATTGTTTGAATAACTCTAACATCTTAATGGCTTAATCATGGGGAATTTATTTTTTCCACTTTCTCAATATAATTCAAGTTAACAGGGTCACTGTTTATTCTTTCTTGCAGGGGCCAATGTTCCCAAGAGATTTGGGTTCTTCAAATAGGTCCACCACATCAGGCCAGACGAGCAGGAAAGAGAGAGAACATGAAGGATTAGAAAGTGTGTTATCGTTGCTGCTGCTGCTATTTATTAGCCATTTTTGCCTATATTCTCCAAGCCAGAATTTAGTTCCAAGATCAAAGTTCACTGCAAAGAGGGCTTACAGATAGAGTCTTGCTACATGTCCAAGAAGAAAAGAGAATAAAAAGTGGAAGGTATAATAAATAATCAAACATTCTCAGCTCCAACAATCGTGCCCTTTTAGCAGAAAAAAAAATCCATATGAGTGTTAGTTTCTGGAAAGAGAGTGCTCAGTCATGAAATAAGTTTATTCCAACAACTCAAGCATAGTCGGGGGTTCAGAGGCATGATATCATCTACATGTAGATAAAAATGAAACAGAAAGACTTCCTTTAGGAAGACATAACCAATAGACATGGCAAGAGAAGCCAGGCTATGTGTGGAGACAGGAACAGAATTGGAAGAGTAGAAAAGTAGAAAATGGACAGTGCATAAGAAGTGATTAGTCAGTGTAAGAAACATTTCCATTGAAACCAAGAGGTAATTAAAACTTAGGGAGCAAACCATACTGGGTGCGTTGTGAAGCAGTAGGCTTTGATTTTAGTATGCTTCTTGGAGCATAGTGAAAGAGTGTGATCTTTAAGTCGTATAGCCTGATCATTTCTGACAGTTTGTCATCCCCTGATTGTGAAAAATAGTGTTAGCTTGAGACAAATCCTATAGAATGTGGACCATTCACTCTGTCTTGGGAGGCACTATGTGTAGATATAAGCATAATCCCATTAAATAGCAATCAGGGATCTGAACTTTCATTAAAGTATAGGGCATGTAGGCTAAACCCCACCTACACCATTATATAGAGAAAGCATTTGTACCTGGTTGCTGTAAGTCTAGAGACAGCCCAACAGAGATACTAGACATTGGCAGAAATGGAGACCCTAGTATACTTGCTCATCCTTCTTCCTGTCAAACCCTGACTCCTATATCCTGCAGGCATATATGAGGCCAGTATTCAAACTCCAAGCTTCTCTACTCTGATCAATCTTACACCTGGCTTCCAGAATACTATCATAATGGCATTTCTGTTTTGGTCCTTTTTTTTTTCTTTTCATAGTTTATTCATTCATTTTTGAGAGAGAAAGAAAGCATGAGTTGAGGGTGGAGACAGAGAGGGAAAGCGAATCCCAAGCAAGCTCTGCACCCTCAGCGTGGAGCTCTACACAGGGCTCGAATCCACAAACTGTGAGATCATGACCTGAGCCAAAGTTGGACACTTAACCAGCTAGGCCACACAGGTCCCCCCTGATTTGGTCCTTTTAACTCTTCTATCCTCATTTCTTTTATTCTCTACCTTGTTTTTCTGCAGGTGCATTTAATTCTACCTAAATTGCAGAACTTACTTATTATTTAAACAGAAAAATCTACATTATGGTGTTCACCATCAATTCTTTCCTCCCTGTTTTCTTAACTATATTTACCACACATGCTGATGTAATTAATCCAGTTTAAAAACTTTACCTTTGGGGGCTCCTGGGAGGCTCAGCCAGTTAAGTATCTGCCTCTTGATTTCAGCTCAGGTCACGATCTCACAGTTTGAAAGATTGAGCCCCTAGTCGGACTCTGTGCTAACAGT
Source organism: Neofelis nebulosa (assembly GCF_028018385.1). Lineage (NCBI taxonomy): Eukaryota > Metazoa > Chordata > Mammalia > Carnivora > Felidae > Neofelis > Neofelis nebulosa. The sequence goes on from NC_080798.1 coordinate 40,107,155, forward strand.
GCAAAGCCTGCTTAGGATTCTCTCTCTCTCTTTCTGCCTCGCTCCTGCTCAATCTCTCTCTCAAAATAAATAAATAAACATTTAAAAAAAAAAAAAACTTTACCTTTGTATTTCTCCCCTACATTTATAGAGCTTAACACTGTCTTTTAGATAGAAGTTGCTCAAAGTTTGTGTGAAAAATAAAATACATAGAATTAACTCATTGGCTGTTGATACCCAAGACAGTGGTCATATGGTATTCCCTGAATATGCAATTACCTCTGAAATTCTATGTAAAGGTTTACCTGTAGTGTTAATATTTCATCATCAACAAATGTCTCAAGAAATTGAATAACAGTACAAATAAATTAATAGCTCCTTATTTTGCACATTTTGGAATCATAAGATATCTCTTTATATGCAACTAAAAATCTTGCAATAATAGCTAAAAATCAAACAAATGTTTAATTTCAACTTTACTGTTAAATATATCATATAGCCCTGTAGTATCTAATATCATCTAATCATGACAATCGTGTATGGAAATTTTTAAAAACAGAGATTTCTCTATAATGAATAACCCAAGAGGTTACAATTCAAAGCTCTTAGGTAATATCTAGGTATTTGTATTAATAAAAGTACTTAATATGTTCCAAGGATATTCTGATGATTAGCCAGATTTTGGGAATAATTATTTAATACAAAAACATTATTATATAATTTGATATATATATATATATATATATATATATATATATATATATATATATATTTTTTTTTTTTTTTTTTTTTTTTTTTTTTTTTTTTTGCCTAAACCACCATTAAGGAGACAGTATTCTCTAATCATTGAGTTGACATTTTATCTTTGATGATTAACTTCTAAATAATTAAAGGTCATGGGATATCTAAATCATGATTTCGAAAATTAAGAGGATTTTTTTCCCCAGAAATATTTTGCTAGATCAGGCTAATTCTATTTTTAAAAACCTGACTAGAAATTTTCAATCAAATATTTTTGTTAATGCTCAAAGTGGCTGATTTCTCAATATTTGGCTAAAATCTTTACTGCCATTTCACTTTTGAAAACATCTAAATTGTCCACTATTTCACCAAGTACTTACCATGTTGCTTGTATGACCATACTTCCCATTCAGAAACAAAGGTGTGAGGCATCATGGTTCATTCGAAAGACAGCCATATGCACATGAATTTTAATAGCTATTCCAGAAGCTAGTATGTTCATAACTATATAAAGCTTGCCCAATGTCTGTTAAATTCAATATTTCCCTTAGTAAAATGTAAATATGGGTAGCTAGAGAAAACTAATATCTTTAGAATAAATAATCCTATGCCCAGTTTAACCATGTTTTAATGAGAGATGTTAAATAGGGGCTCTCCTGGCAACAGAGATAGGCATGCAACCCAAATACTGATAATCCAAGGGCTTCTCAGAATTTATAAAGATGCAAAAGGGAAAATTGAATCTTTGCGCTTTGGTGAGGAATGTGTACGTTTGGAATTTGTTGGCAGTCTTCATTTCTGACAAACGAAGAAACTTGCCATATAGAAGATAATATTGCCAATACAGAAAAAAACAAACATACTAGCTGAAGGGAGAAAGCTATAGTGGCTATTTCTTGTTTGGAGGGACTATCTGGCTTCCAACTACATTTGCTCATTTAAGGAATCCCTCTTTGTAGGTAGTCTTGCAAAGAGTAAGAATCCTCACATGACAGAAACCTCAAGGAGAAGAGGCCAATTTCTAGGCTAGTCTAATGGGATGTTCCTCCCCCAGTATGAGTACTGGGTATGGAAAACACAGAGCAACTGGAAATGCATTTGAAGATAGTATTACAGGAAGTTAGGAAAATGCATATATATATATATGTATATATATGTCTATATATATATACATATATATATATATGTCTTATATATATATGTGTGTATATATATATATACATGTCTTTTGTTTATTCATTTCCTATTTGAGTTACAGAGTTTAAAAATTACTCATTGAGTATTTACCTTTATATTATTAATGCTGCGTTTTGATTTACTTAACTATATATATATATATATATATATATATATATATATATATATACATATATATATATATGCATGCAGGTATTCGTGATGGGAGGCTAATTCTAAAAGAAAGAAAAGATATAAAGCTTATTCATATTGATAGAAAATTAAAAGGTCTGAAGTGAAATTGACATCTTCACTCATTCTATAAGCATTTTATCAAGTATCTGCCATGACTCCAACACTGTTCTAGTTACTAGAGATATCATAGTACACAAAACAATAACAACAACAAGAAGAATGCTGCATATGGTGTTCATGAAGCTTACATTATAAATGTATGTTAGTGTACATCAGAACAGAAATGAGATACTGGTGTCTATAAAAAATAAACATGTTATCGACCTAACTGGTTTAGCAGGGCTTATGTAGGAGTGGTAAGTTCTATTACACATGAATGTGTGACATGCATTTGTGCACACGTGCATGTGTTAGCATGTTTAACATTTGCATAACACAATTGTTTCAGTAAAGAGAGGTATAGTCATTAGGGTCATTCGTTATGATACAAGCTTTGCTTTACTGATTATTATTTCCTCAGTTTATTTATTAACTTGTTCACATAGTATCAGTCTTTTGTTTATTCATTTCCCATTTGAGTTGCAGAGTTTATAAATTACTCGTTGAGTATTTACCTTTATATTATCAATGCTGTGTTTTGATTTACTTAACCAAATATGGGGCCACTACATTGCTGAAAGAGCCTGGCCAAAGTCCCCTGTCTCTAAAAATCCACTGCTTGCTAACACCTGGTGGGAGAACAGTTTATACATGGATGGGTAAGACCCTAGGAGGCAGAGGTGAGCTTCAGGTCTCTTAAGCTATAGGTCTTCTCACCTTCCTCCTAAGATGATTGGAAAAGTTCTCACCTATGACTCCAATGTGATTAGAAAAATTACCTAATATTGCCAGACTTTACTTCACACATCTGTAAGGAGAAGACAGAAAGAAAGAAAACCTTAATGACCTCTTACTGTAGTGTCATTAAAGTGAGGATTAAAAAATACTAAATATAATTTTATAAATACAAAAATTATTGCAAAAGCTATACATTGTTTTTAAAAAGCTGTAAGTAAATAAATATTATTCTCTCTCTCATGTCTCTTCCCTGTTCAAAACACATTCTCCAGTTTATTAAGATTTCAGGAATTATTTTTAGTTTGTGCCAAGCAGGGTGATCAATGCTTGGCATACACTGGGATGAGGAGAGCAAGAAAACTAACAAACAATAACACAACACACTTCCAGATTTTGCTTTCATACTGTCAATTTTTTGTTGGGCTGAGAAATTGAGCAACCTGAAACAATCAGAGGCAGTAAAGCAGTTCTTGATCTCCTCTTTGTATTTATCACACTGTATTGGAAATTTTCAAGACGGGTCCCCAGAAAAAGCTACTTCATCAATTATAATATCTATTTTCTATTCTCAGAGAGCAGTTCTGAGGGAGCCTTCAAATGCTCCCTTGATCTAATTCATCTGTGGGTGTGATGCAAATAATTTTAAATTCCATATGTGTTATTACCCACGTCTACCCTTTTTCTTAGAAGTCTGTTAAGCCTTATTTATAGGATGAATTAGATCAACATCACAAGATGATGCTATTTAAATTGCAAATGCACGTGGTGCTTTCCTAATACATTCAGCAAGGAGTGACATTACCAAGTGGAGACATAGGTAGTTTGTGATTTCACTACTCCCTCACTAGAAGAACAGCTAACAACTATTCAAGACCAAGACACTACTGAGAAAATTCTAGAAAGTGGGGGTGAGGCTGCAGCACCCTCTGCACCTCAGAGACCAACACAGTCTGCATAAGAAGGGTGAGATCCTCAGGCCAGCACAAATAGAAAGGTATCCCCTAGCTTCTGGTTCCCCCAGTAGAAAAAGACAATTACCTGTCACCCAGCTTTGAGACCCAGCAAATGCTGGGTCCCCTACTCTAATCTCACACCACAGGGATTGCAGGGGAAGCTGACTGTAACAGACAAGGGATGCTGGTGGGGGGAGGCTTGCAATAACCAGCAGACAGACCTTGGAAGATTGAGTTCTAACCTGCAGCACCCAGGGAGTGATCCTAACCAGCAGTTTTGTTCAGCTACAGCAGGAAGTTGAGGGCTGGGGCACTCCAGGGAACTCAGCAAGGTACAGATCTGTCTGATTCAGACTCTCAGATGACGGGTTTTGCTAGTCCTAGTGCCTAGTTTGCCCATGTCCAGGCAAGGAGTTGAGTCGCAGCCCCACTCACTGTGAGGAGCGTCTTCCTGCTCCATCTGACTAGAAGGGCTGGTGACAACTCCTGGGATCTGTGAGCCTGGAGCTCTCCAGATGAGAGGGGGGCAGGCAGAGCTGATCACCCACAAAGCAAAGCTACTACTGCAAGGAGAGTTCCTGACCATCACTCCTGTCCCCTCCCCCTGCTCCTCATGCTATACACACAGGCGGGAGATTGATTCACAGCCAAGGCTGGGGGTAGCTCCTGGCCTCTCCCAAATAGAGAGCCTGATTGGGAAATTCAGGGTAGTCTGAAGGGGCCCCTCTCCATCCCACCCAAGCAAGGGGGCTGAGACATAGCCCTACCCACCGTGGAGTGTCTTCCCACCTCATATGATCAGAAGGGCTGGTGACAATTCCTGGAAGCTGCAAGGCCAGCCCAGCAGCCTCCTAGCCTAGAGAAGGACAGCACAGCCAGAGCAGATAGTTTGAAACCAAAGCCAGTGGGCCTGTTTGCGGTGCTGGTTGGCTTAACTTCAGACAACAGTTTTACAGGCTTTAGAGCTGGTCTTTTGCAGCACCAGAGCAGGGAATCAAACCGAGAGCCCCATTTCTTGCTGAATGTAGCCGCCAGCCTGCCTGAACTAGAGAGTCTAACCAGTGCACACCCAAAAGCTCTGCATACAGTGGCACTTGAACAGAGACCACAGCCCATTGTTCCCTCCATCTGCAGAGCAAAACCAAGTGGTCTCACTTGACCAGGAATTTAGTATACACTCTGGCCTAATTCGGGTCCCCAAACAATAAGCTGTGCAGGGAAGCTAATTCATACCCCCAGTTACTACTGAATAGAGTGCTCAGTCCTGACTATCTACTAAGCCTTATCAGAGAAACCAGGAAACGGCAGAACACACCCCACAGCTTCACTTTTTTACAGAGCAAAAGGATTCAGAAACACTAACACATTCCAAATCCAACTCTTTTGTCGTACACATAAAAAAAAAAAAAAAAGTAACTACACAACAATTTCAATATGTACAGATTACTTCTCCAAGGCTTCTCTATGCCTTGGAAAGGAAAAAGAAAATAAAGCGTCCAAGTTTGCATGATTTTAAATCTAGAAGGAATCTTAGTTGCTAGCTAGGACAATATAATCTTTCCCTATAGTTCTTCCATTTATTCTTTTTTAAGTTGATGAAATGGATGGTTAAATAGATTAATAAACTGTTCCATGAATTTATTATAGGAGACCACGGAAGTCTACCCAAATCTATCAAACCTAAATGGCTTGGAATCATTTATGCGGATAGCAGCTGAACGTGTGGATATTTAAATTTGTACCAAGTCATAGCTGTGTAGGGACAATGACCCAATAGGGACAGAAATAAAACCTCTATAAAAATCCTTTCTTGTCAAATATAACAAATATGACTGATTCTGTGGTTAATCAATTTATGATTAACTGCTAATTATAATTAATTAATGATATGATTATGTATATTTAGTCAAAAAGTGCTGAAAATACCAGAGAAAATCTTCTATTTGACTTGAATATGGGTAAATATTTAATATATATATATATATGTGTATATATATGTATACATATACAATACACACATATATATATACACACATATACATATATGTGTGTATATATATGTATGTATATATACATATACATATGTGTGTGTGTGTGTGTATATAGTACCACTGAATCCTCCATTAATTAGTGACTTAGCAAATCTATAGATTCCAAAGAGCCCACACCTGAAGATTCCACTATGCTGGAATTGAAATCTTTATTTATTGCCTGTGTTTAAGGAACAAAGGAGATAATATCGACACATGTTTTCTGTCTGTGTTCCCTTGCTCCTATGGAATGGATTAGTCCAGAGACAGGGAAACCATTTTGTTCATATGAGCTCATACGTTAACCCAATAAGTATGGCTCAGAAACTGAAAAATAAATCATATTAATTAAGTCAAATAATGTTCTGAGTTTTTCATTAAAGTAACTATCTGTCTATATCTATATCATCTTTGGAGGAAATTCATTTTCTAGGCCCTTCAAGTTGTTTGTTATCCCATCCCCTCTTTAGTTTTAATTGTTTTATTTTTTGTTTGTTTAGTCTGGTCTTCCTCATGAGCCCCTTTTTTATTTTCCATCCCTTGAACTATTGTTACAAATTAAGAGAAGACAATGTGCTGATAGAAATAAAAACCATGTATAGGCCCCCATTTGCCACAGCACACATTATCCACCCAGGAAGATCTTTAGCCAATATAAGAACTAAAGAGGTAAAAACCAGGGGAAGGTCCCAGCATCTAAAGACCTTTTTACATCTGCAATGTTGGCAGAGATAAGTGTCCTCCGTGGCTAGAATGTAAAACCCTAAAATGCCAGATAGATTTTACCTCATGTATCAACTTGGGGCAAAACTGTGTGAAGGCTGCCTATTGCACTAGCTTAAGAAGGGCCCTTAGGCTCAAGAGTATTCCAGAGTAGAGTACCATGCATAGTTAATGACGTTTGCCATGTTTGTACCAGATATTTGACAATCCTCAGATCTTCACTGTTAGTTCCTGATCTATACCTTTATGCCCTTGTGTTCTGCTACCGACCTATAATTACTCCAGTATTGTCATGGTAACTTTTCCTTTTAGACACAATTTCTCCATTGTCGTACAGAGTTTTGAGTTATATATTGGCTCACATTTCTTGTCGTTTCAAGGTATTTATGCCACTGAAGTTACGTGCAATGCCCAGTCCACTGTGTGAGCAATGAATGTTCCCTGATCCAGGTTGGGACAATCAAGGCTTCCTTTTCAAGATTTACATTTGGAGCACAGAGACTCAATTAACCCATGTTTGAAACTAGAGCTATAAGGTGTGTAAAAGACAAAGCTGAAGACCCTGTTGTTTAGGAGAATAATGATTTAACAGTTGTAAGTTAGCTAAACTACGGAACAAGCTAATAGTAGCCCACGAACTCCAGAAACTTCCCTTTTTAGCAAGCATTTTGTTTTGTCTTGCTTTGTTTTGTTTTGTGACCAATGAGCTTTAAAACATCATAAAGACACATAAATGTTCCTTGCCACTAGTCTTTATTTTATATAAACATCATGGATGTAAGGTGACTCTCCACCAGAATCTTGGCTGTAATGTATGAACATCTATGGCTGAACGAAGTTGTAGGTTAATCAGAGTTTGGGGATTGTGCACACTCTATTACTCCTTTACTTTTATGTGTGTTTCTTTTCCCCTAAACCTTATGGTCTAGTGATGTGTATCAGTGGTCCCTTAACCCATGGCAGTCTTATGTAAATAAGGCTGTGGCAGGATTTTCTAATATGCAAAGTGGAGAGGACAGAGAAGTAGAAAAAGGAACAAAAGGAAGATGAAGAGGTAATGTGGTAGTAGTGGACTCTCGATGGAAATAAGGTCTCTCAAAGACTGGAAAATTAATGGTTTTTCCTTCATTCCAAATTCCGTGAGGACTGCTATTCTGCCCCTGGGTTCCACCCACTTCTTCATTCACAGCATCTTTACTTTCACTCTCAGATTATTAGAATATTCATCCTTCATGGCTAAGCCCAAATGTCAGTGCTGTTGAGAGGCGTCCCCTAATCTCTCAAGCCCAAATTAATCATTCTTTTATTTGCACTCAGAATTATGCTTATGAGTTGATTAAAGATTAATTTTACCCTACCATAATTTATTACTAATAAATCAGTCCTCACCCTACCATAAAGGTCCATGAAAATAGTGATTAGTTCTGGCATACATTTGTGTATACTAAATGTACTTTATATGATAAGATAAAAAAAATTAAAACCATACAGTTTGTTCAGCACAATAGCAGATTTTTAAAATATATCTTAACACTGTTCATACAACTCTTAATGACAAGGTTCTAATTCCCATTTTGTACATAAATAAACAAAACTTGGGAAAAATATATTACTAGTTAATGGTAAAACTAAGATTCAAATCAAGATCTTTCTGATGCCAAAACCCAAGTAACTCAGTAATTCCTGAAATGAATTTGTATTCCTGGTTTGATGGTCTAACCAAGATGAAAGGCTGACCTTGGATCTCACAATTTTGTTTAGATTAACATGAGAGGAACTAAGCCATGGTTTTATTGATGATGTTAACAAGACTTTGATAGTCTCTGTAATCTTTCTTCCTTAGCAGCTTGGGAAATCTTTGCTCTAAACACTTCAAAGAGAGTAAGGGTATCTTATAAACAATTCTCTGCATATCTATCTGAAAGAAAGAAAGGTCAAATAAAAAAAAAAAAGGAAGCAGTGACATAGACATTATGTTATGTCTCTATGGGATCCTGTGTGTCAAGTACCCATTGAAGAAAGTGAAGGTGATATATTTATTCTCACAGTGGAGTCGGAGTATCAGTGTTCATTATGTACTCTTTCAGATTCCATTAATTCATTAATTGTGATCATCCAAGTCCTGGCAATTTGAAATACCTTGTTCTAATGATATCAGGGAAAAAAAAGGAGACTTAATAATCCAACAAGGATTTCAGAAGAAAATTATTTTATAGGTTAAATTATGCTTCAACCACATTTAGTAACCCATGCATTCTGTACAAGTGTTATGCACTCCTATTTTTTAATGTTTATTTATTTATGAGAGAGAGAGAGAGAGAGAGAGAGAGTGTGTGTGTGTGTGTGTGTGTGTGTGTGTGTGAGTGGGGCAAGGGCAGACAGAGAGGGAGACACAGAATCTGAAGCAGGCTCCAGGCCCTGAGCTGTCAGCACAGAGCCTGATGCGGGGCTTGAATTCACGAACCGTGATATAATGACCTGAGCTAAAGTTGGAGGCTTAACCAACCAAGCCACCCAGGTTCCCCACATTGCTATTTTTAATACTTTGCTCAAATGGTTCCCCACTGCTAAACAAAATTTCTCATTTCAATTACGATTTATACCTCCCTACTCTGAGCACTGTTTCTACTGCAAGATCCAGCCAAAACACTGTGTCCTCCCATAGCCTTGCCTCCTTTATGCAGCCAAAAGGAATCATATTTTCAAATTTCTAAATCAGTATATTCCCCTCTATGAACTGGAAGGGAATGAAAACAGTTTAAACGAATACCCTGGGCCTGGAACTGACTTTAATGTTACTTTTGACCATCACATTATCTGATGCTCAAATAAGGCTGAGATAACACATTCGTCTAAAACACACTTTTTTTTTAATGCATGGATTGAGATTTGACTTCAAATGTTATTCATTTTAATTCTGCCATCATGTTGCCTATGGGCTGGTACTATGAGCAATTGATTTCTGTATCTAACCAAAGCACTTATCACAAGGCCTGCTGCATGGGAGATCCTAGATAAAAGCAAACTAAATGTTGAAACACATTATTGCTACACATAAATATACATGGTTGGTCTTATCTATTCAGGAAGGCAGCCTCACAGTTCTCATCTAAAAATTAAAGTTGATTCTCACCACACCATTCTAGCAATTCACTAGAGTTACTGAGTTGTTGAGGGGAATAAAGCAGAATATATTTCCAAAACAAAATCCATATTTAAATGTTTTAAGATATTTAATAATTGAGGTATTTTATTACTTCAAATGGCCAGGTCTTAAGACGCAATTATTCCAAATTAGTGAGGTTGGTTTGGCAAGTACCCATGACCAGTTAGCAGGAATCATTCATGACCATGCTGAGAGTGGACCAAATCCCACCAATGATAACATGTGTGAGAGAAACACCAGGCTACCCAGTCCTCCTTATGCCCTTTAAATCATATGCTTATTGGTGGAAGATGCAAAGACTATAACAAGAATTTATATCTAGCATGGAGATAGCATAGAAGTCTTAAAATGGCAATTACCCCTTGAGAAACTAAAATTCACAAATGCTTTGGGGCTTTGATGAAGTTACTGACGGTGTTAAGCTAAGCTGGGAGGTGGAGTCACAGTGCCAGGCAATTAAGAAAACCACTCCTAGGGTCAAAGCAAGCCTGTAATTGGTGTGACAAATCTAAGGTAGTGGATGACTGCACCCACAGCACCTTCAGGATTTCTGTAAATGTTGTCTTCCATGATCCAAAAGTGTGCTGCATAAGGTTTACCATAAACAAGAACACATGCCCCCATACCACCATATACAAACACCTGCCAGTGCTCACTCTTTCTCTCTCTATTTTCCTCTCTTCATCTTCCCCCTCTCCTTTTTAGCATCTCTTAAGGGCCAGAGTTAGATAGAAAAGCACACAGCATGAAGCCCACAATATTTCTACAAACAAATGAGAGTAATATTTTTAAGAGAAATCTTAATTAGGATTCATTGAAAAGTAGACTAAATCAAAGCTAGCAAAGATGTTTATCTACTAGATTTTCAGGGGCACTGAAGAAGGAAAATACGTGAAAACAGAGTACAGTGCCTGGCACGGCATACTACGACATTCAATAATTGTTGAATAAAGAAACAAATGGAAGATGATATAGTATTGAGGGGGGTTACTGTAAAGTCCTGTGGTTGACTGTTTGTTGTATGTACTATGAGTGATCATCTATCATTTGAATTTAAATGATAAAGGCAAAGAATAATTTAAATAGTCATATTTGTTTGCTAATAGCTCTCCACTTGAGAACTGAGTGTGTTATTCAGGTACTGCATTATAAAATGTTTCATGAACAAAAAATAACTTATTTTCTTTAAACACATTAACAAGCAGAAAAACCTGAATTCTTTAAACAAAGTTGTTGGTTCAACAATAACCAGATGTTCTATCTTCCTTAATCAGGGTAGATATGTTTGAAGTTTCAACTTCATGTGATATATAACCTGTAAAAATGTGTTAAATAGACATGTTGTTCTATTTTTCCATCCAGCCAGCTACAAGAAGCTTAAGTCCGATGTGGTGGTTCCAAGAAGTCTTTAAGACCCTGACTATGGAACTTAAACTCACCATCCAAAATGATTGTTAGAGTTCCAACTATCATGTCTGTGTTTCCAGGAGCATAATGGAAGAAGGAAAACAAACAAACAAATAAACAGGACAAATAGAGGTCAAGTACTTCTCTAGATAAGAAAAGGAAATGCATGAAACTTCCATTTTCATTCTCATTAGGGAAAACTCAATCACTGAGACCAAACTAGATGAGAGATGTAGTCTTTGCTCATTATTAGCCTGTGGCCAAACACAAATTTGCGTGTTTCTAAAAATCTAATTATTATCAAAGAAGAAGAGTAAAACAAATCCTGAGTCACATAAAAACGTCTTGGCATTTCTGGAAGTTCTGCACCTCAGGTATTCCATTCTACCAGGATAATACCTTCAGATGTGAACCCATAACTCTCGCTTTCCCTTGAATGAGAAAGATAAAGATCTACACAGCGAATCTGTGGTTGATGTGTAGCTTTACATAACATGCCTTCTTTAAGGCATGTTTATGCCACAGGAAAGCATCCTAAGGCAAAGCAGTGTTCTTCCCTTGGGCCAAGAATGGAATAGTCGGCTGGTAAATCAGTGTAATTTGTGTCTTTTCTTCTTTGGCCATAAATTAGGTATTTGTTTTCCTGTTTTTATGCCTAGAGATAGAGTATGCTTAAATACCTTAAAATGTATGGCTTGGCTAACAAGACTTAAAATTGAATATTAATTGGTAATTTACTTACATAATCATTCCACAACCATAGGGGCACACAACACAGTTCCCAGAAACCCTCCACCCCCCAACAGACACATACACTTAATTCTTTGAATGTCAAAATTCCTTATTTACCAAGGATAGAACTGAATGTTTTACAAGGTGAATAAAATTTCCAGGCATTTGAAATACTATCATTTAAAATCTTTTATATAAACTTTATTATATCTTGGAAAACAACTACAGGCTTATAGTTTCTACACAGGAGGCAATTTTAGATAGTGGAATACAACTGTAAAACAGTACTCCAAATTGCAGGCTTCTAGACTTGCCTCTGCCTCTAACTTATTCTGTCCCTCAGGCAAAATAGATAAATTCCTGGTGCCTGTTTCCTCATCTATAAAATCAAGGGGTGAGTTAGTTTCCTTTGTGGCCTCTCAGCTATGACACTACATGGATACATGGATATTTGTTGTCACTTTCAATCAACCACAATTTTCTTCAAGAATCCATCTCTTCATATTTGGAAGTTGGTTTCACTTTGTAGGTCTTAAATTTATGTCTATACCTCATGGTCTCAGTATTCCCCAGTCCTTATTCTAGTTTGACAGTGTCAGCAAAGGGTCTATTTTTAGCAATTTCCCAAAAGAATTGAAAGAGAGTCTCATCTTTGCCTCATTACCTCTGAGAGCCTGTTCACTGAAGCCTGCTGTTTTTACACTGTGAGCCCAACTCCTGCCTGTAATTGTCACCAAGGTCAACACAGGTTCATCACCTCTGTCAAATGGGGGAATCAAAATGAGTTTTCTCATGTTGAAAACTGACTTGGATTTGAGTCCCTAGGGCTTGAGGTTATTCAACACTCACTAAATAAGGAAATGCTACGCTAAACAGCTTACAAAACACACACACACACCCACCCACACACACACACACACACACACACACAAGGACTTAGTAGTTACACTTGCATTTCTACCTCTTTCAAATTAAATTTCTTAGTAAAAGGAAATCACTGCTGCCTCCAGATAAAGTGTTTGATAGTACTTGTGCTTATATCAGAAGAGGCCAAGGAGGCGCTAATGTTCCTAAATACAGGCAGTCTTCTATGTTTATGATGTTGCAGGATTACTAACCCAATTGGAAGCTCAAACAGACAGCAAAGGTGGAAATAAGAATGAATTAAAAGCAGAGGACTGGTCTAATGGCTGTAGTGTTCACTTGTTCAGTAGTCAAGATAAAGTACACCATACTTCCTTATGTACAGATTCTGTTAGACTGCTGATCCATAAAAAAGCATGATACACTTTCAGAGCATGCACACATACTGACCCTGGGCACTTACCTAAGATCTTGGCAGCCATGGGAGGACCCACCCTCCCTCTTGTCCCATCTTTTATGTTCTATCTCCATGAGCCTCAAATTATTTCTGCTTTGGGCTTCTAGATTTGAACTGAAGATTATTCTTTAGCATATCTAACCTTGATTTTATCTTTTCTCAAAAGATGTTGCTTTTTGCTTGTGGGTAAAATCAGGACAAAGCTTTGAGTATTCCCAGCTGTCTCAGTAATGAACAGGCATTGCACTTCGTAATTTGAAGTTTTCAAATTGATGTTCTAGGTCAAAATGCAAATCCATGAGATTCTCTTTTACACAAAACTTCTGTTGCCTCTTATGGTAAAAATATTTATTTAAGATATCCTGTGTGATAAGGATCAGCCAGATACATGATAAATATTCTTTCTTTAATCTTCACATAAAGTAAATTATGAACCTGCTTTAAAGGTGATGCTTGGAAGATTATAAAGTGTAGGTTACTCAATCCATAAAGGAATATAACTATATTTCAAATTCATGTGTGCTTTAAACCTGGGCTCTTGCCATCAGCCTGGCTATGGCAATTCTAACTTGCTCATCTAACACCAATTAGCGAGTTAGGCCTTCCTTCCATGATATCACTAGTCACCTGCTCCACTGCTTGTTCAATATGCCAGTCAGCTATTACTGACTAGTTTCTGGACTCTTTTCACTAATGTCAACACACTGTGGTTCCTGCATTTGACCCTGCCTGTGTCTTTTGGGCCAGGATAATTGGCTGTTCCTAAAGACTGGGAATCACTTCACATTACTGGCATTTTGTGTTATCTCAGATAAGAACTCCTGCTAAGTCAGGACTTGTCCCCAAGCCCTGACGATGACCTAGCCTTCACTGGCTAGGTCATTGCTGAATCAAGGACTGCATAACTAAAAAGTGGGACAATTTATGCACTTGCCATACACCTTATCTCTTTATTTATTTTTATTTTTTAAATCTTTTGAAAAAAAATTTATCTCTATTTAAGAATGTCAACTTACCAACTTCCACTTTTTTTTTTTTTTTTTTTTTTTTTTTTTGGTCATTGCCTTTGGGAAGCCAAGAAATTTTGCAGATTCAAATACAGCTGAATAACATCAACTAGAAATATCATTTTGTGGAAGAGAATTTATACATTTCACTCCTTTTTTTATCTGTGTTGAACTGCAAAAAGTGGAAAATTGAATCATACGCTACTACCCGGTCAACAAATGTGCCCATGCTAGCAATGCTTTATGATGGCTTTTCAGAGCTGTAGCAAGTCCAATCCATGATTAAATACAAATTTTAAACTTCTTGCTTCACAAGAAAATGAGATTTGTGCTGTGGACTTTTTTCTAAAATGTTGAACCCAGCAGAAAGTCTCATCTTGCCATCCAGTTTTCCTTTCTACTATTTCTATTTGCATTCCATTAACATAATGTTGAAAAATGGAAACGACCATTTTTTTTTCATAACTGAGCACTGAGAGAAATGGAATATTCTGCGCACTTTTTAACTGCCTATTACTTTAGGATAGGGGCGGTGTGGCGTATTAAATGATTACAAAGTGATTTTTTCCTTGAGCTTACAGTCTTTCTGTATTCCCTATTTTTAACCATACATATTATATGAGGATCAAAGCATTCTGAAATGTATATTATCATTATGTGTAAACTCATATATCACTGAAAGTGTGCACATGACATCTAATAAGTATCTCACCTCTTTTGAAAGTCTGCTGCTTAATAGGTCTTATCTAACATTCCATGTAGACCTATTTCCTTGACATACTTCGCACTACATAGAGATTAATGCCCTAATCCAGGCCCAAACAAAATTCATTGATAGTGTTAAGACATCCTGATATGAGAACAGACATTTTAGAAAAGTCATGTTTAAATAGTTAATGTAAGCTATAACATATCCAGCCTCTGAGGCTAAATAGTGGCTCTTTGAATATAAAAGCCCTTTACAAAATGGCATACTTGTATTGACTCAAAAGCTCCAGATATTCCAAATGGATATGTTCAGGATTTATAAGGAATTTTTTTCAGGATTACAATACTACTCAATGTGTTCCTATGGATTTTGATAGTGTGGTAAAGTGTAAATTGTGATGTGTCAATGTATACACTTGCCCCCAAATATATATTCAAATTGAATGTGTAAGAGAGTGCGTGTACAATGGGGTGCCTGGGTGGCTCAGGGGGGTTAAGTGTCTGACTTTGGCTCAGGTCATGATCTTGTGGTTGGTGAGTGTGAGTCCCACATCAGGTTCTCGGCTGTCAGCATGGAACCTGCTTCAGATCCTCTGCCCCCTGTCCCTCTCTCTGCCCCTCCCCTGCTCACGATCTTGCTCTTTCTCTCTCAAGAATAAATAAAAACATTTTTAAAAAATGAGTGTGTGTACACGGATTAGAATGCTGGTAGATATATGAATTAATTTATGTAAAGTGACCCAATGAATGTTCTCAATCTTCTTAAAAAGAAGGAAAAAAAAAAAACCTGACAATGAATTTACCATGAACTCAGCTGCCAACCTTTGATCAGTGCATTGTTACTTACTTGATTCAATCATGAATACATTTACTTGCTAAAATAGCCCTGCAGGGCTCTAGGTCTTTAACTTACAGTGGAGTAGTCTTGTCTGAGTGTGAAAAGAAAGTCAGCCACAGCTTTAGCAGCATGGCTGCATTTATATATATATTATATATATATATAATTTATATATATATAATATATATAAAGTACATATATATAAAGTGTATATATAAAGTATATATCATATAATATATATATTATATATATATTATTTATATATTATATAAAGTATATATATATAAAGTATATATTATATATAATATATATATTATTTATATATTATATAAAGTATATATAAAGTATATATATGTGTATATATATATATGTGTATATATATATGTGTATATATATATGTGTGTATATATATGTGTGTGTGTGTGTGTGTGTGTGTATATATACACACACACACACACACACACACACACACACACATACTGTTGGTTTGCTTTCATTTTTGTTTCTTTCCTTTTAACAATATGGTGTATTATGGTGTATTAGGACAGACAGATACGCTCAGAAGCCCCTTTTCCCCAGAAAACATGTAAGCGAAGCCCTATGAAATAGTTTGGGTAATACATCTGGTAATGACTGACAGCATCTTCCTAGAATGGACCTCTGCAGACACAGATGGATGGAATGGTGTGGTGCTAAAGCCTGGGTCCCAGGAACAAGAGCTGGACAAAACACCCTAGTATTCACTTAAACCAGTCTGGAATGCAAAGATTTGGAGGGAAGAGTGTAATAAAAAGGCCTCTGACCAGAATATGAAACAAAATAATTGCAATAAAAAAGTAAAGGGTTTTCCAAAGACAGTGTCAAAGCTGGAAACATGAAACAAGACAATGTCTTAGAACTAGGTAGAATCAGTCTCTCATCTTTTTTTCCTAGACTATCATCCCTTTTTGCTATATTACTCAGTCTTCTGTGTGAGAATCACAGAATGTAAACAAAAACAACTGGTTTTGAGTGATATCCCATTCAGAAAAGGATAAGTCCTATTTACATAAAAGCCTTTGGAGCATTATTTTTCAGCAAGTCCTGTATGTTCTGTACTGTCCTGGGTAAACACTGACAAGGTCTAATTCTCCAACTTCCACTTGGTTAGCTTCCTATGGTTAATGAAATCTTTCTAAACAGAATGACCGTTTTTCTGCTTTCCTACTCCCAGTCTCTTTCCAGTCTGGTATCGTCTTCTAAGACACAAGAAAACAGGCTTTGAAATTTATTCCCTCATGCCCTCAAATACTGTAGTCTTAACAAAAGCCATTTATGAAACTAACATAGACCATTTCTTTGCATCATAGGCTGGGCTTTATCAGAAGCAGATCCTGGCTGAAAGATTCAGGTGCTACTGACATGTATTAAGGAAGTGTTCCCAAGTGGAACTAGAAAGGGGGAATAGAGGACCAGAATAGGAAGGAGAGAAGCCAAAGTTAAGATTTTAGGGAAGATGCAATGTGATCCCCAGTAGTGTTATGAAGAAGACATTACACCTGAATTCGCCCCACTTTAAGGTAAAGGAGATGGGCTTCTGCACTCCCCTGCAGTCTTTGGTTATGGGATATCCTGAATTGAGGTGAGGGTAGTAAAACTCGCAGATACTTCTGGATCTTTTCTTGATTATGTAGGTTTGTGTGCCTAAGAGCCAGCCTCAGAGGTTCCAAGTGTAAACTGTTAACAACAAAGCACACAGAAGCTGAATGATGGATTCAGAGGTGAGAAAATGGATTTCATGGATCTTATTGTGGTACCAACCAAGATCGAGTATCAGGTATATTGAATTTTCAGAAAATAAAAGTATTTCTAGGTGACTGAGTGGTGGTAGTGGGGTATACCTTACTATAATCTTTTATGCAGTTATTATATTATAACCCATATTTTCCAGAGGGGGACCTGAGTTTTAGAGTGGGTAGCCAGTTTCTGTAAGTCACTCAGCTTAGGTCAAGACCAACATGCTGGACTGAATTAAGAACCTGAAACCTTTCCTCCAGGTCCCTGTGCTACTCTCCATATATGATGCTTGACATCTACCGGACAGCTATGTAGTTGCCATAGATATCGTTTAGAATCCTGAATGGCAATGATGTCCATACAGTATTAGCAAGATTAATCATGTCCCAGTCTTCTGATCATTTCCCCCTGTCTTCAGTGGGAAATGACAGCCTGAAATGAAAGTGAGTGTCAAAGAAGGCAGTCGATTCTAAGAAAGCAGTTGTTTCTGAGAGTAGTGGATTCTGAATGCATATTGACCTTTTTTCCCCCCTTTTTTTTTACCTAGTTTTAACATTTGGATCAGATTATACAATATTACACACCGTCTTTTTGATCTCAGAATATTCATTAATTGTACGCTGAAAGCTATTTTTACCAGTAAAAATAAGCACTTTAATTATATTAAACATTGATAGAGATGGACATTTGTGCAGAGAAGGTAGCTTTCGAGTGACACAAGATCAGAACACATCAATGTGGATGGTCAAAACTGTCTCTTGCATTATTGGAACCAGAGTGATTACTTCAATTAGGTTTTTAGCCTCATATCTGTCTGTGAGATACTTAGGATTCCTCTCATTCCAGATGAATGGATTCAGTCATTACAGTTAAGAGAAGGAAGGAAGTTTGGGGCCTATTTGGTCCAGCTGATCCCACAGTCCATGTAGGCAAACTGAGATTCAGAAAAGGGAACTAACTTTCCCACAGGCACAAAACAAGTGTGATGACATCAGAGGTTCCTGCAAAGAGTGACCTTTCCAACACTTACTCCAGTATGTAATGACAGGCTTTAAATGTTCCCTTAGGACTCCTAAAACATCAAACCAATTTCAGGTTCATTATCCTCCAATCCATTCTCCATATTATACTAAGTACTTATGTTGGTCCTTTGGTTTAAATACTTCAAAGGCTTTATTTGGATTTACTGTGGCTCTTCCATATAATGTGTCTATCTACCTCTCTTATCTCCCCTCCTAACATTACTTCCCTATTTCTCCACTCCAAATATATATCAAAATTTTAATGTTCTTCTTACTTCCAATCACAAACACTTTCTACTCCCTTTCTGGTTTTATCTAGCTAAGATAAATCTACTAGGCATAGAAATGCTTCTGTCCCTTGTTTTCACAACTCCTGTGTATATTTCTAACAGAGTGCCTAGCACTGACTATTGTGATATTCTGTTGACATTGCTTTCTCTCTCAGTAGGCTATATTTACTTCTGGAGCAGAACTGTTGTCTAATTCATCACTAGACCACAGTACCTGGTGTATATGAAGCATTTAGTAAATGTGCTAATTGTTGAAAATATGAAAATGATACTACACATACTGCTGACATACCATTGTTCTCTGGAGGGCCCAAAAGACCATGTGAAAGTAACTATGAAGTATAGAGGTTGTGAATAATAAGTTTGATTAGTAATCCTCTGCCTCCTCTAATTCACTCTGTTTAATAGTTCCTCATCTTTTGGAGTCCAGTAATAAAAATTCAGATTCAGAATCTCATTGTGATGCAGATAACACACACAAATATTCTCCCCAGTAGGCTGAAGGGTGATAAAGGCAGCAAAGTAACGTTAAATATCTTTGTATCCTGCTTTTTTCAGGATATTTTTGGTTATAAGCAGCAGATGGTTATTTATAAAAGCAAAGTTATTGGCTCATCTGATTAGGAAATCTAGAGTTGTTCAAAGAAAGTCATTGCCATATGGAGAACCTTGAGTGGTATCTCTGATGCTTGTTCTCCCCTCTCAACTCCAATGTTCTTGGTTCATTTCATTGCTTAGATGGGATGTTTCCACATAGAGGAGAAGATCACTCTCAAGAAACCTACAGTTGCCTACTCACTGTTTACGAGCTCCAGTAAAAAGATTCAATTTCCTTGTTATCTGTGGTGCAGTCTTCCCAGGGAAAATCCAGCTGGCATGGCTTGGGATATACTAACTTGAGAGATTCTAAGATTATGTACCTATCACTTGTTGTTTAAGAGGTAGAGAAAAGGCAGTTGCTTTAAGATCATAATGGTTGAGATGAAGAGAGTGTCATCTTTGAAAGGGATGAATGGTGGAGTTTCACCAGGCATCTCTGGTGACTGATAAACAAATGACATGCATGTTTACAATAAGGCCAAAGGGAAGGATAGAAAATGAGGCCAAGACTACTATTCTCTTATTGTTCAACTATTTAGGACCTTGTCTTCAATTCATTCACGCCCTGTCCTGGACATTGGGATTAGAATGGTCCTAATTTCAGATGGAGTATCATGGGAGATAAGGAATATAAAATCAAAAGATGTTTGTATTCCAATGAAAAGTCCTCCATGTCCACAAATTCTTATATGAGTGTATTCCCCCCACATATACACATGTGAACTAAAAAACACAGAGTATATTTCTGTATACAATTATAGTTTTACATAATGTCAAAGAGATTGTTTAGTTAAACACATACCACCTTGGTTAATATTCAAGATGCCTACTTGAGCCTATTATCATCCTTTTATTTAGCACATATGGGTATGTCATTTTATTTTTTTTTAAGACTATGATGATGCCAATGAAGCTACCCACAGAAATATATTCAATGATTTCACACTAAAATATAATCAATGTGTCAGATGATGAAATCTTGGTTTGAAAGCAGGTGAATTAGAGGATGTAAAATCCAGGGCCGGTTATAAAAATGAAACTTAGTCTCAATTCCACCTCTTACCAGTTATGTTACCATGAGAAGTCATTTTAACACTTATTGATATAATTCTTCGTCAGTAAGACTGCCTAATGGAGTTGCTATCAGAAAAGAACTGTACTGGTAAAAAGTAAATTATAACATTGTATGTATAGATTAGCATTTTTTTAAATTAATCTCAAGATTCTGAGTAAAGTTTTTAATTCATATTTTCTCCCACCTCTTATTTATGTCTTCCATGATTTGATGTTCCTAGTGTAGATTTAAAAATATCCTTTATCATGTTTGCCTTTGTGGAAATAAGTAAAATGTATTTAGAAAGAGAAATAAAGAGATGAGGAAAAAATACATAAAGGGGGTAACTCTTATGCATCGGGATACACAAAATTGCAAATACTCAACACCATTAGTATGATTTCCACTGAAAGCGGCTAGAGATATGACAAAGTCCTAATCATACTCACAGATCAATCTAATCACAAAATGCCTGTGCTAGAAAGTCCATTAGAAGCCTCTAACACAAGACTGGAGAAATGCACAATACATCTCTTATTGTTGTTCTCATGGCAGACATAGCTCATCTTTATATACTCTATTTACATATTCTCTTTCATAGTTAGTTTCTACTTCTCCATCCAGTACTTCAGGCACTATGACTCCTCCTTTAGAAAACCAAACAAATAATACCAATCTGCTATGCCACACTGATCCACCCTGCATATGGTATAGTTGAAAATTCCAATACATGGAGAATCAATTCGCTAGGGGCAAAGAACAAACTACCACAGAACAAAAGCAGAGTCAGAGTTAGAATATAGGTTTCCTGATTCCCAGTTATGAGTGAAAGGATTTAAAACAACGTCACAAACCCAAAACAAATGTTAGGAACAAAAAGTGCATGTGGTGACCTTCAGACATTGGTTCCTTTGGGCATCAGAAAAAAATCCTAGCCAGCTGCTATATTAGCGTATTATAGATAGCAATGTCTGTGCTAGTTATGGAATGAAGAACTGACAAAAGACAATGTATATACTGTAAACAAACCATGTAGGAAAGAAAAAAACATGAAGCTACAATATGGCTTGGAGGAAAGCCATTTCTTTATTTAATATAAGAGTTATATTTTTATTTAATATAAGAGTTAACAAGGGAGTTTCTCTAAGCTGAGGAATTTTCTGATAAATTGAAGATAGGATTTAATTACAACATAGACTTTCTGAGAAGAAAAAAAATGACCGTGATAATAGGTCCAACTCAATTTGGTACAGTGATAATGTTTTCTAACTTCTTTTTTGGAGCCTGTGTTATAGGAAGACACTAGGTAACATCCACATATCATGTATCAGCCTAGCAATCATCCTAATTTAAAAATTTTATAAATTTTACAAATTACTAATTCTCAAGTTGGGCAATTATATTTTTCACGTTCCCTTTCTTTTCCTTCCTTCCTTCCTTCCTTCCTTCCTTCCTTCCTTCCTTCCTTCCTTCCTTTTCTTTCTTTTGTCTTTCTTTCTTTCTTTCTTTTTCTTTCTTTTGGATGCATATTACACTAGATTAGTGTATAATGTTTTCAGTTATAGTGCATTTTATATACCTATCTATAAATTATTTAGCACTTATTTAGCACTTATTTAGATTCAAAACCCACCGAAATGAAAGAATACATACAAGTGCATACCTCTTAGTTGTTTAAGACCAAATAAGAGATTAATGGTTGAAATTCTTTTTTATTTATTTATTTATTTATTTATTTATTTATTTATTTACATTTATTTATTTTTGAGAGACAGAGAGAGACAGAGCACAAGTTGGGGGAGGGCCAGAGAGAGAAGGAGACACAGAATCCGAAGGAGGCTCTAGGCTCTGAGCCATCAGCACAGAGCCTGATGCGGGGCCTGAACTCACAAACCGTGAAATCAGGACCTGAGCTGAAGTCGGACACTTAACTGATTGAGCCACCCAGGTGCCCCTGAAATTCTTTTTTAAAATTATGAAAATTTTGCTGTGTGAAATATAAGTATCTACATAAATGTAATACTGTAAAATCCTCATTTATACTAAATATATATCATACAAGGTATCTATTTTCTACATTATATGTAGTAATTACTGTATACACATTATTACATGGTTAGCAACTTATAGAGTGCCTCCTCACAAAAATACATTCCTATAACTATTTAGAGTGTGCAGAAGAGGGGATGCATAGTTCAGAAGCATGGATGTCGCACAGCTCTACCCATTGTACTACATGTGAGAAACTCTCTTCTGTAAATTGGACCAATGATACCTGCACTGGGGAAGAGGGATGTATAGATGAAATGTGATAAAGTATATAAAACTGTCTGATTCATAATGTGCAGTAGCTCTGTATGACCAGGGATTCTGAACATAGATGAGAGAACTGAAACCCACAGAAACTGAGAGAGGCTGCAGCAAAGGAGAAAGGGTATGGCTTTGCAGTGAGATAAAATGTACGGTAAATACACAGAACGGGCACTATGTTTCCAGTTACTCCAGAATAAGGACTCAACAAAAATGGCAACCATTGGGGGCACCTGTGTGGCTCCATCACTTAAGCAGGGGTAAGCATCCCACTCTTGATTTTGACTCAGATCATGATCTCACAGTTTGTGAGATCAAGCCCTGCATGGAGCTCTTTATTGACAACGCAGAGCCTGCCAGGGACTCTCTCTCTCTCTCTCTCTTGCTCTCCCTCTGCTCCTTCCATGCTTGTTCTCTCTCTCTCAAAATAAATAAATAAATATTTTTTTTAAAAAAGGCAGCCACTATTATAACAAACGTCTCCCATGTCCACAAATAGGAAGCAGCAAATGCTCACCATTAGAACCTATGTTTTCCTGCCACCAAACAGCCTCCTGTCCAATGAGAGCTCCCACTATGCTGACCTAAACTATTAAATTTCCCTGCAACTCAAATGTATTCAAATTCCTTGAACAGATCTGTTTGTTTTGTCACAGGGCCTTTGCATATGTTGCATCCTTCATTTAACATGCATTCCTTGGCTCTACTCAACCATCACTAAATCAATTTTTACTCTATTTGTGGATCTAATCAGAAAAAATCAATTCCTCCAAGAAGTTTCATGGACTCTTCCTATGAGGCCAAATGATCCATTGCATACTTTTATAACTTCACATGTTTCCTTCAAGCACGTATCAACATTATAAATCTTATTTATTAAGGTTAACATATATTAAAGTAAGTCTTCCCACTAGTCTGTAAGCTCCATGAGGACCAGGTCCCCAAACAGATGTGCTCATTTTTGTATCTCTAAGCATGCGTCATAATGTCTAGCACAAATACACACTCAATAAACTGTTACTGAAAAAAAGAAAGGAAATATTCAGATTTGCACCTAGTATTCCCAACAAGGTAGGTGTTTCAGCAGTTCATGAGAATGAATTTATTATTAATATATGCTCTTCTACAGCTTTGGAAGAGGAGAAGCCTTCTTTATCTTTTTTTTTTCCCCTCATAATACAAACAAAGGTCTTCCTGGACAGTCAGAGAAAGTCAGGCATGAATACTACCTACATGAGAAACTAAGGTTTTGCTAAATTAGCTGGCTGACTAAAGGAATTTGTGAATGTATGTGTGGTTCTGAGGTCTGACTTGCAATATTTGTGGAAAGTTCATGCTCATTTACTTGGAAAACCTCTTAAGTCAATCTCATTAGTACAGAGATAGATGTGGAGTACGAATAGCAACAGAAATGAGACAGCCTCCACCTAATGTTCTGGGCAACTAAATAGATACAGATCTAGGATCTGAATACTAGAGTGTCAAAAAATTATACACACACAGACACAGTCTGAAAAAAGATCTTAATATTAAAATCTCTCTTTATGGGGGCGGAAGGGAGAAGAGGAGAAAAGATGCCAAATCAAAGACGGCAGAGAGAATTCTAGAGTTCAGATAATTACTCCAACTCTCCTTCAGCTTGTTGACATATCTACTTAAATCCATCTTAGAATTGAAATTGACAAGGCGTAGTGCTCTTTGAAAATAAAATGCTTCTAGATAGTTATATAACTACTCAGTCCACAATTTTATCTGCACCATGCACTAATAGCTCTCTATAAATATTGCTAAATTATTTGCTAAATTGGAAGACACAGTTATGTTTTATCATCACTCCCTAAACTACTGGCAAAATAGTGATGCTTTGAAAATATTTAACTGTCAGTTTTTATCAATTGATCAGCGGTAAGCAGTTTCTTAGATTAAATAAGATCAAATGGGATTTGTGGCTGTCAGATTTTCATTTGGCTTGTTCAATCATTATTTAAATTGCATTTCTGTATATATAGCAATATGTTAATTTGTTAGACAATGCATGCAGAAGTGATGTATGTTGCATTTTAAAAATTAGTTGAGTGAGGTGGTTCAATGTTGTACTGTCTAAAGTTAAGTATAAACTTTATAGTAAAATCTCCAAATGTTGTTAATGACAAATGGAATTCAACCTGATGGACCTGTGCTTCTATAAACATTTTGTACTTGCCTGTGCCTCCATAATAATAGATTTTCTTAGTTCAATAAGCACATTCATTTGTAACAATGGAAATGATTTTATCTTACCTGTATCACCCAGTACTGCCCTACTAAAAAGAAGCATCTTCCCATTCTTTTTCTTTTAGTGTTTACTTACTTATTTTGAGAGGGAGGGAGGGAGGGAGGGAGGGAGAGAGAGAGAGAGAGAGAGAGAGAGAGAGAGAGAGAGAGAGAGAATGAATCCCACACAGGCTCCAGGCTTGGTGCTGCATCCAACACAGGGCTGGAGCATCCTTCCATCCTTAGAGCCAAGTTTAAATGCCTCGGCCTCTTGTCCCTGCTAGTCAGCTCACTGGAAGGCCATGTGGCCCGCCTCTGAACTCTCACCGTGTGTTTCTCCCTCTCTTTTACATAAGGCAGTTTTTACCTTTGGAGACAGTTATCTGGTTGGCAAACTTCTCCTTCTTACCAAAGCATATAGGAGTTGAGGACTGCATAGGTCTAGAATCTCAAGCTGTGGTTAAACAGCATGCATATACAGAGAGGTAATCTGAGGTTCTCTTCAGCTCTCTCCCAGTGTCATGTGGACAAAGATAATTTACACAATTACCCTTTAGATGTGCCAGGGCTCAGAAACAAGACCAAGGCAACTGGTATTTAGACCACACTAATGCTGAAAAGTTATCCTCAATTCGGGATAGCATGGATTCTTTTCCCGAAAAGGTATTTTGGGGGCACCTGGGTAGCTCAGTAGTTTAAACCTCTGACTCTTGATTTCAGCTCAGGTCATGATCTCACAGTTTGTGAGTTCAAGTCCCGCATGAGGCTCTGAGCTGATGGTGCAGAGCCCGCTTGGGATTCTTTCTCCCTCCTCTCTCTGCCCATGCACTCTCTCTCCCTCTCTCATTCTCACTCTCTCTCATCCTCTCTCAAAATAAATAAACAAAAAAAAGGTATTTGGGGAGAGCTTGGTTGGCTCAGTCAGTTAAGCGGCTGACTCTGGCTCTAGTCATGGTCTCACGGTTAGTGGGTTGGAGCCGCGTGCCAGGACCTGTGCTGACAGCTCAGAGCCCAGAGCCTGCTTCAGATTCTGTGTCTCCCTCTCTCTCTGCCCCTCCCCCACTCACACTCTGTCTCTTTCAATAATGAATAAATGCTAAAAATGTTTTTTAAAGTGGTATGTAGCATTTATCATGGTTTTAGCAGACATTCTTCAGGATTTTCCACTTCCTAAAAGAGTGACAATAGAATATTCTTCAAGATAAAATATATCTTTAAAACCACAATAAAAAAATTTTAAAAAAAATTTTAAAAAGCAGCAAAAACAGAGGTAATCTATGCTACATAAAAGCTCTAGCTCATCGTTTAAAACAATGCAACACCAAGTAAACTTCAAATATGAGAATACAGGAGCATATTAACAAAATAATGTTTGTTAATAATATGTTGTGAAGTTAAAAAGCATATTAATGTACACAGTGGTTAAAAAAAAAAGACCACCACAATTCTGAGTATGTGTGAGTATGAACACTTACTAGTATAGAATACTTAAGGGCTCACATCGGCATGCTTAGGTTGGGTATTTACTAACCAGAGAAAGTTACAGATCTTCCCTGACTTATGACGAGTCTATGTCTGGATAAACCCATCATAAGATGAAAATGTCATAACCCAAAAATGCATTTAATACAGGTTATCCACCAAACATTATTTAGCTTAGCCTGCCTGAATTAAACATTTTCAGAACACTTATATGATTATCCTACAGTTGAGCAAAATCCTCTAACACAAAGGCTATTTTATAATAAAAGGTTGAATATCTCAGGATTTAATTGAATACTGTACTGAAAGTGAAAAACAGAATGGTTGTAGGGGTACAGAATGGTTAGAAATACATCAGTTGTTGACCCTCATGATCATGTGGCTGCCAGGAAGCTGCAGGCAGCTGCTGGGCTCAGCATCATAAGACAGTATGAGGTGGCATACTGCTATATCAGGAAAAGATCAACATTCAAATTTGAAGGACAGTTTCTACTTAACATGTATCACTTTCAAACCATGATAAAGTAAAAAAAAAAAATCATTAAGTTGGGAGGTACCTGGGTGGCTCAGTCGGTTGAGCATCTGACTCCTGATCTAAGGTCTTGATCTTAGGGTTGGGAGTTCAAGTACCATGTTGGGCTCCATGCTGGGTGTGTGAAGCTACCTAAAAAGAGCTGGAAGTTGAACCTTCATAAGTCAGGGACCATATATATCTACTAATTAGATATTGCTAACAAGGAAAAGTTATTTCATTTCTCTTTGTTTCATTTTTATTATTTTTAAAGTGGAAATACTAAAAACAGCTAAGTCTACAGATGGAATGAAATAATGCATAAAAGGTATTATGAACAAAAATTTAGCCAGAAGAGTAAAAATTGGGTATTTGATTTCTCATATATAAAGACTAAAATATTATTTTATTAACTATGGCTGTCAATGGTTGTATTTCGGTGGCCAGTTTTAGCATTTCTCTTTACTTATTATTTTTTCTTTCTGGCCTTTCTAACACTAATGAATAGGCATTATTTTTTTAACCACAAAAAATGCCTATAAAATATATCCCTTTCAAACTTCTCTGATTCCACCTCCACTTAAGATTTCCATTGATTTCTACCAGGGATATGTGTGTACATGGAAAGTAGACGTTACTCACAATAATATAACACAAGGCTCTCTAATATACAACTCAAGCTCATGTGATAGTAGAGTGACCTGCCAGCAAGTGACAGTTTAAATTTGAAAAGATCAAATATATTCAATCTGTGGGTATTATCTAATGGGCGCCAGATGCCACACTGAAGTGTGCAAACTGAATGTTTCTTAGGGAATCTACCAGGTAGCAGGCAGACAATATCTGTCTTCAGAGCAATCCTAGCTTCCTAAAAGGAAATATCTCAACACATCTGACTTTCCCAGGGGTAGTGGATCATATTTTGTACAGCAACATCAACAACATTGTGTACTATAAATTTACTAAGCATATATTCAAGAAGCATTTGTTCAATGCTTGGGGAACAAATGTTGGGAGAAAATTATACAAATGTGCATTACTTCAAAGATTTAAAGGAGCATCATATCTGTAATGTTGACAGTGTTAGACTATTTTTAAAACATATCTTCCAAGATTTTTGGATGATCTAGTAAGCTATTTCCCTTATGGTCAAGTGCATGTACTAGAAGAAATATGGCCAAGGTTAAATAAGAAGTCTTCAGCTCTACAGTCCAGTGAGTATGATGCATCAGGCAAAGGCTGGTGCTGGGATTTCAGTGACCTTGGCCTTCTGATAACTAAGGCAAGCTAACATGAAACTTTCCCTGCAGGAATTAATGTGTAAAAATGAAATTGTCACAAAGTGCTTATTTGTACCTGGGTCTTCAAAATTCATACATATTAATCTGAAAGTATTAATTAATTGCTTTAAAATTTCTATTGAGTACTTAGAGCTCTACGTTCTATGAATGGTTAATTTCATGTGTCAACTTAGCAGGGCCATGAGGTGCACAAATATTTGGTTAAAAATTATTTCTAGATATGTCTGTGATGGCGTTTCTTGATGATATTAATCTTTTAAAATTTCTCTGGTTATTTTATGATGAGATTAGCATTTGAATGGATAGACTATGCCAAGCAAATTGTTCTCCTTCATATAGATGGATTGCATCCAATCCATTGAAGGCCTGAAAGGAGTCAAAGGGGTAACAAAAAATGCTTTCTTTTGGCCTGTCTTGAATTGGGACATCAGTCTTCTCCCACCTTTGGACTCAAGCTCACACTGGAATTTACACCATTGACTCTGTTGGTTTTTAGGCCTTTGGACTAGAATGATACCATTGGCTCTCCTGGGTCTCCAATTTGCCAGCTACAGATCTTAAACATCTCAGACTCTATAATTATGTCAGCCAATTCCTTATACTATATCTCTTGGTATTTGCAAGATGCTTTTCAAAACAGATCATATACTACTAACTATTATGGAGTAATCCTGAACTCTTTTCATATGTATTTATGGACTACAATTGTTTAACAATGGTCAACATTACAAATAACACATGAGTAATGAGATACATTAAAATTGTTATTTTAACTGAATGAATAATCAAGAAAGTCCAAAGTCCTAAAGTTCATTTCAAGGTATATATAACAATTTTAGTTATCTTTGTTCAGAAGAACAGCATATCTGGATTTGAAGTTTTCTGTTGTTTATAGATTATCTCCTCTATGGAATGCCAAGATATACATTCTGAATCCAGCCGCTCAAAAACTAGTGTCCCGGAGATGCCTTGGTGGCTCAGTCAGTTAAGCATCCAACTCTTAATTTCAAGCTAAGGTCACGATCTCAGGATGGTGAGACTGAGCCTGTGTCAGGCCCCATGGTGGGCATGGAGCCTGCTTGAGGTTCTCTCTCTCCCTCTGCCCCTTGTGTGTGCACACACATGCTCGCTCTCTTTAAAATAAAAAATAAAAGTTTTATCCTGGTATCCTGGACTGCTTTTGAGCCCGAGGTATCTCTCATTTGTATAGTTATCTCTGGCACTTCCAAAAATATTGGACACCATGCATGCACTCAGGAAATATTTCTTGAAGAAACAGACAAAGTCACTCTGTTATTAGACAAACATTGTTGAGACTGTGTGCTTGGAAACTTGTATAAGATAACTCCACTTTCAATGGAATTTAAATAATATCCTGCATTATGTTTCATTTCTGGTTAAACCAATAGCCCTACTAGGCTATTTTGTGTGCATGCCTATTGTAGTTCAATCACTTTATTCTTGATATAGAATCATATTTTTTTCTGGATTAAATTTTTTGCTACTAAAATGTTTTTTTTTTAAATAACAACAACAACAACAAGTGAATTGCCTTCAGTGACTTAACTAGTAATTATGTTATTAGGCATAATTACTAGGCACCTTTATTTTAGATGCCTTGGTCTATTTTAGGGGCTTAGAGGCAGGTAGTAATTGATAAAAGAAAAATCAGCTCTCATTTCTGTCACTTATAAAGATAATTATCATTGTGAGCATTCACAATATGCCAGACAATGTCTTAGAGATATTTAATATGAAACATCATAGCTTTACCGTTGAGCACTGAGACCATACAAGACAACTTGTGCTTATGTACAATATCTGAAATTCTCACCCCAAATCATTTTAATTCTTATTCTTTTGATGATTAAATAGAAAAAAATCATAGGGGTTACTATAATGCTAAGATCATAGGGCCAGAAGTTGTTAAAAATAAGCTTGGAATATACATCCTTTTGTTGTTAAAACCCAATTTCATTGCATCATATGCAATGAAACTTCTTGTTTTGGCATTTGCTCCACTTGGATCCTTTCATGCCTTCAACAGGATAGTCTGTGCTTGAATTACTGGCAGTTTTCTCATTGGAAAGCTCACCAAGATGCCGCCTTACTTGCATGGCTTTGATGTTAAATCTTTCTTTCATACCCTCTTATTTTGTTTGCTAAGCAATTAACAGATTGATCTTCTAGAAAAATATCAAAACACAAGAATATTTTTTTTTAACTGCTGTGTGTTCCTCTTCCAAAGTTTTAAAGTAATTTCATCTCCATAGGCTGTTCAGGTCCATCTACTTAAATCTTTGTGTCAAAAGATTTAGAATATGCCTCAGAGGTTATACCCTTATATCTTTCTTCTGAAAATAAAGACTGTGGCTTTGTTATTTCAAAGCAATATGCTTAATTATCTTGACCTCAGTTTCCTTTCTTGCATCAACCTCTCAGGCTATTTGAAAGGATATTAGGTAATTTACATGAATGTATTTTGCATATGACAGTCACTTAAGAAATATCACTTTGCCCTTTTTCCTTCTTTGTAGGACAGTTAGTTAACTGTCTTTGGTAGGCCTTCCTTTGTGTGAATATTTGGTTTAAAGGTGCAAGAGTATCAATATTTGTATTACTATATGGCACAGAATATTTGCTAAAAAATATTCATTTAATTTTGGAGGTAATCCTTGATGACAAGTGTCACAGCCTTCATTTTAAGGAGAAGGAGACTGTCACACAGTTCAGAAGTAACAGAGCTCAGGTTCAAAAGCACATCTGTCTGGCTCCAAAGGATTTATTTAACACACAATATCACTCTATATGGAAAGGAGCCACAGTTTTTTAAGTGCCATACCATAATTAGCAAGTTTCTTATTTAATAAATCTTCTAGAACTATTTAAACTGAAAAGTTAGATTTTTTTCAACAAATTCTATTCAGAAAGTCACATACATTGCCAGTGAAGTAGCCAGTATCTAAGGGCTGAATAGACTTCCTTCTTATCCATTAAGAACCAATAGTTTCTCTCATTAATATCAGCTCTTTGTTTAAAAAGATACATAAAAGATACATGACCTTAACTACTTATATTAATTAATTTCAGTGAGAAATATTTGTTACTTTGCAAATTCCAGATCCACTCACAAAGGAGAACTACTCTAATTAAAAAAGACCACTTAGTGGTGTACTATGTGGAGAAAAAGAAAGAATGAATGAGAAAGAATGAAATGAGAAAGACTGAGATGAGAAAGAATGAAATATGGCCCTTTTTAGCAACGTGGATGGAACTGGAAAGTGTGATGCTAAGTGAAATAAGCCATACAGAGAAAGACAGATACCATATGTTTTCACTCTTATGTGGATCCTGATAAACTTAACAGAAACCCATGGGGAAGGGGAAGGAAAAAAAAAGAGGTTAGAGTGGAAGAGAGCCAAAGCATAAGAGACTCTTAAAAACTGAGAACAAACTGAGGGTTGATAGGGGGTGGGAGGGAGGGGAGGGTGGGTGATGGGTATTGAGGAGGGCACCTTTTGGGATGAGGACTGGGTGTTGTATGGAAATCAATTTGACAATAAATTTCATATATTGAAAAAAAAAGACCACTTAGGGGGTGCCTGGGTTGCTCAGTAAGTTAAGTGTCTGACTCTCAATTTTAGCTCAGGTCATGATCTCACAGTTTGTGGGTTCAAGGCCCATGCTGGGTCCGTGCTGGTGGTGCGGGTACTGCCTGATGCCCTAAGCATGAAGCCTGCTTGGGATTCTCTCTCTTTCCCTCTCTCTTTCATTTCTCTCTCCCATTCATATTATCCCTCCCTCTCAAAATAAATTTTAAAAATCTTAAAAAAACCAGTATATACCAGACGCTCTACATATATTGTTTTACTTAATGCTGAAATATTCATTTCCTCATTCAATAAATATTCAAGTAACTTCCTCATTTCCAGTCACTGTTCTAGATCATAGGGATGCAATTATTAGCAAAAACAGACCTGGATTTGACTTCATGTCACTAAAAATATAATAATAATAAAGACACTAATCAGATCTTTAGGCTGAAAAGTATAGAAAGGTTAGGAAAGAAATTGAAGACGACACAAAGAAATGGAAAAACAGTCCATGCTCATGGATTGGAAGAACAAATATTGTTAAATGTCTATATGACCCGAAGCGATCTACACATTCATTCCAATCCCTACTAAAATAACACCAACATTCTTCACAGAGCTAGAACAAACAATTTGAAAAGCGGCAGGGAACCAAAAAAGACCCAGAAAACCCCAAAACCCCTGAATAATGTTGAAGAAGAAAACCAAAGCTGGAGGATCATAATTACAGACTTCAAGCTGTATTACAAAGCTATAATTATCAAGACAGTATGGTACTGGCACAGACACAGACACATTGATCACTGGAACAGAATAGAGAACCAATGGAAAAAAGACAGTCTGGTTAGCAAATAGTGTTGAGAAAAATGGACAGTAACATTCAAAAGAACGAACCTGGACCACTTTCTTATACCATACACAAAAATAAACTCAAACTAGATGAAAAACCTAAATATAAAACAGGAAAACATCAAAATCCTATAGGATAAAACAGGCAAATACCTCTCTGATCTCAGCCACCGCAAATTCTTATTAGGCATGCCTCTCAAGGCAAGGGGAACAAAAGAAAAAATGAACTATTGGGACCTCATCAAGATAAAAACTGTATAGTGAAAGAAACAATCAACAAAAAAGGTGACTGATGGAATAGGAGAAGATATTTGTAAATGACATAATAGGTAAAGGGTTAGTATCCAAAATCCTATAAAGAATTTATCAAACTCAACACCCAAAAAACAAATAATCCAGAGAAGAAATAGGCAGAAGACACAGACACTTTTCTGAAGAAGACATCCAGATAGCAAAGAGACACATGAAAAGATGCTCAACATCACTCATCATCAGAGATAAATAAATCAAAACCACAATGGGATACCACCTGACACCTGTCCGAATGGCTAAAGGCATTAACAACTCAAGGCAACAACAGATGTTGCTGAGGTTGTGGAGAAAGGGGATCACTTTTGCACTGCTGGTGGGAAGTGCCACCAGCACTATATATATATATATATATATATATATATATATATATATATATTTCATATATATGACATATATAATATTTATGCATTTTACTGTGATATATATGTACATATAATGTAATATGTATTTTAATATGTATTAATATGTATATATGTATATATAATGTAATGTACTTTTACTGTGATATATATAAGTATATATATATATATATATATATATATATATATATATATATATAATGTAATATTACTTGGCAATCAAAAAGAATGAAATCTTGCCATTTTCAACAATATGAATAGAACTAGATGGTATTGAGCTAATACAATAAGTCAGGGAAAGACAAATGTCATATAACTTCACTCAGATGTGGAATTTAGGAACACAACATATGAACATAGGGGAAGTGAAAGAAAAATAAGATAAAAACAAAGAGGAAGATAAACCATAAAAGACTTTTTTAAATAAAAAAAAAAATAAAAAAATAATGTAGAGAGAAAGGGAGAGAGAGAATCCCAAGTAGGCTCCACACTTAACATGGAGGCCAATCTCACAGCTTTGAGATCATGACCCAAGCTGAACTCAAGAGTCAGACAACCAGCTGAGCCACCAGGCACCCTGATCAGAGACACTTAAACTATAGAAAACAAACTGAGGGTTGTTGGAGGGGTGTTGGGTGGGGGGATGGGCTAAATGGGCAATGCACATTAAGGAGGGCACTTGTTAGGATGACCACTGGCTGTTATATGTCAGTGATGAATCACTAAGTCCTACTATTGAAACTGTTATTACACTATGTTAACTTGGATTTACATTAAAAAATAATAAAATAAAATATTTTTCTTTTAAAAACAAAAGATACTCCCCAATGTTTATAGCAGCACTATCAACAATAGCCAAAGTATGGAAAGAGTATAAATGTCTATCGATGGATCAAAGGATAAAGAAAATGTGGTGTACATATAAAATG
Source organism: Neofelis nebulosa (assembly GCF_028018385.1). NCBI lineage: Eukaryota > Metazoa > Chordata > Mammalia > Carnivora > Felidae > Neofelis > Neofelis nebulosa. The sequence goes on from NC_080798.1 coordinate 40,141,609, forward strand.
GATTATTACCCAGCAATCAAAAAGAATGAAATCTTTCCATTTGCAACCACGTGGATGGAACTGGAGGGTATTAGGCTAAGTGAAATTAGTCAGTAAGAGAAAGACAAAAATCATATGACTTCACTCATATGAGGACTTTAAGAGACGAAACAGATGAACGTAAGGGAAGGGAAACAAAAAATAACATAAAAATGGGGGGGGAGACAAAACATAAGAGACTTTTACATACAGAGAATGAACAGAGGGTTACTGGAGGAGGTGTGGGAGGGGGGATGGGCTAAATGGGGGAGGGGCATTAAGGAATCTACTCCTGAAATCATTGCTGCACTATATGCTAACTAATTTGGATGTAAGTTACTAAAAAATAAAAATAAAAAATAAAACAAGTTAAAAAAATTAGCAAATTTAATTAACTGAAGAACAGAGGGAGAAAAAGGAAAAAAGAAAACTTTCAGAGAGTGGGACAAGAATGGGAAAAGTCTGTGGTAAGAGGGAACAAGTTGAGCTAAACAGCAGGGAGAGGGTGGAGGGAACATTGAGGGTTGGTATGATGCAGGGAGAAAAAATCTGTTCTCTTGGATCAGAAAGGGCTTCTTTGTGGAAATGCCATTTAAATTGAGAAGTGGCATTTAATGACACCTTTTTCCTATTTTCCTTTTTTAAAAAATATATCTGTCGGAACACCACTGAAATCTTATTTCAACACACTGTGTAAGCAAACTGTGCAGTGAAAAAACCATAGGACTAATGTAATAAAAATGTGGATGTTCATAAACTCCTTAATAATACAGTGTTCCAAGTAAAATCCATGGGATTTATGTGACATTAGGTATTTTTAGAAAGCTCAGACCAACAAATGGCAAGACTTAGAAAAAGAAAGAAAGAAAAAAAAAGCCTTAAAAATAAATTCCATAGGCTACCAAGGCTGTCTGCTGGATTTTTCACTGGTCAGGAATACATATATTCTAACGGCAAATGATGGGAAAGAAAATTTCCCATTCACCTAATGCATGTCCAATACGAACTTAATTACTTTCATCAGTACAGTAGAGCAAAAAATTGAGCAGGAAGGGAAAACACCAATGTGCTTCAACCTGATAAATCTATCCCCAAGCCTCTTTCTCTCTGGTGGAGTATTGTTTAAGTGGCTAGTTTTAGTATATCATGTTGCGATATTTATATTGATATAGGTGAATCCAAAATATGAAGTGATACAGGTGGCATTTAACTTTCAAATTTTCAATTTGTTGGGACTGAGGATGTTTACAGGCTTTCTCCTCAAGTACTCTCTGTAGTTCAGGTTTGGCTCCTGGACAGGAAGTTGTTCTGTACTGATATGACAGAAAAAAGCATATGTGTGTAGTTGGGGAGTTAAATGGTCATCTGGTATATGAAGAATGGCATCCACAGTCTCTGGAACATGTCTTGGAATTGAAAAAAGATGACTATCAAATCCTGAGTTCTAGCTTCTTTCTTTATAAATAAATGCTTTACACTATAAAGATAATAACCATAGAACTGCTGAGAAAGAGAGAAAACAAGTCACCCACACCTAGTCATACCATCTAGTCACAACCAAAAGAAATAATAACAACAGCAGCAACAGCAGCAATAATAATAACTGAAATTCATTGGGTACTACCATGGGCCTACTGTTTCAAGTAAATTATTTCTAATCATTATACTAACCTCCCATACTATAACCAATATCCTCCTTTTACACTTGAGGAAAACTGCTCAGAGGGATTAAATTACTTGTCAGATATATCACAGAGCCACTGAGGGCAGAAAACCAAGATTTAAAATAAGAAATACTTTATTTAGGCTTTTACTGTGGCATGTGGCTTTTCAGTCATTTTTCCCAAATATGTACTTTTTATTTGCATGTTTGTTCTATTCAGTTTTATTTCAAGCTTGTCATTACATGCCACATTAATTTTCACTCCTAATTTCTTAAATCATCTATTTTATTACCTATGTTATTACAAGATTGCTATCATTATCAATATACATTAAAAAACCCAAGTATATGTACTTTATTATGTCTAACCAATAATTTATATCTTGACCATTTTGCTTGTTTTCCTTTTGTTTCTATATCATAAAAAAATGATACAATATTTTTATATAAAGCTTTTTCTGCATTTTGGATTATTTATTTCAGATGGCTTTCTAGACCAAAAAAAAAAAAATGACTCACTCAAAGGTATTAGACTTGTTTTTTAAATATTTAAAATCTAAGGCCTAAATCATAAGAAATATGCATATGACAAAATTAATACTCATATTGATTAAACTCTGTAGTTCCAGGTTTTCCCAATTCATCTACCAATTAGGCTATAGAAATTTACTTGACCAAAATAGATATGCATTTTAAAAACTCAATAGTATTAATCTGTGCTGGGCCTATAAGGGTTATCCTGTTGAAGTCTTTAAAGTCAAAGGTACTCATCATTCATGAATCTAAAGAAATGACCTATGTATTAAGTAGTCTGTAAGAAAAGATATTCTATGTTCATTTGCATTTCCACTGACCCATTTCTTTCTGCTTAATAACATTTTAAATTACTCGAATTAATATGGGAGAAAAAAATGAACTACTTAGCTGAAGTCAGTAAAATTATCAGATCTATTGCTATTACATAGTGTAAATAAATGCTTTGTCCTTAAGTATGTTTGCCTTAAATAATAACTAATTGTAATACCTATTTAAAGTAGACAAATATAAAGCATATCAAACTACAAGCATTGTTTAATTTTAAATGTTTTTTCAAGAACAATAGACTGTATATGCAGAGGTATATGTACCTGTGTATGAATTCTCCCTTAAAAATTTTTTTTTAATGTTTATTTATTTTATTTTATTTTTTTTATTTTTTTATTTTTTTTAAATTTATTTATTTATTTATTTTTTTAATATATGAAATTTACTGTCAAATTGGTTTCCTTACAACACCCAGTGCTCATCCCAAAAGGTGCCCTCCTCAATACCCATCACCCACCCTGCCCTCCCTCCCACCCCCCATCAACCCTCAGTTTGTTCTCAGTTTTTAACAGTCTCTTATGCTTTGGCTCTCTCCCACTCTAACCTCTTTTTTTTTTTTTTCCCTTCCCCTCCCCCATGGGTTTCTGTTACGTTTCTCAGGATCCACATAAGAGTGAAACCATATGGTATCTGTCTTTCTCTGTATGGCTTATTTCACTTAGCATCACACTCTCCAGTTCCATCCACGTTGCTACAAAAGGCCATATTTCATTCTTTCTCATTGCCACGTAGTACTCCATTGTGTATATAAACCACAATTTCTTTATCCATTCATCAGTTGATGGACATTTAGGCTCTTTCCATAATTTGGCTATTGTTGAGAGTGCTGCTATAAACATTGGGGTACAAGTGCCCCTATGCATCAGTACTCCTGTATCCCTTGGATAAATTCCTAGCAGTGCTATTGCTGGGTCATAGGGTAGGTCTATTTTTAATTTTCTGAGGAACCTCCACACTGCTTTCCAGAGCGGCTGCACCAATTTGCATTCCCACCAACAGTGCAAGAGGGTTCCCGTCTCTCCACATCCTCTCCAGCATCTATAGTCTCCTGATTTCTTCATTTTGGCCACTCTGACTGGCGTGAGGTGGTATCTGAGTGTGGTTTTGATTTGTATTTCCCTGATGAGGAGCGACGTTGAGCATCTTTTCATGTGCCTGTTGGCCATCCGGATGTCTTCTTTAGAGAAGTGTCTATTCATGTTTTCTGCCCATTTCTTCACTGGGTTATTTGTTTTTCGGGTGTGGAGTTTGATGAGCTCTTTATAGATTTTGGATACTAGCCCTTTGTCCGATGTGTCATTTGCAAATATCTTTTCCCATTCCGTTGGTTGCCTTTTAGTTTTGTTGGTTGTTTCCTTTGCTGTGCAGAAGCTTTTTATCTTCATAAGGTCCCAGTAATTCACTTTTGCTTTTAATTCCCTTGCCTTTGGGGATGTGCCGAGTAAGAGATTGCTACGGCTGAGGTCAGAGAGGTCTTTTCCTGCTTTCTCCTCTAAGGTTTTGATGGTTTCCTGTCTCACATTCAGGTCCTTTATCCATTTTGAGTTTATTTTTGTGAATGGTGTGAGCAAGTGGTCTAGTTTCAACCTTCTGCATGTTGCTGTCCAGTTCTCCCAGCACCATTTGTTAAAGAGACTGTCTTTTTTCCATTGGATGTTCTTTCCTGCTTTGTCAAAAATGAGTTGGCCATACGTTTGTGGGTCTAGTTCTGGGGTTTCTATTCGATTCCATTGGTCTATGTGTCTGTTTTTATGCCAATACCATGCTGTCTTGATGATGACAGCTTTGTAGTAGAGGCTAAAGTCTGGGATTGTGATGCCTCCTGCTTTGGTCTTCTTCTTCAAAATTACTTTGGCTATTCGGGGCCTTTTGTGGTTCCATATGAATTTTAGGATTGCTTGTTCTAGTTTCGAGAAGAATGCTGGTGCAATTTTGATTGGGATTGCATTGAATGTGTAGATAGCTTTGGGTAGTATTGACATTTTGACAATATTTATTCTTCCAATCCATGAGCAGGGAATGTCTTTCCATTTCTTTATATCTTCTTCAATTACCTGCATAAGCTTTCTATAGTTTTCAGCATACAGATCTTTTACATCTTTGGTTAGATTTATTCCTAGGTATTTTATGCTTCTTGGTGCAATTGTGAATGGGATCAGTTTCTTTATTTGTCTTTCTGTTGCTTCATTGTTCGTGTATAAGAATGCAACTGATTTCTGTACATTGATTTTGTATCCGGCAACTTTGCTGAATTCATGTATCAGTTCTAGCAGACTTTTGGTGGAGTCTATCGGATTTTCCATGTATAATATCATGTCATCTGCAAAAAGCGAAAGCTTGACTTCATCTTTGCCAATTTTGATGCCTTTGATTTCCTTTTGTTGTCTGATTGCTGATGCTAGAACTTCCAGCACTATATTAAACAGCAGCGGTGAGAGTGGGCATCCCTGTCGTGTTCCTGATCTCAGGGAAAAAGCTCTCAGTTTTTCCCCATTGAGGATGATGTTAGCTGTGGGCTTTTCATAAATGGCTTTTATGATCTTTAAGTATGTTCCTTCTATCCCGACTTTCTCCAGGGTTTTTATTAAGAAAGGGTGCTGGATTTTGTCAAAGGCCTTTTCTGCATCGATTGACAGGATCATATGGTTCTTCTCTTTTTTTTTGTTAATGTGATGTATCACGTTGATCGATTTGCGAATGTTGAACCAGCCCTGCATCCCAGGAATGAATCCCACTTGATCATGGTGAATAATTCTTTTTATATGCTGTTGAATTCGATTTGCTAGTATCTTATTGAGAATTTTTGCATCCATATTCATCAGAGATATTGGCCTGTAGTTCTCTTTTTTTACTGGGTCTCTGTCTGGTTTAGGAATCAAAGTAATACTGGCTTCATAGAATGAGTCTGGAAGTTTTCCTTCCCTTTCTATTTCTTGGAATAGCTTGAGAAGGATAGGTATTATCTCTGCTTTAAACGTCTGGTAGAACTCCCCTGGGAAGCCATCTGGTCCTGGACTCTTATTTGTTGGGAGATTTTTGATAACCGATTCAATTTCTTCGCTGGTTATGGGTCTGTTCAAGCTTTCTATTTCCTCCTGATTGAGTTTTGGAAGAGTGTGGGTGTTTAGGAATTTGTCCATTTCTTCCAGGTTGTCCAATTTGTTGGCATATAATTTTTCATAGTATTCCCTGATAATTGTTTGTATCTCTGAGGGATTGGTTGTAATAATTCCATTTTCATTCATGATTTTATCTATTTGGGTCATCTCCCTTTTCTTTTTGAGAAGCCTGGCTAGAGGTTTGTCAATTTTGTTTATTTTTTCAAAAAACCAACTCTTGGTTTCGTTGATCTGCTCTACAGTTTTTTTAGATTCTATATTGTTTATTTCTGCTCTGATCTTTATGATTTCTCTTCTTCTGCTGGGTTTAGGCTGCCTTTGCTGTTCTGCTTCTATTTCCTTTAGGTGTGCTGTTAGATTTTGTATTTGGGATTTTTCTTGTTTCTTGAGATAGGCCTGGATTGCAATGTATTTTCCTCTCAGGACTGCCTTCGCTGCGTCCCAAAGCGTTTGGATTGTTGTATTTTCATTTTCGTTTGTTTCCATATATTTTTTAATTTCTTCTCTAATTGCCTGGTTGACCCACTCATTCGTTAGTAGGGTGTTCTTTAACCTCCATGCTTTTGGAGGTTTTCCAGACTTTTTCCTGTGGTTGATTTCAAGCTTCATAGCATTGTGGTCTGAAAGTATGCATGGTATAATTTCAATTCTTGTAAACTTATGAAGGGCTGTTTTGTGACCCAGTATATGATCTATCTTGGAGAATGTTCCATGTGCACTCGAGAAGAAAGTATATTCTGTTGCTTTGGGATGCAGAGTTCTAAATATATCTGTCAAGTCCATCTGATCCAATGTATCATTCAGGGCCCTTGTTTCTTTATTGACTGTGTGTCTAGATGATCTATCCATTTCTGTAAGTGGTGTGTTAAAGTCCCCTGCAATGACCACATTCTTATCAATAAGGTTGCTTATGTTTATGAGTAACTGTTTTATATATCTGGGGGCTCCGGTATTTGGCGCATAGACATTTATAATTGTTAGCTCTTCCTGATGGATAGACCCTGTAATTATTATATAATGCCCTTCTTCATCTCTTGTTACAGCCTTTAATTTAAAGTCTAGTTTGTCTGATATAAGTATGGCTACTCCAGCTTTCTTTTGGCTTCCAGTAGCATGATAAATAGTTCTCCATCCCCTCACTCTCAATCTAAAGGTGTCCTCAGATCTAAAATGAGTCTCTTGTAGACAGCAAATAGATGGGTCTTGTTTTTTTTATCCATTCTGATACCCTATGTCTTTTGGTTGGCGCATTTAATCCATTTACATTCAGTGTTATTATAGAAAGATACGGGTTTAGAGTCATTGTGATGTCTGTATGTTTTATGCTTGTAGTGATGTCTCTGGTACTTTGTCTCACAGGATCCCCCTTAGGATCTCTTGTAGGGCTGGTTTCATGGTGACAAATTCCTTCAGTTTTTGTTTGTTTGGGAAGACCTTTATCTCTCCTTCTATTCTAAATGACAGACTTGCTGGATAAAGGATTCTCGGCTGCATATTTTTTCTGTTTAGCACACTGAAGATATCGTGCCAAGCCTTTCTGGCCTGCCAAGTTTCAAAGGAGAGATCAGTCACGAGTCTTATAGGTCTCCCTTTATATGTGAGGGCACGTTTATCCCTTGCTGCTTTCAGAATTTTCTCTTTATCCTTGTATTTTGCCAGTTTCACTATGATATGTCGTGCAGAAGATCGATTCAAGTTACGTCTGAAGGGAGTTCTCTGTGCCTCTTGGATTTCAATGCCTTTTTCCTTCCCCAGTTCAGGGAGGTTCTCAACTATAATTTCTTCAAGTACCCCTTCAGCACCTTTCCCTCTCTCTTCCTCCTCTGGGATACCAATTATGCGTATATTATTTCTTTTTAGTGTATCACTTAGTTCTCTAATTTTCCCCTCATACTCCTGGATTTTTTTATCTCTCTTTCTTTCAGCTTCCTCTTTCTCCATAACTTTATCTTCTAGTTCACCTATTCTCTCCTCTGCCTCTTCAATCCGAGCCGTGGTGGTTTCCATTTTGTTTTGCATTTCGTTTAAAGCGTTTTTCAGCTCCTCGTGACTGTTCCTTAGTCCCTTGATCTCTGTAGCAAGAGATTCTCTGCTGTCCTGTATACTGTTTTCAAGCCCAGCGATTAATTTTATGACTATTATTCTAAATTCACTTTCTGTTATATTATTTAAATCCTTTTTGATCAGTTCATTAGCTGTTGTTATTTCCTGGAGATTCTTCTGAGGGGAATTCTTCCGTTTGGTCATTTTGGACAGTCCCTGGAGTGGTGAGGACCCGCAGGGCACTTCCCCCGTGCTGTGGTGTATAACTGGAGTTGGTGGACGGGGCCGCAGTCCGACCTGATGTCTGCCCCCAGCCCCCCGCTGGGGCCACAGTCAGACTGGTGTGTGCCTTCTCTTCCCCTCTCCTAGGGGCGGGATTCACTGTGGGGTGGTGTGGCCCGTCTGGGCTACTTGCACACTGCCAGGCTTCTGGTGCTGGGGAGCTGGCGTATTAGCTGGGGTGGGTAGGCAAGGTGCACGGGGGCGGGAGGGGCCGGCTTAGCTCGCTTCTCCTTAGGTGATCCGCTTCAGGAGGCGCCCTGTGGCAGCGGGAGGGAGTCAGATCCGCTGCTGGAGGTTTGGCTCCACAGAAGCACAGAGTTGGGTGTTTGCGCGGAGCGAGCAAGTTCCCTGGCAGGAACTGGTTCTCTTTGGGATTTTGGCTGGGGGATGGGCGGGGGAGATGGCGCTGGCGAGCACCTTTGTTCCCCGCCAAGCTGAGCTCTGCCGTCCGGGGGCTCAGCAGCTCTCCCTCCCTTTGTCCTCCAGCCTTCCCGCTTTCTGAGCAGAGCTGTTAACTTCTGACCTCCCAGACGCTAAGTCGCGCTTGCTGTCGGAACACAGTCCGTCCGGCCCCTCCGCTTTTGCCAGCCCGACTCGGGGGCTCTGCTTGGCCGGCGAGCCGCCCCTCCGCCCCGGCTCCCTCCCGCCAGTCCGTGGAGCGCGCACCGCCTCGCCGCCCTTCCTACCCTCTTCCGTGGGCCTCTCGTCTGCGCTTGGCTCCGGAGACTCCGTTCTGCTAATCCTCTGGCGGTTTTCTGGGTTCTTTAGGCAGGTGTAGGTGGAATCTAAGTGATCAGCAGGACGCGCGGTGAGCCCAGCGTCCTCCTATGCCGCCATCTTCCCCAAAGCTCCTCAATGTTTATTTATTTTAGAGAGAGAAGCAGAGCATGAGTGGGGGGAGAGGCTGAGAGAGAGAGGGAGACACAGAATCTGAAGCAGGCTCCAGGCTCTGAGTTGTAGGCACAGAGCCTGACACAGGGCTCGAACTCACGGACCCTGAGACCATGACCTGAGCCAAAGTTGGAGGCTTAACAGACTGAGCCACCCAGGCATCCCTAAATTTTCCCTTTAGATCAGATTCTTGTCTTCTGAAGACAAATATGACTGTAATAATCTTCCAACTAACACCTATTTATTCATTCAGTGCAGCATCTATTCTGTCCTAGCTACTGTGTCATTTTCTGGGAACTACTAAGATAAAAAATAAACTTACAATAACAACGATTATTTTTTTTGTCAAATTTGTTATTTGTAGGAGGCATTCAACTGCGTTATTCCAACCTTCATATCATCAGCACGGTGCAATAATATGGCTACTCTTCTTCCAGGTGAAAAGAAATCAAACGGTCACCTGCCCGAGATAACATAGTAAGTGGGTAAATAAAGATATTCAAGCTACAACTACATGGTTGCAAGTGACAGAAGTGTAAACTTAACCACGGGAGAAGTTCATAAACATATGTATGGGTGGGAGTATCTATAACAAGCCATCCCAAAACTTAGTGGCTTAAAACAGCAAACATTTATTATTGCTCAAAAGACTGGTGGCAGTGGTCAGAAAGGCCCTGAGGCCAAAAGACACTATTGCTGGTAGACACAAGTCAGAAAGGCATGTGCCAGATCAGTAAATGCAGAACAGTTAGGGGAAAGTACAAGAAGCACATATAATTCATAGGACTGATTACTCTTTCAATTGACTCATCCATTCAATACAGCGGATGGAGTGTCTTTTAGATGACTAGTAAAGGTTAAAAATAAAAACAAATGATCAAAAGAAAAACAAATTAGTGGTAGTATAAGATGAAAATTTGCTGTTAGGGATTCAAGAGAACAGCTGCATATGGCTTTGTAATTGAACACTGGATGTTTCTGAGGGCACAGAAGTCTTGGGTTCTCTAGCTCATTGTTAACACAGAGAGGAAATGGGCACCCTCATTCTTTGCCACTCCAGTAGAAAGTTTACCGTGAAGAGGATGCTTCTTAGGAAGCTCACAGATAACCAATGAAGAATGCTGGCTGCCTATCCACTTTAGAAACAATAACTGTGTATTTTCACTAGGTTACTTTGTCACTTCAAATGTTAATTTCCCCTGAGTTAATACTTCAGTGTATCTCTCATCAATATTACTTTCTATCTCTTTAAAAGTAATCATATTGTAAAGCTACTCAAAAGCTGTTAAAACAACTAGTAAAACATGTCAAAATAAATGCACGAGACCATTTTATTTTCTTGGCATTGTGTAACCAATTAAGTAGTATATTAAGTAGTTCTGAAATAGTTATCACAGAAACAATATAGAGGAGATATCTTCTGAAGGGTATTAGGCCTGGAGTCCAATTTGCTAAATCTTCCTTTCAGAGGGAAAAGTGGAAGCAATTGCAATGGACGCAGCAGGGTGCAAAGTTTTGGAGAATTGTTCTTACTATTAAAGAAACAAGCCAACTAAATTGTTCTATTAAAACAAGAGGCCAGAAAGGTTGCATTCAATTTAGGACCTGGATTCTTAGGCATTTGGACCCATGGAAAAGGGAGTTTAAATTGCTTTTACTTGCCTTGTTTTATAGGTATGAGAAATTTTTCAAGGTTGCAATTGAAGTCAGAGGTAAAACCGCAGAATTGCACTTTGCTTTACCAGGGATTCCCTTTTGGGTGATTTTAGGGTCTCAAATTTTGTTAAGAAATGAAGACAGTGATATTAGCTACTTGGTGCTTAATATGTACTTGACAAATAACATATTCACTCTTCTGGGAAGAAGTGATGTGTTCAAAAGTCAAGAAAAGTATAGGTACTACGTGTGTAGCAGACTTCTAGAATGTATTCATCCAGCTTAACAGAAACTATATCCATCGAACAACTCTTCATCTCCACCACAAAAACAAAGGGACACAAAGGAAACTTGGAAGGTGCTGGGTATGTCTATCCCCTTGATTGTGGCGATCCTATCACAGTGACGGCATATACCCAAACACATGAAATTTTTACCTATTAAATATATGCAGTTCTTTGTACATCAATTATGCTTGAATAGAGCTGTTTAAAAAGTCAAAAGATGGTACATATAGTATTGCAGGAAGAAAAAGTCACTCTCTATTGAGTATATCTACACATTCAAACAATGCCAAACAACCAAAAATACCAAGAGCCTACTAAGTGTCTCTCATTGTGACTGATTATATAAATGAAGTAAAAACAGGTATTGTTCCTGCCTTTATCATTCAAAACATTTTCTCTAGAGTTAGAAAACTAAAAGTAAGCAAATTTGATCTGTTAGCATCATTCTGTTCTGATATTTTGTTAATCTTTTCTAAGAAACTGGCATGAAAACTACCGCTCTTTCAATTTCCAACTTAGACTCTGCCTCCTTCTTCTTCACTACACCATTAGAAGCAATCTCTGACTCATTTGAACTTGACATCTCCTTCATATTATTCATATTTTACCAGTCTGTGTTGCTTTTCCAGATATATAATCTCCTAAGTGGCAGATAGCCATGCTTGATTTATGGATGGGATCCTTGCATGGGAGATAGCTTTATTTTGCTTTTGTTTTTTGTTTACACTCAGTATCTTCCGCTTGAATTTAGGCTCCAAGACTTACCAATTGTATAAATCTCGTGCAATTACTTTTTTATAAGCCTCAGTTTTTCAATTCGTAAAATGGAGATTATAATTTTGTATGATCCATTTTTTTAAGTATAAAAGGAGATTATACCAAGAGTTATTTAAAAAGTATCTGGTAGGGGCGCCTGGGTGGCTCAGTCAGTTAAGTGGCTGACTTCGGCTCAGGTCATGATCTCGCGGTCCATGAGTTCGAGCCCTGCATCGGGCTCTGTGCTGACAGCTCAGAGCCTGGAGCCTGTTTCAGATTCTGTGTCTCCCTCTCTCTGACCCTCCCCTGTTCATGCTCTGTCTCTCCCTGTCTCAAAAATAAATAAAACGTTAAAAAATTAAAAAAAAAATAAAAAATTAAAAGTATTTGGTACAGGCTATTCATTCAAAGAAAATTAGACTTTTATATTAACTTGAGAACAGTAATTATCAAGCAGCACTGTATTATATATGGAATGATAATATTAATCATCATGAAGTATGTGGACCATATCTTAGAGTATATTTTGGAATGATCATATGCTATTTATGGTATTTTTGATGCTGAGACTTAGAACTGACACTAATGAATCAATGTTCCATGATTAATGACTAAAGTAACATTTCTTTCTAGGCCCACAATCCTTATTTTCTCTTTCCATTGCACTGGAACTCCAAACATACCATAATGTGTCAGTCCTGGAGCAAACACTATATCCTGATGCCTCCAAAATTTTCACTTAATGCTTTTCTCCTAGTCTCCTCTGCCCTTCTTTCCCTCTCCCTTATTGAAGTTCATTTAAATCTCACCCTCCCTCTGTTCTCGCTCACTCTGAAGAAGGAAATGCTTCCAGTGAGCATTCGTAAATTCTTGCTTATTAATAGAGGGTGCTTTCACACTTACCCTACATTAGGGTATTATTTACATAACAGTATTCTCCTATTAATCTTGAACTCACAGAGAAGAAGGAATGGGGTCTTACTGGCCCTGTTTCCCATATTGAGCCACACGGTGTATATATAAGGTGATCTACACTGCTCAATAAATTGAATGGATACCCAGTTCATAAAGGTGTCAGAACGTGTCTGAAAATGCAGCCACTGTGACATTTACCAGCTGGCATCTATTAGCATTTAAGCAATGGATGAAAAGGAACTACCTCTGCTAGTATCACTGTTGGGTGGAATCTCTCAAGGATTGTGTACTTGCTTAGTGGTGGTACTGTTCTGCCTTCCTTGCACACATTGCTGTACTACACGAACAGATGAATACCTGTCTGGTGCTTTCAAGCTCCAGTAGATTGTTTTTGATGACTAAACTAACATAGCTTGGAAGACCTTTTTATTGAATTTCTCAGACAGTTAGAAGACTTGCCAAGGGGATTTTTGTATGAGATCCAAGGCTTTTTATTATAGTGGTGATTTCTCACATGGTCCGGCGAGAGAAGACCTTTTTAATTTTTGCTCTGTAGAAGCCACTACACAAGAAATTAGGGGATGGGAGGTTGAATAATTTCTGCTGACTTTTTTTTTTTTTTTTTTTTTGCAGAATATGTTGGGACATTCCATGGTGTTTATTAAATGTCTATATGAGCTACATACCGTGCCATCCATTTGTAATTGAATTTTATCCTCATACCAACCAAAAAATAAATAATGTTATTACAGTTTTATAGAAGAACGAAGTGAACCAAGTAAGTTATTTGGGTAACATTTGTCAGATCCCAAAATGATGCTTTTGAGTTATCTGTGAGATTTTCTAAAAAGATTTAGTGAAGGTTACTGGGAAAAAAATAAATACCATGGATGAGTCATCTCTTTAATGATTTTGTATGCTAATGTACTTGTTTTCTTCTTAAGTGCATAGTCAATGCCCAATTTTAAGAATATATAAAATGCATTAATATGTAAAGATGAAAATGATAGCGTAAACCTACCATGTAAAACTAACTAAAGATGGCCCTTATTTTGTATGGTTTCAAAAGGAATAAATTTCAGATACAATAGCTTATTAAATAACACATTGGTTTCCCAAAACACAGTTCAAATGTCAGTTACCATGGTGTATTTCCTAAAAGCAATTGCAAAAAGTACAAACTTCCCTCTTAGTCCTTCTTTTCTTTTTGTAATGTTTTTATTACATTTTATTACATTTTATTTTTGAGAGACAGTGCATGCACAAGTGGGGAGGAGCAGAGGATCTGAAGCAGACTCCTCACTGACAGCAGAGAGTAGGGGCTCAAACTCACAAACCTTGAGTGGGAGTCAGGCGCTTAACCGACTGAGCCACCCAGGTGCTCCCCCTCTCAGTTCTTGAGCCCACAAATCACTATATAAATAAATGTGCATCATGATCAATGATCAATCACATTACTTCTTTCAAAGTCTGTCCATGATTGGACCCTACACATCCATTTTCATTTCATGCATAGAAAGCAAAGCATGAACTTGTGTTGCCTCCCTGTCTCCCAGTGATGAACCCATGCAACATTTCACAAAACTGGATAATTGAAATAGAGCTAGCCAACAAAGATGGATGTGCAGAAAACAAGCAGAAAATGAAAACAGCAGAAAGGAAACTAGATATGATTAGAACACGTGAAAAGAGTGCCAGAGAGTATCGTGTAAGGAAGTATGTAGTATATACATATAATAGGACAGAAAGGGGCATCTGGGGGGCTCAGTCATTTAAGCATCTGACTTTTGCTCAGGTCATGATCTCGCGGTCCATGAATTCGAGCCCTGCGATGGGCTCTGTGCTGACAGCTTGGAGTCTGGAGCCTGCTTTGATTCCGTGTCTCTTTCTCTCTCTGTCCCTCCCCTGCTTGCGCTCTCTCTCTCAAAAATAAACAAACATTAAATAAATAAAAAAAATAGGACAGAAACACTTAATATACTGTACAAAATAACTTGCAGGGTTTGAATTGAATGTAAATGGAGTTAGAGAATAAATAGCTGACCTTGGGAACACTGGCAATGCCACCATTCAAGAGACTCTGGATGTGCAGCCTGAGAATGTAGTGAAGGTGAGGTTATTGACATAAATGAAGAAAGCTGTTGTAAAGGAAAAGATGAAGATGACCCAGAGGAAAGACACGGGAAAAAGATTCACATTAAAGGAAACTTAAAGATATTTCATGACATTGAAAATACAAAAGACAAAGTGTTGGAATAAGATCCAAACTAAGGTTTAGGGTACACTCTGTACAATATGTTATACAACGAGAAGACATTTTGCACCTTGAAACACTACTGACAAGTTATTTTTACCAAGAAATCAAATATTTAAATGAATATATTTGTAATGCTTTAAGTATATTAAATAAATCTCATTTCTTATTATTTTATTTTTATTTCCCCATACCTCTGTAACAGACCAGAAGAGTTTTTTTTTAAGTTCTGACAAAAATTTTTTAAAGATTACAAAACGATCATAATTTTTCCAGTTGGTTTTTAAGATCATGTTGCAGTTTCTACTTACATGGACATGGTTATGGTTATGTGCTACTGTGCAAATTGAGGTGAGGGCTGCCTTACTAGTCTTTTAATATGTTTCTGTGTATGTACTTTTTCTGCCCATATAATATTTGTGAATCATTGCTGCTTAGGAAATCTAACCAAAGTCCAAAGTTGCAAGGAAGCTATACAATTTGAAGAATCTACTCTCATCAAAATACTTTGTCTCGAAGTTGTAAAGCATCTACTCAGTTCAAGAAACTGAATGTAGCAACTCCTTATAACATGGCAAGTAACTTACTCACTAAGAATAACTAAGCCTACCCTTTGTGAATCCACTAATAAATTCGTACTACATTTAGCAGTCATTTCACTTTGTTTTCTACCTTATATTGCAATAATCATATTAAATATATTTACATCCTATGTTAAATGTAATTAAGAGATGAGTTTCAGTGGATCGATAGCTATAAAGTTATGTATTTTATTTTATTTTTATTTTTATTTTTAAAAAAAATTTTTTTTCAACGTTTTTTATTTATTTTTGGGACAGAGAGAGACATAGCATGAACGGGGGAGGGGCAGAGAGAGAGGGAGACACAGAATCGGAAACAGGCTCCAGGCTCCGAGCCATCAGCCCAGAGCCTGACGCGGGGCTCGAACTCACGGACCGCGAGATCGTGACCTGGCTGAAGTCGGATGCTTAACCGACTGCGCCACCCAGGCGCCCCTAAAGTTATGTATTTTAGATACTTGATCACACATTTTAAAATTAATACATTGCCATATTTCCAAATTTGGTGCCCATTGAACAGCTTGCAAGTCTTTGGTTTTCAACATATCTAATGGATAAAAACGACACAGGGCTAATTTAAAATAATGTGGTCCACGTGACTATTGAGCTCTTAATTTTATCCAAGAAGATTTAATTAGTGATGGCACAGTGTTTTAAGTTATGGCTATAGAATGCTAGCTTTGGTTTAAATGATCCAGATACAGGTCTCTCTGATGCTTAGGCTCTGCATCTAACCCAAAACTAAGCTGATTATAATATCATACAGCTATAATAGCTACATTTTTCCACCGTGAAAGTGTGGACCATTTTAAATCTCCCTTGTTTTCTCTTGGTTCCAAACTAGAAGCAGATCTCTCTCTTTTCTCAGTACTATGTGACGTTTCCTGTACAAAGCCACCAAGCAATGATTGGCATAGTTCCTAAATAATTAACAACTCCATGAAAATTTCATGTAAAGTATATGTGATTACATAAACAAGTTATTCTGCTTGGCCCACTAAATACTATTCCATGAGCATTTATTTTCAAAACAATCATTCTTTAATGTAGATATAGTATTGGCTGTATGATATATTACATGGATAAAGCTCTTTTTTGTTAGAGCTTTAGGTGGCTCAGATTTTAGCAACTTTAAAGATGGCAGCAGGCAACATTTATCTTTAAATATGCGTTCATATTTTGGATTATTTTCTAAAAGTGACATTACTAAGTATAAAATGAAGAGCATTTTTAAAGACTTTTATGTATATTATTAAATATTCCCTGGCAGGACAGTCCTCATTTACTTAGATTTTGAAAAGTTTCTGAATGAATTTATACACATAGGATCTGAATCCTTCAGGTCATAACAGCATAAGAGTTACAAAAATGATGTAGCACAATGTTGTTTATTCTTTCACCCTGCACATGGAATACAAACATGGGTAGTGAAAGACATTCAATAAAGGGTTATTTAAAAAGTATAATGTTATTTTACTTACATTTTTGTACCAAAGGCAGAAATAAGATTTCCATGTGATATGATTAGTTACATGTTATGTCATTTTTAGTGTCAAATTCAAGAGAAAAAATATAGTGTTTTGTCTTTGTTTTTATTAATAAAGGCAATAAACCAAGGACTATTGGTAGATTAACTCTCTCTCATAGATTCCTCCATCTATCAATTGAACTAGCTTATCTGCTGTTCATTAATATATAATCTTTATAGTTACTAGGTTCAAAGAAATACCTATATATTAATAATTACTAATACTTATATATTACATCATTGATCCCTGATTTGAGGCTCAGGATCAATACAAAAAAGACACTGAAAACATAATAATCTTATAATAGCAATTGGAATTTAAAATACCTTGTATGAACACTTTGAAAACATGTTGTCTTGAAGCAAAGGTATTTTTTCCTAAGGTTTAATATATATTTGCTGACTATTTACTATGTATATCAAGCACAATTCTTTAAAATATTTTTTTCTTTTCAAAATTTTATGTACAAAATCTAACCAAAGATGTAAAAGATCTGTATGCTGAAAACTATAGAAAGCTTATGCAGGTAATTGAAGAAGATATAAAGAAATGGAAAGACATTCCCTGCTCATGGATTGGAAGAATAAATACTGTCAAAATGTCAATACTACCCAAAGCTATCTACACATTCAATGCAATCCCAATCAAAATTGCACCAGCATTCTTCTTGAAACTAGAACAAGCAATCCTAAAATTCATATGGAACCACAAAAGGCCCCGAATAGCCAAAGTAATTTTGAAGAAGAAGACCAAAGCAGGAGGCATCACAATCCCAGACTTTAGCCTCTGCTACAAAGCTGTCATCATCAAGACAGCATGGTATTGGCACAAAAACAGACACACAGACCAATGGAATAGAATAGAAACCCCAGAACTAGACCCACAAACGTATGGCCAACTCATCTTTGACAAAGCAGGAAAGAACATCCAATGGAAAAAAGACAGTCTCTTTAACAAATGGTGCTGGGAGAACTGGACAGCAACATGCAGAAGGTTGAAACTAGACCACTTTCTCACACCATTCACAAAAATAAACTCAAAAGGGATAAAGGACCTGAATGTGAGACAGGAAACCATCAAAACCTTAGAGGAGAAAGCAGGAAAAGAGCTCTCTGACCTCAGCCGTAGCAATCTCTTACTCGACACATCCCCAAAGGCAAGGGAATTAAAAGCAAAAATGAATTACTCGGACCTTATGAAGATAAAAAGCTTCTGCACAGCAAAGGAAACAATCAACAAAACTAAAAGGCAACCAACGGAATGGGAAAAGATATTTGCAAATGACATATCGGACAAAGGGCTAGTATCCAAAATCTATAAAGAGCTCACCAAACTCCACACCCGAAAAACAAATAACCCAGTGAAGAAATGGGCAGAAAACATGAATAGACACTTCTCTAAAGAAGACATCCGGATGGCCAACAGGCACATGAAAAGATGTTCAACGTCGCTCCTTATCAGGGAAATACAAATCAAAACCACACTCAGATATCACCTCACGCCAGTCAGAGTGGCCAAAATGAACAAATCAGGAGACTATAGATGCTGGAGAGGATGTGGAGAAACGGGAACCCTCTTGCACTGTTGGTGGGAATGCAAATTGGTGCAGCCGCTCTGGAAAGCAGTGTGGAGGTTCCTCAGAAAATTAAAAGTAGACCTACCCTATGACCCAGCAATAGCACTGCTAGGAATTTATCCAAGGGATACAGGAGTCCTGATGCATAGGGGCACTTGTACCCCAATGTTTATAGCAGCACTCTCAACAATAGCCAAATTATGGAAAGAGCCTAAATGTCCATCAACTGATGAATGGATAAAGAAATTGTGGTTTATATACACGATGGAGTACTACGTGGCAATGAGAAAGAATGAAATATGGCCTTTTGTAGCAACGTGGATGGAACTGGAGAGTGTGATGCTAAGTGAAATAAGCCATACAGAGAAAGACAGATACCATATGGTTTCACTCTTATGTGGATCCTGAGAAACTTAACAGAAACCCACGGGGGAGGGGAAGGAAAAAAAAAAAAAGAGGTTAGAGTGGGAGAGAGCCAAAGCATAAGAGACTGTTAAAAACTGAGAACAAACTGAGGGTTGATGGGGGGTTGGAAGGGAGGGAGGGCAGGGTGGGTGATGGGTAATGAGGAGGGCACCTTTTGGGATGAGCACTGGGTGTTGTATGGAAACCAATTTGACAGTAAATTTCATATATTAAAAAAATAAATAAAATTTAAAAAAAAGAAAAAAAACCAAAATTTTATGTACATTATAGTTAATTAACATACAGTATAACATTAGTTTTAGGAGTAGAATTCAGTGATTGATCACTTATATACAACACTTAGTGCTCAACATAACTAGTACCCTCCTGAATACTCATCACACATCTAGCTCATTCCTCTACCCAGCTCCCTCCATGAATCCTCAGTTTGTTCTTTAAGAGTCTCTTATGGCTTGTTTCCCTCTCTCTCTTTTCTACCCCCTCCCACAAGTTCATCTGTTTTGTTTCTTTAATTCCGTATATGAATGAAATCATGTGGGATTTGTCTTTCTCTGACTGACTTATTCTGCATAGCATCATATACTCTAGCTCCATCCATGTCACTGAAAGGGGCAAGATTTCATTCTTTTGATGACTGAGTAAAATTTCATTGTGTGTGTGTGTGTGTGTGTGTGTGTGTGCACCACATCTTAAAAAACGGGAATCTTGCACAGATTTAAACAAACATGATCTGAGACCTTCACTCACAAGGACATCCTGACTCAATATTATTATTAAAGCCCCTGAATTATCTGCAGATCTGTTTTTCCCCCTTTTTTAGTCCTTTTCTCAATGTTAAATAATTGCTAAGTATTGTGTATGAATACCGGAATGGCTCTATAACAAGCCTCTTATTGGATAGAAGAAGATAAATTTAAATACCTATTAGAGTTGAGTATCTAGCTCAATCAAAGTTGGGTGCAGAACTATAAAGTCTAGTTTAGTTCATACCTACCCTTACTTGCCCTTAAATAGTTCAGTGTCACACCTGAGTATTGAGGGTATTTATTAGGACTCACCACCCTTAGTAGGCTCTGAGGTCCATTTATACCTCTCTCCAACACTAGGTTATTGCTGAAACCACTGCTTAGTTTTCAACCTCGACGTGATTACTTCCTTTCCATCTCCTAAGTTTCTTGATTTGTGTGGAATAAATATGAATTAGCAAAGACTTCAGGGAAAAAGGCAAGAAGTGGGTTTATATGCCCTTAATAATCAGACTTTTTTGGGGGCACCTGGGTGGCTCAGTCGGTTAAGCATCCGACTTCAGCTCAGGTCATGATTTCACCGGTTGTGATTTTGAGCCCCGCATCGACTCTGTGCTGACAGCTCAGAGCCTGGAGCCTGCTTCGGATTCGGATTCTGTGTCTCTCTCTCTCTTCCCCTCCCCTGCTCATGCTCTCTCTCTCTCTCTCTCTCTCTCTGTCTCTCAATAATAAATAAATGCTAAAAAAATTTTTAAAAAAATAATCAGAGTTTTTTTAATATAAAGGTCATAAAAAGTAAAATGGAAAATTTAACCAGAAAATTGTAATCCATTTTAAAATGGGAATCATAAAACTGAAAAAGTTTAACAGTTGAAAATAAGATTCAAATTGATAGATTTCCCAAAATAGAGGACACAACAGGTTTCTTTAAAATAGTTAACTTAAAGTTCTGGCAAAAGAATACATTCAGGTTAAATCACAAAGAGTAAAAGTGACAGAAAACATGGAAAACAGTATAAGAGATGAAAACGTGATGGTTCAGGTACTAATACATGTAAATTGAATGAAAAAAGGCAGAAGGAGAAAGATTTGTGAAAAAGCAGTATTTGAAAAAATAATACATTACACTTTTTCAAAACCATTTGTAGATAAATGCAAACAATCCGTTTTAATACATTTTCAGAAATCCAAGCATAGAGAAAAAAGTATAGGGACATAACTCTACTGAATATCAGCGACAAAAACACAAAGAACAAATACAACAAAAAGAAAACAGTAACAAATATGGTAGATATTAATCCAATTATATCAATTATCAATTTGATGTCAATAAAATGAATGTGCCCATTGAAGACAAAAGATTGTCAGAGCAGATGAAAAAATAAGATCAAACCATATTTTGTCTATAAGAAAAATATACCATGCTAACCCTAATTAAAACAATTTAGGAATAGTTATATTAATCTCAGATGGAGCAGACTTCAAAGTAAGGAAATTTATTAGGGAAAAAAGAATGGCATTACATAATGATAAAGGGGTCACTTCTCCAACACAACATAACAATGAGTAATAAGTATGTGCCTAACAATAAAATGTCAGCCTACATTAGGCAAACAAAGGTACTACTCCAAGGAGAAATAGATGAATTCACGAATATCATTTTCGACTTCATCACAGATGGCAGAATGGTCTATGTAGAAAATCTCAAAGAATAAAACAATAATAACATCTTCTGGAACTAAGAAGTAATTAGAGCAAAGTTGCAGGATGTAAAATTAGTAAACAAGTGCCAGAAATTTCCCTATATACTAGCAATGAACAAGTGGAATTTAAATTTGAAAACATTTGAATTTGAAAACATATTTTTATTAACACCCTCCAAAATGAAATATTTCAGCATAAATAAAAAATGTATAATATCTACAGGAAGAAAACTTATAAAACTCTAATGAATGAAATTAAAAACCTAAAAAGATATTCTGTGTTCACAGATAGCAAGACCCAACATTGTGAAGATGTCAGTTCTTTCCAACTTGATCTATAGATTCAATGCATCCTAAACAAAATCCCAGTGAGTTATTTTGCATATATTGATAAACTGATTCTAAAGTTTATATTCTGGGGCAAAAAACCCAGAATAGTCAATACAATATTGAAAGAGAAGAACAAAGTTGGAAGATTGACACTAACCTAACTTCAAGGCTTACTGTTAAGCTAGAGGAATCAAGACAATGTGATATTGGTGAAAGACTAGACAACTAGATCAATGGAACAGAACAGAGAGCCCAGAAATAGACCCCCGTAAATACAATTTATTGATCAATGACAAAGGAGCGAAAATAATACCATGGAGCAAAGACAGACTTTTCAACAAGGTGTGTTGGAACAACAGGATATATACATGCAACAAAACTAATCTAAGCAGAGACCTTAAACCGTTTATAAAAATTAATTCAAAACATGATACATGTGAATTTAAAATGAAAAAAATATACATAAGATCCTTAGATCATAGCAGAAGAGAAAATTTTCAATGACTTTCTGTATGGTAATGCCTTTTAAAATATAATATCAAGGACATGAACTGTGAAAGAAATAATAAACAAGACTTCAATAAATTACAAACTCTATTCTACAAAAGATGATGTCAAGAGAATGAGAATAGAAGCTATGGACTTGGATAAAACAGTTGCAAAAGATACTTTTGGTAAGGGATGTTATTCAAAATATACGAAGAACTCTTCCAAAATTCAACAATAAAAAAATACGTAACCAATTGAAAAGTGGGTCAAAGACCTTATCAGACAGACACCTTACCAAAGAAGATATGCATATGACAAATAGATAAAAAATGTTCTACATCATATGTTATAAGGAAAATGCAAATTAAAATAATGAAATACCCATACATTTCTATTGCAATAGCCAAAATCTGAAACACTGACAACATCAAATGCTAGTGAGGATGTGGAGTAACAGGAACTCTCATACATTTGCTGGTGGGAATGCAAAATGGTGCAGACCCTTTGGAAGACAGTTTGCCCAGTACTTATAAAACTAAACATATTCTCATGATATGATCCATTAATAACACCCCTTAATATGTACTCGAAGGAATTGAAAGCTTATGCCCACGTGAAAACCAGCATATGTATGTTTATAGCAGCTTTATTCATAATTGCCAAAACTTGGAAACAAGCAACATGTCCTTCAGTAAATGAAGGGATTAATAAACTGTACAATGAAAGAGTATTCAGTACTAAAATGAAATGAGCTATCAAGCCAAGAAAAGACATGGAGGAATCATAAATGCGTATTAGTAAGTGAAAGAAGCCAATCTGAAAAAGCTACATTCTACAGGATTCCAACTACATGACACTCTGGAAAAGGCAAAATTTTGGAGACAGTGAAAGGATAAGAGGATATAAGGAGTTGGAGGATAGAAAGAGAAGGTGAATAATTAGAACACGGATGATTTAAGGGCCGTAAAAATATTATGTATGTTATTAAATGATGGATATCATTTACATATTACATACATTAGGGTAAACCAACAGAATGTCAATACCAAGACTGAATCCTAATTTTGGATGATAAGGATGTGTCTCTGGAGGTTCAACCCTGGTAACAAATGCACCGTTTATTGTTGATAAAGGGAGTGAAGGGCTATGATGTACAGGGGAGTTTCTGGAAAATCTCTGTACCTTTCTTTCACTTTAAGAAGATCATCACCAGGACCTATAAGGTTAAAAATTGGTAGAAATAAAGGACAAAAATTAATTCAAAAGAAAGGTTTCAATGAGGCTTAAATGTTCAAAATTCTTACATTTCCTGGTGAATGGTAAAAATACAAATTTATATTAGACCCTAGAGAGCCAACAACTCATAGTGTAATTTCCAGAAAATATAACATAAACTAGAGCAAAAGAATGCAAATTTAAGAAGCTAATAAGAATACTGAATAGTGCAATATAGATTTAGTTAATCAAAAAGAATGGAACAAAAAATAGTTAAGGTGGGACTGAAAAAAAAGTATTAGAAAGATTTAAATCAAAACCTATCAGGGATGCCTGAGTGGCTCAGTCAGTTGAGTATCCAACTCTTGATTTCGGTTCAGGTCATGAACTTAGGGTTGTAGGATTAGAGTCCCGCATCAGGCTCCATGCCTTTCTCTTCCCCTCTGGTCCTCTCCCCTCCTTACTCTCTCTCTCTCTAAAATAATAATTTTTAAAAGTTACTTAAAAAGCCAATAGGATAAATGTAAATTAATAAATGCTCCAATCAAAAAAAAAAAATAAAGGTTGTCAGGGAAATTTACTTCAAAAAAAATGACTACATGTTCCTCCCCAAAGTCATAATCTAAGTACAACGATGAAGAAAGGTTAACAGCAAAACGGTTGACTTCTGGTTTCTGGTTCAAGGTGTCCTGAGCTCAGAGGCCATCACTCCTATTGTCACAGCAAGGAAAAACTTGAACAAAATGAAAATCAACAATTCTTCTTAGACTCATAAGAATACTGAGGTCACATTATTACAGACAAATTTAACATAGACCTGTTAGTTTATTTTATTTTCTAAAATGAGAATGTAGGACTTAATAATTTCTAATGACTCAGCTGAGCACTAAATACTGTGTGTGTGTGTGTGTGTGTGTGTGTGTGTGTGTGTGTGTGTTTGTGTGCATGTATACACACACAGATATACATACACAGGTGCACATATATATGTATATGTCAACACACACATTTGTGACATGGAGTAGCTTCTAGAAGACAATCTTAAAATTTAAGTCATAAAAATAGAAAGAATAGTTTCTTAAAGTTCTATAAACATGAAGAAAACAAGAGCAATTTTAAATAGCATCTGCCTTAAAGCTTCAGTTCCCCTCACCAGCATAAAATTTTTAAAAAAGGAAAATATACATACATTGACATAAGTTACCCCCAAAAAAAAAGGATCTCTGTGGGAAAGACTATTTACAGTGGCTGCTTTTGAATGCAGGGAGTCATGAAGCTATTTATTTTTCCTTTTTCTTTTGTTCTTTTTAAAAGAGTTTTTAAGAAGCAATGATATTACTATATACACTTAACACCCATATGCACCCACAGTACTCACAGTGGAGGAAAAACAATCTTTTCAGAATACCACAAAGCAGTTGAATATTAAAAGTAATTCATTTTTTTTTTCAAATATGCTTGCTTTTAACTAATGATTTCCTTTATTTTTAAAAAGCTTTCTTTGGTGCAATGAATTTCAATTGTAGGTTGATGATCATTTCACTGAGTCAATTTTACTCTTCAGTAAGAAGCTACCCCTGTGACTCAATGAGTAGCCACATCTTTTGAGAATGATTTTGTTCTGAATCCTTTTTGGTAAAAAGAATGTATATTCTGACTTTTTTTTTTCCTGTTACCATCTGGCCTTGGTGTAAGAAATCAATTCCACAGCAACCACTGAACTTGGGTGCACTGAAAGGCATGTCCAAACTGTGCTTCTCTAAATATCTTTAGCACAACTGACCTTTTGTTCTTGCAGAAACAGGCTCAATTGGAACAAGAAGGAACCTGTCATGCCATTTTCCTGCTACAATATTCATTAGTTGGGGGCCATGATCTTGTGTGTCTCTACAGAAGATTCTTGTTAACAAGCCTCAAGTCAGCAATCTGCTCTTTCCCTATGCCTCAGTAACATTTTTTTTCAGGATAACTAATTCTTAAATGAGCCTTTTCTCATGGCACAATCTCCTAACACTTTTGGACACTGTTCCCTTCAACAGTTACACTTTGATGACAGAAAAGACTATACTCTTGTCGCATAACATTTAAACACTCACAGGCCCACCTTCACTGCTGACTCTGCCTTCTGGGTGCAGCAATTAGCACAAAGTAGAAGCTTAGTCACTAGAAACTTCTGCAGCTCTGGCTTTGATGTGTTTGTACAGGAAAATTAGGTCAAGGTCTCTTGGATCCACATCTTCTTGGATAAAGATTGTTTTTCTTTTTTTTTTACACTCACCAAATATTTGAAAAGTGGATTTAGGCTCTTCACAAATATGTAAAAGAGAATATCAAAGAATGAATTTCAGGTCTATACATACTTCAGTGAAAATAATATTTGCATTTGAGAATCATTATATATTTATATAATGGATTATATAATGCATATATATTTTACATTTATATATTTCTCTATATTACGTTTAAATAGGCTACATTGAAGGAAGGATGTAGGAACACATATGGTTTGAAGGAAGATGACTGATTAAGAATACATTTTAAGTTGTGAGGTTTTACAAGAGATTCAGCCCACTAAAGAAATAGTGACCAAAAGATCAAGATGTTGAATATATAAGCATGATACTATATTTCTGGAATACATTTGATGAAAAAAATTATAAAGTGATATACTTTCTCAAATTTGTGCCACTGGAACTTGGGATGTCTTAATGTATCCTTTTGGGAAGTAGAGTTTATGTCATATAAGGTTACATTAGTTGAAGAAGCATAATGCGACTAGATTTTCTCTATTTCTGATATCCTTCCTTTTCCCCATGTCCACATGTTGTCTAGCTCTTAATTTAGAAAGCTGACTGAGTGACAACAGAGAGGATAATGCCTTTGAAAGAAGATTTATATTATTTGTAATTCCCAAGAGATATGGGCATGCCATCCATTGCAGGACCATAGAACGAGCACCATGATCTAGTCAGGAGGCAGAAGCAGGAACAAGAGGAAAGCCAAGGCCACACCCTATATTGATGTTCCTGCAGGAAAAGCAAGGCAGAACAGGGTAAATAGCTTAGCATTAGACAGTCTTAATAATGTATGTGGGATCTGGGCTACATGGGTGGTCCCTAATTGTCTGGTACCTCATCCTGGGTTGATTTAGAGGAGAGGAAATATTGATTTGGTGTGTGACAGTTAGATAGAAGGGTCTTACAGTGTATATACTTTGGGTTGGTTCATTTATATACAAAAGGCATACTCCCTTCAGCCCTTTTCTTTCTCTAAGAATTGGCTAGTCCTGGAGGTCTCTGGGTGGCTCATTCAGTTAAGCATATAACTTTGGCTCAGGTCATGATCTGTGGCTCATGGGTTAAGCCCCGCATCAGGCTCTGTATTGAAAGCTCAGAGCCTGGAGCCTGCTTCAGATTCTGTGTCTGTCTCTCTGCCCCTCTCCTTCTTGCACTCTCTCTCTCTCTCTCTCAAAAATAAACATTAAAAATTAAAAAAAAATAAATGCTGCTAACATAATTGATTTTTATTATAATCTAGAGTTTTCTGGTATCAGAAAGAGACACATTTGTTGTTGATGGAGAACCAATTATAGTTAATATGGAATAATTGACCATTTTGGTTTATCTTCCATGACAGAGCCACAAACCTTGAGAAATTTCTCAAGAAAGGGATACCCTAGTTGTTGAGGAAATGGCAGAAAAAAAGGAGGCGAGCAGGGGAAAGGACAAGAAAAAGGGTCATCAGAAAGAAATGAGACTCGTAGACATCCATTATGAGTAGAGTTAATGCTCTTAAAAGTTATTCATGCTCTGTATCATCTTAAACCTTGAGTGCTCATAATTAGCTGTAAGCAAAAGTTTTCAACCTGAAGATGTACCACCCATTGGTACCTTTCTTTTTCTTATTTTTTTTAAATTTTTTTTAAAAAAATTTCATTTTATTTTCCATTTTACTTTTTTAATTTACATCCAAATTAGTTAGCATATAGTGCAATTAATGATTTCAGAAGTAGATTCCTTAGTGCCCCTTACCCATTTAGCCCATCCCCTCTCCCACACCCCCTCCAGTAATCCTTTTTTTGTTCTCTGTATTTATGAGTCTCTTATGTTTTGTCCCCCTCCCTGTTTTTATATTATTTTTGTTTCCCTTCCTTTATGTTCATCTGTTTTGTCTCTTAAAGTCTTCATATGAATGAAGTCATATGGTACCTTTCTATGTGTTTGGTGTTCCTGTAGAATTAAGGAAACAGGCACATCTTAAAAAAACAAAACAAAACAAACAAACAAAAAAACCCGATTAGATTGTCACATATAGTCATATACAATAGTAATAAGTCCTCACGGAAAAGTCATAAGAGGTATTCACTTTGTTGGCTGAGTACTTTTAAAAAGAAGCAGTATTACTTTGGGAGAAGGAAAAGCTCTAATACCAACATCTTTAGATGTTCTGGAATTACTCAAGCTTGAACTGAGACAGTCGATAGAGCAACCTCTAAATTTCTACTTCTTTATCAGAGTTTTGACATTACTTCAGTACTTTTTATCTAATTTTTTTGTTTTTATTTTATTTTTGAGAGAGACAGAGTGCAAGCAGGGGAGGGACAGAGAGAGAGGGAGACACAGAATCTTAAGCAGGCTCTGAGCTGTCAGGAGCCATGAGATCATGACCTGAGCTGAAGTCGGATACTTAACCAACTGAGCCACCCTGGCACCGCAGTAGCTTTTATGTATATGTATATATATGTGTGTGTGGGTATACGTGCAAATATGTATATATATGTATATGCATGTACACATACACATATATATATGTATATGTATGTATATATGTACGTATACACGTATATATGTATATGTATGTATATATGTACATATACACATATATATGTATATGTATGTATAAACATACAAACACACACACACACACACACACACACACACACAGAGTATGAGAATTTTTTTTTACCTCTTCGGGACAAAAGAAGGCATAGCTAAAAACCTGTGGGCTTTTGTGTCAAGAAAGAATAATTACTGCTTAAAAGTGTCCTACGCTAAAGGAAAAACTGTGAAAATGTCATTGTTGAGAACTAAAAAAAAAAAAAAAAATGCAAGATCTCTTTCTCTTAAGAAAATGTCTTTAATTCAGCCAGTCCTGTTAATTTCCAAAGACAGTTAAATTCCATCATAATCAGTAGTGCCGAGCAGCTGGTTAAGGGCAAAGTTAAGTGACTTACTACCTATAAAGGTCTACTTTTATTATGTCTCAAGAAAGCAATATAATATTTCTAATTTAATCAAAACAAATCAGAATGTGTTCTTCTTCATTAATATAAGCCAGGTCCTTCTGGGGTTACAGCTCTTTAAATGAATCTGGTACTTGGGTTTATGTATTAGAAATAAAAATCCTAAAATGGAAGGTGGTGTGTGTGTGTGTGTGTGTGTGTGTGTGTGTGTGTGTATGTATAAGAGATATATATAGGATATCTTACAGATATAAGGATATATAGGATAGCTCTTAAGGATATAAGAGCTATTAGCAATTGATGTAAATTTTTAGCTGAAAATACTTGGATTTTTTTCTAATGCCACATAATAACTATAATTTTACCTGATGGAAGGTAGTTTTGTGCTCACAAAATTTCAGCATAAAAGTAGGAACTAGACATGGGACAGAATCCAAAAACCAGCTACCTGCTGTTAAGGAAAAATTATACCTAGGAAGACATTTTATTCAACCTACCAATTACATGCAAAAGATTTGGGTCAGATACTTCCCATCTGAATTAAGTACCTGAATGTGACAGGCTGCATTCAGGCATAATATTATTCTTTAAAAAACAATAATAATAAAAATATCTTAAAGTGTCATAGCTTAAAACTTAAGATAGCAATGTCCAGGAAAATGAAGCAAAAGGATGGCTTTCCCAAGTGTTATTTCTATTTTTCTATCCTTCGTCCTTCCACAAAATTATGTCCCAACCTTCACCTGTAAAGCATATACAATTGAAGTGAAAGGGAAACAACATGGGATCATTTAGTCATTCATGTATCACGGAGCACTCATCATGTTCTAGATATATAATAATGCATTATCTCACTTCCACAATTTTTTCAAGGTAGTCTTTTTTTTTTGTTTTTAAATCAACCCCTCTTTTGAAGATGGGAGGAATTAAGTGTTTGAAGCACTAGTTCAAGGTCACAGTATTGTGTGGAATAGCAAGGATTTAACAAAATTTTGTTAGGCTCTAGATTTCCACTAGTGCTGCTAATGAGTTTCCATAAGTTCTTCTTTTGAAAAGAAAAAGGTGAAAACAAAAAAGAAGTCAGAGAAAGAATATGAGAGTAGAATATAACCTTGTGACTTTGTCATCTAATTTTCAGCCCGCACAGAATCCCTCAGTAATTCTAAAACAATTATTCTGTACTTAACTATAGTTAATGCCTAACCTGAAACCATCCTACTTGTAATTATTTTTACTTTAGTCTCTTTATTTCCTTAAAATAGCTGGGGGACTTTAAGCTACTGTTGATAGAATATTACATCTCAGTTTTCCTTCAAGCCCTAGACTTTATCATGGTCATTTTAAAAGAGATGTCACTGAGAAACGAAGTGGATACTTTTAATCTTTGTTTCTTATTCTCATCTGATGGCTGGCTTTATCAGCTGGCCTATATCCTGAGGGAATGGCCTGGTTAAGTACATCCCTGAGATATTTTATAACTTTGTCTACTCTTTGACTTCTCCATGCATTTGATAAAACATGGGCTTATAATCATGCCATCAACTCTATATGTTTTCCAGTAGAAGATAAAAATACTACACTTTAAAGGTGAGAGTCAGGAAGGGCGGTATACTGTGGATTTCCACTACAGACAATGGAAGTTTTGAAGGGTGGGAGTCATCTTCCAATTCGGGATGTGCGGATGGATGTACACATTAATATCCTTAGTTTGTCATATGTAAAATGAGAATAATATAACCTACCTCATGGGATGGTTGGAGGATTGAATTAGTTAGTGAAGTAAAGGACTAAGAATAGTGCCTTTTACATGAGTGCTATGGAATTATTGAACATAATTGTAATTCAGGGTAAACAAAGGTCTGTGAATTCAGAGGTGTGTAGAGTATTAAAAAGGGGACAGGTAAGATTGGTTTCACCTTGTCATTTACAGAATGGTTGTTGAGAGGATAGGAGAGACTGGTTTTAATGATTCAAACTGAAAATGAATTAAGGAAAGCAAAATTTCAAGGATGGTGAACATTGGGAACAGGGAGTCAGTCTATGCTATTTTATGCATATGTGGTTTTAAAACAAAAAGCGCTGTGCCATTTCTGCTCTAATCCAATGTATCTGCATCAATTCCATGTTTCACAAACTCCACAACTCCACTGTGTAAAATTGTTCAATAATTTCCTATTTCTCTTAGAATAAAGATCAACATATTTAGTGTGGCCTACAAGTCGCTATGCAACTGACTTAACTCCCCAGCCTCATGTCTTAACATTCTCTGGGTTTCTGTGCTTTATCCATTGCTCTCTGTTTTTGACAAACACCATGTGACCTTCCTCCATAGAGCCTTTGTGTCTGCTATTCACACTTTGAGGAAATCTTTTCTCCTTTTTGTCTAGTTACTTATTTTCATTATTCATATTTAAGATCTAATATCATCTCAAGAGGCAAGACTTCTCAGACACCTGAAATAAAGCTAAGGTCCTATGTGTTCTTATTAAACACTGACACTTTGTAGCAGTTACCATAATTAGACATCATTGTTTGGGGTGATAATTTGAATAATAAGTTTCCCGTTTAGTCTCTACGGTCCCTGAAGGCAAAAGACCCATAACTGTGTATCTGTGTTTGCTGAATATTATAATCTCATTATAGTGTTTTCCCATCATAGATGCCCCCAAAATAAATAACTATATATATGTAATATATAATATATATCATAGATATATAAAATATATATTTACTATTAAAATTTTATTTATTATTAAAAGTATATAATTAATTTCAATTCATTGACTGATGAATGTATAAAGAAGATGCGGTATGCAAATACAATGGAATACCAATCAGCGATAAAAAGAATGAAATTTTGCCATTAGCAACAACGTGGATGGAACTAGAGTGTATTATACTAAGCAAAATAAGTCAGAGAAAGACAAAATCATATGATTTCACTCATACGTGGAATTTAAGAAACACAACAGATAAAGGGAAGGAAAAAACGAAAAAAAACGAGAGGGAGGCAAACAATAAGGAACTCTTAAATACAGAGAACTGAGGGTTGCAGGAGGGAAGATGGGTGGGTGGATGGGCTAAATGGGTGATGAGCATTAAGGAGGGCATTTGTTGGGATGAGCACTGATTGTTATATGTAAGTGATGAATCACTGGATTCTACACCTGAAACCAATACTACACTGTATGTTAACTAATTTGAATACAAATATTAAAAAAATATTTTATGACTAAAATTACATACTTATTAATTTTAAATTATTTAAAAAATCAAATTAATATCTATTCATATATTGTTAAAATTATGTATTATTAAAATTAAAAACATTATATATAAGGTATATTATATATAATATATGTACATATATGAATTTATACAAATATATACCCATATATATATATGAGTTTATACAAATATATACCCATATACCCATATATATATATATATATATATATATATATATATATATATATATATGTTGTATGTATATACACATCAACCTTGAAACATGCAGGATTTATTATTTTTAAAATATTAACTCGTGGGGCACCTGGGTGGCTCAGTCAGTTGAGCATCTGACTTTGGCTCAGGTCATGATCTCGCGGTCCATGAGTTTGAGCCTTGCATTGGGCTCTGTGCTGACAGCTCAGAGCCTGGAGTCTGCTTCAGATTCTGTGTCTTTCCCTCTCTCTGCTCCTCCCTCGCGTGCTCTCTGTCTCTGTCTCTGTCTCTCTCTCTCTCTCTCTCTCTCTCTCTCTCAAAAATAAACAATAAAACAACAACAAAAAGTGGAGATTCCACTCATGGCTGCCTCTGCAGTTTTGGATGCTGTACTTTCTCACCTTCAATTCTAGGTGCTCTAATTGGCACTGCAACCCTGAAAGCACTCAACCAGGGAAATTCATCTAAAGGTGGTCATGACTTTGTTGTTGGCTTTTTCAAAATAACTAAATCCTGCCTCTTCATGGTATCTACTTTTGTCCAAAGATAAGCTTTAATATACAAATGAAATTACCAAGAGTGGAATAAATTAAATAAGGGGGTGAAATAATTTGTATGGTATCAGACTTTCCACTAAAAAAAAAGCAAATAAGTTATTAGAATAACTCTGTGTCATATCTCTAAGAGCTCTGGTTACTTAAATTTAGTACTGAAAAGTTGATTACACTTTATTCATGAAAGTTCAGTGAGGCTGTTTTGGGTGCTTAATACATATTCAAATACCTATTTCAAAATGGATTAACATTTTTAAAATAATAAATCCTACATGCTGAAAGGTTGATATGTATACACCCAAAGTTTGATATATGTTTGTGTGTGTGTATATGCATATATATTACCTGTATATTATATATAACACATATGTAATGAATATATAAATATATATGTAATATATAAATATATTTAATATAAATATATGTGTAATATATATGCATATATATGTAAAATTCAGTGGATAAAACATCTTTTATAACAAAAAATGAATATCCAACAATAGATTGGATATACTCCTTCAATAGAAATTGTTACAATCACTCTCCCCAGAGCAAAGCATACTTAAGGCAAAATACTTTACAACTGCAAACATTTAAAAAGTTTGTACTTGGGACTAATCACCTATGATCATTCTATTAAGTCTTCTTAATTTGACTATGACAAAGTCTTAAACTGCAATGCCCAACAAGGTAGCCACTACTCACATGTGACTATAAAGTGCTTGAATTGTGAGTAGTGTGCCTGAAAAGTTGCATTTCTCATTTTATTTTTATTTTAATTATTTTAAATTTCCATTTAAAGGTGAAGCAGGGTGACTTCTGGTTCCACTGAAACATTCATTGGAATACTGACATAACTTTATCGCTCTATCACAACTGCATTCCACTTTATACAAAGCAACACATAAGATACTCCTCCATTTGGGTGTGCATGTTAAATGGTTACGTGATTTCAAGTATTACCCCAAACATATTACTGATCTGGTTGGTGTCAACAGAATGATTCAGTTCAAATGCCTTTTTCTATGTATTAATCTACTATGATGTAATGTGTTTACTAGAATGCTTTATGCAGACAATATGAGCTACGAACACGCTAATGCAATTGTTGCTGGTAATTAAATTGAAATACTTATAATAAATAAAATATCTCTGGTACAAAATAAGTAAGTATGAACAAATTTCTGCACTAAACACAAAAGCAAACAAATGATGCAGAGTTGAATGTAGATGCAGCAGAGTGGCTTCCATACATCAAGGAGAGTGAAAGGGAAAAAGGAAACTGGAAGTAGGTATGTTCAAAAATTTCATATTGGATGATGAATGTGATTATCTGTGGCAGAGAAAAAGGGACGTTCCATTTGTTTATTGTATAAAAATATATTTTTAAAGAATAAGTATTACAAGATGTTTCTTTTTAATTAAGAAAAAAAAGAGGGGCATCTGGGTGGCTTAGCTGGTTGAGCGTCTGACTTCAGCTCAGGTCATGATCTCACAGCTCATGAGTTCAAGCCCCACAGTGGGCTCTGTGCTGACAGCTTGGAGCCTGGAGCCTGCTTCAGATTCTGTGTCTCTGTCTCTCTCTGTCCCTAACTCACTCACATTCTGTCTCTGTCTCTCTCAAAAATAAATAAACATTAAAAAAAAATAAAAATAAATTAAAAAAAAAAAAGAATTGACATTTTCTTCCAGTTTGGTATACTTCATGTTAAGGAGATTGGAAATTGCCACTATCTCCTGACAACAAGTAAATAGATGAACAGGCTAAAAAATCAAGAACTCTTCTCAGATCCATGAGAAAAATAAGGACACAGGCAAATCATTCCTCCCAAAATTGGAGAGATGGACAGGTGAATGCAGGGAGTCATGGCTTACCGGAGCAGAGACAAAAGAGCAGAAACCTCCATAGGAATCAGTGCAGAGGTAGAAAAACTCGAACTGTAATTGATGAATTGCTGGAGGCTCAATACAGACTGTCTGAGAGTTAAATATTCCAGGAGAACTTGGTCATAGTGGAACTCTCATATTTTTGTGAGTTTTATATGGTTTTATCAATCTGGTTCTCACAGTAAGTATAAGAGAGAGAGAAAAAAAAAAACAGGCTTCCAGAAAGGTAAAAGGAAAAGATATTTTTAAATATGCCAGAACAACCTGTTTTTCTTAACAAGGGCTGCCCTCAAGAGAAAGCAGTTAACCTGAGCCTAAGATGCTTGGGGAAATGGGAAATACCCAACTCCATTCGCCACTAGCGTTCCAAATGGAAGGGAATAACGCAACTCCAGCCCACTCCAGCCCACTTTATGCATCCTGACCCATCTCTGGAAGAAAAACTCCACCAAGAAACATTTGCAAAGTTTGCAGTCTAGAGGCATAGGCTCACAAAAAGACTGAGACCTAATCATAAGATGACATAATGCTTATTTTTCCCCCATATCTGACCACTACACTATTACAGGCATATTGATGTCAGTTCCTTTTACCTATTATGTCATCTTCAGCTATGAAGAAAAAGTCACAAGGCATACCAAAAAGAAAAAGGTACAATTTCAAAGACAGGGCAAACATGAGAGAGATGTGGAATTATCAGACCAAGAATTTAAAACAACTATGATTAATATGCTAAGGGCTCTAGTGGATAAAGTAGAAAGAAAGCAAAAGCAGATGAACAATGTAAGCGGAGCTGGTAATCCTAAGAAAGAAACGAAAAGAAATACTGGGAACAGGGGGAAGTGCAATAAAAATGAATAAGACATTTGATGGGCCCATCAGTAGACTGGAACTGGCAGAGGAATGAATCTCTGAGCTTGAGAAAGACCACAACAGAAACCCCCAAAATTGGAAAGCAAAAAGAACAAAGGTTGAAAAAAAAAAAAAAAACAACAGAAGATCCAAAGCCTGTGGAATAATTACAAAAGGTGTAGCATACACACAATGGTAATACAAGAAAGAGAAGAAAAAGAGAAAAGGACGCTAAAAATATTTGAAACAAAATGACTGAGAATTTCCTCCAAATTAATGTCAGATACTAAACCACAGATCCAGAAATTTCAGAGAATACCAAGCATGATAAATGCCAAAAAATACTACACCTAGGCATATCATTTTCAAAATCCAGAAAATCAAAGGTAAAGAAAAAATGGTTTTTTTTTAATTTTTAACTTTATTTATGAGAGAGAGAGATACAGAGAGAGAAAGAGAGAGAGAGAGAGAGACAGCATGAGAGGGGGAGGAGCAAAGTGAGAGGGAGACACAGAACTTGAAGGAGGCTCCAGGCTCTGAGCTGTCAGCACAGAGCCTGACATGGGGCTTGAACTCACAAACTGGGAGATCATGACCTGAGCCAAAGTCAGATGCTTAACTGACTGACCCAACCAGGCACCCCAAGAAAAAATATTTTTAAAAAGCCAGGGAGAAAAAAATGAAATGAAACAAACAAACAAAAAAACACCTTATCTATAGAAGAACGAAGAATTGTATGCAACTTCTCACAAACCATGCAAGTAAAAAGAATGTAGAATAAAATATTCAAAGTGTTGACAGAAAATGAATCATGAGCCTCGAATTCTGTACTCTATACAATTATCCTTCCAAAGGGTAGGAGAAATACTCTCTCAGACGAACACCAAAGAAAGAAATTTGTTGCCAGTATATCTGCCTTACAAGAGACATTAAAGAATTCTTTAAATTTTTTTTTTAAATTTTTACTTATTTTTTTTTTTTAATTTTTTTTTCAACGTTTTTAATTTATTTTTGGGACAGAGAGAGACAGAGCATGAACGGGGGAGGGGCAGAGAGAGAGGGAGACACAGAATCGGAAACAGGCTCCAGGCTCCGAGCCATCAGCCCAGAGCCTGACGCGGGGCTCGAACTCACAGACCGTGAGATCGTGACCTGGCTGAAGTCGGACGCTTAACTGACTGCGCCACCCAGGCGCCCCAAATTTTTACTTATTTTTGAGAGAGAGAGACAGAGTGAGAGCAGGGAAGGGGCAGAGAGAGAGGGAGACTCAGAATCTGAAGCAGGCTCCAAGATCCTAGGTGTCAGCACAGAGCCCAACATGTGGCTCAAACCAACGAACCACGATCATGACCTGAGCTGAAGGTGGACATTGAACCCACTGAGCCACCCAGTTTCCCCTAAAGAATTTCTTAAGGGAGAACGAAACCAAAAGATGTCAGAAGCTTCTTTCCACATAAAGAAAGAAAGAACAAAAGAAGAAATAAGTGAAAGTAATAAAATAAAAACTTCTATTTTTATCTTCAGAAATTGTTCTTATCCATAAAAGTTTGTTCAAAATACTAGAAGAAACAATGTTTGATTATATATTTTTTGCATGTATCCTGTGTGTGTGTGTGTGTGTGTGTGTGTATGTGTGTTAGTCATACTACCCACAGAAGAGTATAGAGTTATTTTAGAGAGAACTTAAGTTAGTAATAAATGTATAATGCCAATTCTACAGCAACCATTTAAAAAGAAAAATATAAGTGTAACTGATATGCTAAAGAAAGATTTAAAAATGAAATATAAAATGCTCATTTAAAACCACAAAATTCAGGGGTGCCTGGGTGGCTCAGTTGGGTAAGCATCGGACTTCAGCTCAGGTCATGATTAGCAGTTTGTGGGTTCAGACCCATGTTGAGCTCTATGCTGACAGCTCAGAGCCTGGAGCCTGCTTCAGATTTTGTTTCCCTCTCTCTCTCTGCCTCATCCCCACTTGTGTTCTGTCTCTTTCTCTCTCTCTCTCAAAAATAAATAAACATTAAAAAATTTAAAAAACCCACAAAATGCATAAAAAGAGTAGAAGATACAGATAGTAATAAAGAAAGAGGGCAACAAAAAGACAGAAACAAATATAGTGATTATCAACCCAACTATATTGATCATTTTGAATGTCAATAAAATAAAACACCAATTAACAGATGGAGATTGTCAGATTGGGTCAGAAAATAAGACCCAATTATGCTGCCTATAAGAAACATGCTTTAAATAAAGACATATAAATTGAAAGTAAATGGATGGGCTTAGAATATACTATGCTAACCAAAATCAAAAGAAAGCAAGAATAGTTATATTAAATTAGTCTGAGCAGACCTCAAAGCAAGGAAAATTAATAGGGATATAAAAGGGTATTACATCATGACAAAGGGACCAATTTTCAAAAAAAGAAGTAGAAGAAGAAGAAGAAGAAGAAGAAGAAGAAAAAGAAAAAGAAGAAAAAGAAGAAGAAGAAGAAGAAGAAGAAGAAGAAGAAGAAGAAGAAGAAGAAGAAGAAGAATCCTTAATATTTAAACGGCTAACAAGAGAATGTCACTCTACATGAAGGAAAAACTGACCAAATGGTAAAGAGAAATAGATTACCCCATCACTACAGCTGGAGTCTTCAACATCACTCTGTCAGAAATGGACAGATGCACCAAGCAAAAACACGGTAAGGAGAGAGTTGATCTCAATAACACCATTAATCAGATATATAATGGATACCTACGCTACTTTATCCAACAGCAGAATACACATTTTTGTAAAACTATATACAATTTTCACCAAGATAGAACATATTCTGGGCTATAAAACACATCTTAACAAATGTTTAAAAATACAAGTGATACTGGGGCGCCTGGGTGGCTCAGTCGGTTGAGCAGCCAACTTCGTCTCAGGTCATGATCTCACAGTTTGTGAGTTCAAGCCCCGCATCGGGCTCTGTGCTCACAGCACGGAGCCTGGAGCCTGCTTCAGATTCTGTCTCCTTCTCTCTCTACCCCTCCCGTGCTCATGCTTTCTCTCTCTCTCTCAAAAGTAAATAAACATTAAAAAAAATATTTAAAAAATAAAAAAAATAAAAAATAAATAAAAATACAAGTGATACCACATCTGCTTTCAGACCACAATGGAAATAAACTAGAAATCAATAACCAATAAATAACCAATAAGCAATAAACCAATAATCAATAGTAAAAAAGTTGTAAAATACCTGGAGATTAAGCAATCCACTTCTAAATAACACATGTCTCAAAGAATAAATCTCATAAATTTAAAAAATATTTGAACTAAATAAAAATGAAAACACATTAAAATTTGTGGGAAGCAGTAAAAGCATTGGTTATAGGAAATTTTTAGCACTGAATACATATAGTAGAAAATAAGCAAGATCTAAAGTCAATCATCTAAGTTTACACTTTAGGAAACTAGAAAAATAAGAAGAAAAGAAATAATAAAAATTAGAGTAAAAATTAATAATATGGAAAACAGGAAATCAATAATCAACAAAAGCAAATGCTGTTGCTGAAAAGATCAATAAAATTGATTAGCTTTTAGCTAGGCTAACTATGAAAATAGAGAAAAGACACAAATTACTAGTATTGGAAATGAAAAGGCAGCACTACAAGATACCATGGAAATTAAGGATGACAAAGGAATATTGTGAATGACTCTTCAATAATTGTGAATTATTTCATTGAATTGTGACAATTCAATAATTGTGAATTATTTTATAACCTAGGTGATGAAATTTGTGAAAAGACACACTATGCCAAAACTAACACAAGAAGAAATATGTGATATGAATAGACCTATAACTATTAAATAAAATGAATCAGTTATGAATAATCTTCCAAAACAGAAACATTAGGCTAAGATGCATTCACTGCTGAATTCCAACAAACTTTTAAGGAAGAAATTACAACAGTTCACCACAATATCTTTGAGGGAACAGAAGCATAGAATCATAACATATTTTATGAGGCCAAACTTACCGATATCAAAACCATAAAAATATTACAAGACAATTAGAGATAAATATTACTCATTGAACATAAATGCAAAAGGTTCAAAAATATTAGCAAAATGAGTCTAATAACGTATAAAATAATTATATGCCATGACGAAGTGGAATTTATTTCAGGTATGTAAGACTGGCTCAACAAGAAAACAATGCAATCATTACATCAAAGGGCTAAAGAAGAAAACTCACACAATCATATCAATAGAAGAAAGAAAAAAATTGAAAAAATCCAACATCTATTCACAATACAAACTCTCTGTATAATAGAAACAAGGAGAAATTTCTCCATTTGATAAATAATAACTACAAAAAGTGCTAAAGCTAACATCACACTTAATGGTGATAAACTAGAACCTTTTCCATGAGGATCAGAAACAAGGCAAGAATGTCCTCTCTCACCACTCCTTTTCAACTTGTACTTGAAATCCCAGCCGATGTAATAAGAAAAGGAAATATATTGTATACAGACTGGACAGGAGAAAAAAAATAAAATAATGTCTTTGTTCACAAAAAAAAAAGTTTATATAGAGAATAAGAAAGAATTGACAAAAATACTCCTAGAACTAACAAATAATTATAGCAAGGTTCCAGGATACAAAGTTAGTAGACAAATACCAATAATTTTCCTCTATACAAGCCATGAACAAGTAAATTTGAAATTAAAAAGAAAACACTATTAATTAAGCACTCAAAATATGACATACTTAGGTACAAATCTATTACATACTTAGGTATAATAATAAAATAAAATTCTCAGCTTTTTAAAAAAAGTTTCTGTGAAAATGAATGTTGTTCCAACTATATCAAGAAAAAAAAAACAAGCAGAATAATTCTAATTTAAATTAGAAAACTGAAGTTTCCTTTATTAAAGTTTCATTCCACTGTATGGTACTTATTGATAATACATGTGCTCAGTTTTCTGAAAGAGACTTTATGAAAAGCTTCACAGATACAATTGTTCATGTGTTTCAGCATATATATTCAATGAAAACAGATAATTTAATGGTCTCATGTTCTTTACTGATCCTCATTGGTTTAAATGTTAAAGATACTCACAAAGATTTACCAAACTGTTAATTCAAATTCAATACTTTCTTTTTTTAAATTATATTTATTTTTATTTTTATGTTTTTACTTTTTTAAATATGAAATTTATTGTCAAATTGGTTTCCATACAACACCCAGTGCTCCCCCCAACAGGTGCCCTCCTCAATACCCATCACCCACCCTCTCCTCCCCACCCCCCCCATCAACCCTGTTTCTTTTCAGTATTTAAGAGTATCTTATGGTTTGGCTCCCTCCCTCTCTAACCTTTTTTTTTTTTTTTTCCCTTCCCCTCCCCCATGGTCTTCTGTTAAGTTTCTCAGGATCCACATAAGAGTGAAAACATATGGTACCTGTCTTTCTCTGTATGACTTATTTCACTTAGCATCACACTCTCCAGTTCCATCCATGTTGCTACAAAAGGCCATATTTCATTCTTTCTCATTGCCACATAGTATTCCATTGTGTATATAAACCACAATTTCTATCCATTCATCAGTTGATGGACATTTAGGCTCTTTCCATAATTTGGCTCTTGTTGAAAGTACTGCTATAAACATTGGGGTACAAGTGTCCCTATGCATCAGCACTCCTGTATCCCTTGGGTAAATTCCTAGCAGTGCTATTGCTAGGCCATAGGGTAGATCTATTTTTAATTTTTTGAGGAACCTCCACACTGTGTTCCAGAGCGGCTGCACTGGTTTGCATTCCCACCAATAGTGCAAGAGGGTTCCCTTTTCTCCACATCCTCGCCAGCATCTATAGTCTCCTGATTTGTTCATTTTAGCCACTCTGACTGGCGTGAGGTGGTATCTCAGTGTGGTTTTGATTTGTATTTCCCTGATGAGGAGTGACATTGAGCATCTTTTCATGTTCCTGTTGGCCATCCGAATGTCTTCTTTAGAGAAGTGTCTATTCATGTTTTCTGCCCATTTCACCACTGGATTATTTGTTTTTCGGGTGTGGAGTTTGGTGAGCTCTTTATAGAGCCCTTAGATACTAGGAGTTTGTCCGATATGTCGTTTGCAAATATCTTTTCCCATTCCGTTGGTTGCCTTTTAGTTTTGTTGATTGCTTCCTTTGCTGTGCAGAAGCTTTTTATCTTCATGAGGTCCCAATAGTTCATTTTTGCTTTTAATTCCCTTGCATTTGGGGATGTTTCAAGTAAGAAATTGCTGCGGCTGAGGTCAGAGAGGTTTTTTCCTGCTTTCTCCTCTAGGGTTTTGATGGTTTCCTGTCTCACATTCAGGTCCTTTATCCATTTTGAGTTTATTTTTGTGCATGGCATAAGAAAGTGGTCTAGTTTCATCCTTCTGCATGTTGCTGTCCAGTTCTCCCAGTACCATTTGTTAAAGAGACTGTCTTTTTCCATTAGATATTCTTTCCTTCTTTGTCAAAGATGAGTTGGCCATACGCTTGTGGGTCTAGTTCTGGGGTTACTATTCTATTCCATTGATCTATGTGTCTGTTTTTGTGACAATACCATGCTGTCATGATGATTACACCTTTGTAGTAGAGACTAAAGTCTAGGATTGGGATGCCTCCCACTTTGGTCTTCTTCTATAAATGTCTATGTGCCGAATACAGGAGCCCCCAAATATATAAAACAATTACTCACAAACATAAGCAACCTTATTGATAAGAATGTGGTAACTGCACGGTACTTTAATACTCTACTTACAACAATGGATACATCATCTAGACACAGGATCAATAAAGAAACAAGGGCCCTGAAGGATACATTGTATAAGATGGACTTGACAGATATATTTAGAACTCTGCATCCCAAAGCAACAGAATATACTTTCTTCTCGAGTGCACAGGGAATATTCTCCAATATAGATCACATACTGGGTCACAAAACAGCCCTTCATAAATATAAAAGAATTGAGATCATACCATTCACACTTTCAGACCACAATGCTATGAAGCTTGAAATCACCCACAGGAAAAAGTCTGGAAAACCTCCAAAAGCATGGAGGTTAAAGAACACCCTACTAAAGAATGAATGGGTCAACCAGGCAATTAGAGAAGAAATTTAAAAATATATGGAAACATACAAAAATGAAAATACAACAATCCAAATGCTTTGGGATGCAGTGAAGGGAGTCCTGAGAGGAAAATACATTGCAATACAGGCCTATCTCAAGAAACAAGAAAAATCCCAAATACAAAATCTAACAGCACACCTAAAGGAAATAGAAGCAGAACAGCAAAGACACCCCAAACCCAGCAGAAGAAGAGTAACAATAAAGATCAGAGCGGAAATAAACAATATAGAATCTAAAAAAACTGTAGAGCACATCAATGAAACCAAGAGTTAGTTTTTTGAAAAAATAAACAAAATTGATATACCTCTAGCCAGGCTTCTCAAAAAGAAAAGGGAGATGACCCAATTAGATAAAATCACTAATTAAAATGAAATTATTACAACCAATCCCTCAGAGATACAAGCAATTATCAGGGAATACTATGAAAAATTATATGCCAACAAACTGGACAACCTGGAAGAAATGGACAAATTCCTAAGCACCCACACACTTCCAAAACTCAAACAGGAAGAAATAGAAAACTTGAACAGACCCATAACCAGCGAAGAAATTGAACCAGTTATCAAAAATCTCCCAACAAATAAGAGTCCAGGACCAGATGGCTTCCCTGGGGAATTCTACTAGACATTTAAAGCACAGATAATACCTATCCTTGTCAAGCTGTTCCAAAAAATAGAAAGGGAAGGGAAACTTCCAGACTCATTCTATGAAGCCAGCATTCCTTTGATTCCTAAACCAGACAAAGACTCAGCAAAAAAAGAGAACTACGGGACAATATCCCTGATGAATATCGATGTAAAAGTTATCAACAAGATACTAGCAAATCAAATTCAACAGCATATAAAAAGAATTACACACCATGATCAAGTGGGATTCATTCCTGGGCTGCAGAGCTGGTTCAACTTTAGCAAGTCAATCAATGTGATACATCACATTAGTAAAAGAAAAGATAAGAACCACATGATCCTGTCAATTGCTGCAGAAAAAGCATTTGACAAAATTCAGCATCCTTTCTTAATAAAAACCCTCGAGAAAGTCAGGATAGAAGGAACATACTTAAACATCATAAAACCCATTTATGAAAAGCCCACAGCTAATATCATCCTCAATGGGGAAAAACTGAGAGCTTTTTCCCTGAGATCAGGAACACGACAGGGATGTCCACTCAAACCTCTGTTGTTTAACATAGTGTTGGAAGTGCTAGCATCAGCAGTCAGAGAACAAAAGGAAATCAAAGGCATCAAAATTGGCATTGATGAAGTCAAGCTTTCACTTTTTGCAGATGACATGATATCATACATGGAAAACTAGACAGACTCCACCAAAAGTCTGCTAGAACTGATACATGAATTCAGCAAAGTTGCAGGACACGAAAGCAATGTACAGAAATCAGTTGCATTATTATACACTAATAATGAAGCAACAGAAAGACAAATAAAGAAACTGATCCCATTCACAATTGCACCAAGAAGCATAAAATACCTAGGAATGAACCTAATCAAAAAGGTAAAAGATCTGTATGCTGAAAACTATAGAAAGCTTATGAAAGAAATTGAAGAAGATATAAAGAAATGGGAAAACATTCCGTGCTCATGTATTGGAAGAATGAATATTGTTAAAATGTCAATACTACCCAAAGCTATCTACACATTCAATGCAATCCCAATCAAAATTGCACCAGCATTCTTCTCAAAGCTAGAACAAGCAAACCTAAAATTTGTATGGAACCACAAAAGACCCCAAATAGCCAATACTTTCTTTAAATAAAGGAATGTTTGCTAAATATCCAATAATCAAATATAAAAGTTGCAGAATGAATTATGAATTATGTTATCTCATCAATATTAAACTACATATGAAAGAACTAAATTAGAAGATCCACAAAGGGGGGGGGGTTAATCTGTGACAGCTACACAGGTAAGGGAATTAATGTTGAAATTGTAAGTTTTCATATAATAAATCATTCACTATGTTTTATGACATTTTCTAAAATAAGTCAATATGCCGAAGATTTTAATTATAAATGATAGCGCCATGCAAACCGGTCATACAACACACACAAAAAATGAAGAAAGCTTTTTGATA
This sequence comes from Neofelis nebulosa, assembly GCF_028018385.1. Taxonomy (NCBI): domain Eukaryota; kingdom Metazoa; phylum Chordata; class Mammalia; order Carnivora; family Felidae; genus Neofelis; species Neofelis nebulosa. The sequence continues at coordinate 40,186,150 of NC_080798.1, forward strand.
ATGATAAATTTAGTGTTTTCATTTTAGAAAACACCCCTTTGAATTTGATGTTTAAAATAATGAGTTGACTCAAGTGTTAGTCAATTTAGTTAACGTGGACAGAGGTAGTTTTAAAATTAATATGGTTTTGCTTCAAAGTAAAATCGATCCTTCTAAAAATGATGAACCAGTTTTGTCAATGTTTATATGAGTATTAAAAGAAAATAATTTTGGAGAACTCAATTCAGATATTGGAAAACTATTAAGTATGGTTGGAACACTGGAGCGTGTGAATTTACCTTATCAACTGTGAATGTTATGAAATCTAAATATAGATGAAGTGTTTTCAATGAAAATTTAGCATCTTGAGATGTGCACAATTTTAAAACACATACTGCATATTCAAGAACTAAAAGGAACAAAAATATTTTATATACTTTTACATATTGATTGCATAATTCAAATAATTATTGGATATTCTGGGCTAGATGCAGTATATTGTTATAATTAGTTGCATATGTTTCTTTTTACCTCTTTATGTGGCTACTAATTTTTTTAATTACTTACGCATCTTGCATTATTATTTTTATTGCTCAGCTACCATCTAGACACTATTCAAAACATCTGACTAAAATATGACAATTCATACCTAAATCATTATTTGGCAATTTACACATTAAAATAATTTGTTCATTTGTAAATATTAGTTTCATTTTAGATCAAATTTATCTACAATTCCACCAAGATTACCAGATTGCAAATTCCATTTTGCAATTTTATTTTTTTTTTCCTTTTTAAAATATTGATCCTGATTATTTAACCCTTCGCTTCATCTGTTACAACTGGGCGGGGGGGAAGACATTTAAAAATATAAAGGGGATGCAGTAGATGTAGAATTTGTGTATACATATATAAAATTGACAACAAGTGGCTCAAGTGACACACATCTTGTTCACTTCTTCTAACATCACAGCTAGCTGAAGCCATTCAGTGTATCTTTAAATAACCAAAGTGAATCAGGTATGTGATTATTTCTTTGTATGATAATGGACTTTGAAACTGGCTAGATCTTCCCTTTTTGGGTTTAGTTTGAGAATCATTTTCTTTTCACAAGAATAGGAGATTTGATTCTCATCATCACCATCATTCAACTTTTATTAAAGAATTATCAAGTTATTTCTATGTGTTGGGCTTAGTGCAAGTACTTTAAAGGAATTTTCTCATTGAATTTTTACAACTCTAGGAAGTAAGCTCTCTTATTACTCTCATGATACAGATAAGAAAACAGGTTGGAAAATGTTGAGTCATTTTTATAATAACCAAGAATCTGAGAATATCAGTGGTGGTATATGTCGACTTACTAAAGGAAAAAAGTGCCCATGGATGGTACTATCTGTAATTTTTCATCCACACTCTTAGTACTAATGTTTACTATTTAAGATAACTATGCCAAATTTTTTTCACCTGCCACCTAGCAAAAGATACCAAAAATGAAAATATGTTACAAAAAGAATTATCCATCTGTGACTTTAATCTTATATGGAGTAATAAGGCAAATGCCTTTAAGGAAGGTGGAGCTGAATTCTGTCACTTTGCTCTTCACCGGATCCAAGGAAGATATAGTACATTTTGCTGTGTTACTCTTCTGAGCTCCCTGCCTTAGCTGGAATGTTTCTTCATTGCTAGCAAACATCAGTGGATCAGAGATGGCAATTAAGTCAGCATTCATTTGCCATTCTTGACCCAATATGACAGGTCCATCAAAAAATTCTGGGACCATTTAGAAGAAAGGAAAGAATAATGTAAAAGTAGTAAAGCAGTAGGAAAAGTCAACACGTATCTTGCAAGGCAAGAGACCACTGCAAGGTTTCATGACACTCTTTTTTCTTCTTAGAACCTTGACAGATGAAAAAAGACATGACAGGGCAAGAGTCAATAGCCCAATGCACTACAGAGTCTAAAATACTGAGGTATCCTAGCAACACAAAGGATTTCTCTTCAGTTTTGGTGAGAGGGTGTTAAAGGCTAAAGCCACGGCATATATGTTGCTTGCCCCCTGGCCCATATGCACTCTGTCTACAATTATGAGAAGTGGCTGTCCTGAGAGTAAAATTCAACTGCCTTTGTCCTTCTCCAGGGAAGTCAACAGTAGAAAGGCTACTTCAATACCTCTCATATACTGTGAATGTGTGTGTATATGTGTGTGCTTTCTGCCAATGCCATTTATGTTTTTGGATTATTATATTTGCTGTTTCTTCTGCCTGAAATCCATTCTCCCTATGATCTTTACAGACCCCAGATGAAATGTCACAGCAAAGCTAATCATGATCTCCACAACACAAAAGGTCTTACTTGTCTTGCTTACTGATAAATTGCCCTGTGGCTAGCCCGGTGCCTGATATATTATAAGCCCTCAATTATTTAAAAATATATTAATGACTACATTAAAGTAGGACACTTGTCTGGATGGTATTTTTTCAGATTCCAAAGCTCTTGTAATATATGCAAAATTATTTAAAAAGCCTTAGGAGATTAATACTTTATTGTCCTTAATTTTCAGTTGAGGAAATGAAGCCTCAATTTAGAACATGATGAGTCTAAAGTAATTTAGTAGGCAGGTAGGAGCACAAAACTTCTGATTCTGTGTATGCTTCATAGTTTTTCTACTACAACACAGAAGTAGGAATCAGAATTTTGTTTGGGCCTACTCTGTAGATATGGATTAAGAAGAGCTGGAAATTGTATGATCTCCATCCATGATTTGGTACTTGTTCTCAATTGTGATATTCTCTTTTTCCCATGAACCCTGAAATCCTAAAATATTAAATACCTGTAGTTCCAAAATGTACCCTATGTGTTCTATGCTTTTATAGTTTTACATACATTATGACCTCCTTCCAGAATGTCCTTCCTCCCTTTGCCTGTCATTCAGTACTATCTCAAGATATCTTTCTCTAGATACACTTCCTGAGTCCTTCAGGAAGAATCAATAACTACCCTTCCCCATGTATCTCTGTCTGCAGTGCCAGATACCTATTCTTACCACAGGATTTTCATGATTTATTTTGTCCATTTACCTACCTGATCAAAACAAAATGCATGCTCTAGATATTTGTGAACACACAGTAACTAGCATTTCATGTTAAAAGGTTGACCTTGGGAGCATGGCAAAAGCCCAAAAAGTGATTATGATTTGTGGAAGTTCTTTTTTCTTTTCAGTATGTAGAAAACCAGAATAATTCTCAGCAATTGAAGGGAGAAATCTAAGACATCCTCACTGAGTAACCAAAAAAAAAAAAAAAAAAAAAAAGGTGGATGCAGCAAAATAGAGAAATTATATAGGATATAAAGTAGTAATTAACCTCTTCATATGTGTGCCCAATAGCAATCTTCTAAAAGGGTCAGGCAATTTGCAATGAAGATGAAGTTAAGGACATAAAAGGAAGAAAGACTGATCTCAGGAAAGCTCTATTTCACAAACACTTTTGGGCATTTTCAATCAACACAGGTTGTTAACGTATGCATTTTTAATTTTTATTTCTTTTTTATAAAAATAGAAATGCTTTTTAAAAAGCAGTCTTAAAATAACAGAAGAAAATACAGCCATATCTTATTTTAAGCAAGGTTATACTAGGAGTCTTGTTTATTTAATTACTGCTTGAAAATATATTCTGGAAATGTATAACAAAACTCTATAGAGAGAAGGGTGTGAGAGACTCAATGGCAGGGAAGATATTTTGAGTTCATCTGAATTCTTATCACAGACAGAAGGAAAAAGAGACAGACATAAAATCATACTAGGTTGAATGATATATCAAGCAACTCTGGGTCAAAACACTAAACAATACTTACAACTCATACAAACAACCTGATTCTGTAAATTTCTTTCTAAATTGAAGAGTAGATTCCTGCAGGCTTTGAAAGGGAATTCTTTTCTAAATTACTGGGTAATTTTCTCCACTCCAATTGAGCTATATAATCAGACATGGTCAAAACATTGTACTAGGAAGCATAACAGAAAATGAATTCAACAAAACCATGACTTCATGGACCCACAGCTGCAGAAAGGGGTCAGAAATTGAAATGGTAAATGTATGAGCTGGACTTTAGCTGGTTTTTAGTTGAAAAAAATTCATTGTTGTATTGTATTCATGGAGCTTTCAAATTATTGTGAGTAACTGAAAATACATTTTAAATTATATATTTTGCCATATTAGACCCTTAGAAATCTGGACCCATAGTGCGATGTGCTCCACATGCTCTTTATTTCTCACCCCTAATACTAATTAGAATGAAATGAGGCCCATGAAACTGAGCAAATTACTATAGCCAAAGTGTCCTTCATAGTAAAAAATTAAATCTTGCTTCCCACCCATGCTTAAAACAGAACTAACAGTTCCCTGCAGATATATTTTGCTTGATGTCAGCTGTCTTTTTTTTTTTTTCCAACGTTTTTTATTTATTTTTGGGACAGAGAGAGACAGAGCATGAACGGGGGAGGGGCAGAGAGAGAGGGAGACACAGAATCGGAAGCAGGCTCCAGGCTCTGAGCCATCAGCCCAGAGCCTGACGCGGGGCTCGAACTCACGGACCGCGAGATTGTGACCTGGCTGAAGTCGGACGCTTAACCGACTGCGCCACCCAGGCGCCCCGATGTCAGCTGTCTTAAAAAAATTAAAGTACACAACCCCCACTCCCACCCAAAAAATAACAACTGGTTTTCATAAGAGTGTGTATTTCAATGCAAGCTAAGTATATAAACAATTTTTGTTTTTGTAAAAAATGTTCATTTGTTCCCAATTCTGCTGTCTATGAAACTGGTTACCTCTACTGTTTTGGCCTCCAGAAATGAGAGAAAATTCCAAATTATGCCCTGTACAATCGCTTGGCCTGATATCCACATATTCTTGGCCTTGGAAAAGGATGGAATAGCCAGATTAATGGCTAAGTAAATTTTTTAAATGCTCTTAATGAAAGAAATACCTCTACCCCATCCCCTCTTTGAGGAGGGTAATACACTTAGTATCACAGGGTATCGAGTTGTTGACAAGGCCTCAGTTTACTGGAATACAGCTGGCAAGTACCATTACAAGGGACAATTTTCTTTCATTCATTCATTCATTCATTCATTCATTCACTATTTTTTGAGCACCAACTGTGAGCCACACAATATTCTAAGCCCTGATAGTGCAAAGGTGAACAAAATAGAGAAGTCCTCTGAAGACCTGCTTCTATTTTCTGGGAAACAAACAATGAAGACTTAAGTACATTGTCTCCATGCGAAGATTTTCTTTTTGTTGTTGTTTTTTACACTTAGGTTTCATTCATTCATTCAAGTAATCTCTACACCCAATGTGGACTCAAACTCACACTGCATGCTCTTCTGACTGAGCCACCCAGGCACCCTGATTTTTTATTTGTAAAATTTTCTTTATAACACTTATTAGAGATTGGTATATTAGGATAAAGTAGTTATAGCAGACTTCCTTGGAATGTAAGCTTTGAGCTAACAACCACAAGATGAGACAAGAGCTGGCCATATGAAGGGCAGAGAGTGGAGGTGGAGAGGGTAGGGGTGAATTATTTCAGAAAGATCACTAATAAAGCAGATATTTCTTCACAGAAAATTCTTATATGTCAAATCCCAAAACATTCATGAATTTTACAGATATATGTACATTGAATTTGCTTTAATTTCTTTATTATGCATACTACCTTACCTCTTGGACCATACCCATAGTATTGTGTTGGCTTTCTCTTGCTTATACATTTTTGCTATATATACTACTCTTATTAGGTTTAAGTTCAAATATCATGCACTCTGGAAGGTTTCTATGACTCCTGAGTATAGGGATATATGAGTCTTCTTTTTATTCTATTGACCTCATTTTTATATTTAAACTGTAGATAAATATATCACCATTTCAAATAAGTAAGTAAGAAATATTAGTACTCCTACATTCACTGCAGCACTATTCACAATTATCAAGATGTGTAAACAACTTAAATGTCTATTGACAAGTGAATGGATAAAGACAATATGATATAAATATGCAATGGAATATTATTCAGCCTTTAAAAAGTAGGGTATTCTATAATATGCGACAACATGGATAAATCTTGAACATTAAGCTAAGTGAAATAACCCAGTTACAGCAAGACAAAGAGTGCATGATTCCACATAAATCAGATATCCAAAATAACCGTATTTATGGAATCAAAGAGTGGAATGGCAGTTTGCAGAGTATGGAGGTAAGAGGAAATAAGGAGTTACTAATCAACTGGCATAAGATTTCAGTTAATCAAGATGAATAAGTTTTAGAGATCTATTATACAACACTGCACCTATAGTTAATAATACTGTATTGTACACTTAAAATTTTTGTTATAAAGATAGATATCATGTTGTGTTCTTATAATAATAATGATGATGATGATGATGATGATTATTGACAATAATGCAAATCAAAGATAACTAGTTCCAGGAAAAGTTAATTCCAGGAGCAGAGAGAAATCATCACATGCGTTTACACAAAATAATCTTGTAGAAAATGGTTCACAGTGAAGGACAAAATAAGACATTGATTGAGAAATCTCAAGAGAAGATATAACAGCAGATCCTTCTTCTCTGTTTCTTGGAATCTTGACAACACTGGACAACCCTACTGGTGATTAGAATGTGGTGATCGGCATGAGAACAAGAGTAGTTATGGCAGATTGTATGGTGACTAGGCACTGTAGTAACAATATGTCTGGGGGTGGAATCCTAGTAAAGGAACTATAGGTAGGCAAGGGACTTCCTGATATCCTCCTGCCTACAATGGAATTACTTTGCTGGACTGGTTCACTGCTCTTTAACATGGTGAGTTAGGTATAAGAATTGAACAAACAAACAAACAAAAGTGGCTTCATGAAAAACGTTGAAATATTCCATCCACCCTGACTACCATAGCCACCAATCCAGAATAGCACTGTTAGATCTGTACATAGAAAACCTTACGTGGTCTTCCAAACATACCTACAGATTAAGTGTGATTACCATTCCCAAGTCTACATGAGGGGCAGAAAGCAGAAAGGGGCTTGAGAACTTGCCCAAAGTCATGAAAGCAATTAATGGTAAAGCTGGGATAAAAAACACAGGCACTGAGTTTAAACTCTTAAACATATTCCAAAGCTGAATCAAGAAATAAATAAATTACTGAATATTTAGGAATGATAAAACATGCATCAATGAGGCTATTAACCTATGTGGATTAAGATATTATGAAAGAGACATGTGTGTAGGCAAATGGTTCTCACTGGGAGCAATTTCATCAATTTTCCCAGGGGATATTTCACAAAGTCTGGATATACCTTTGCTTTTTGTATCTGTGGTCAGAGGCATGCTACTGGTGCTGAGTGAGAGAGAGGTCAGGGAGCCTACTAAACATCATGCAGTGCCTAGGATAGTACCTCACAACAAATATTTGTTGGACTGAGCAGGTCAATAATACTGCTGAAGAACCTGGTTGTAGCTCTTATATGAATCATCTCAATTTTTTTGAATCTCAAATTTGTCATTTGCTAAAAGGGAGAGTCATATCTATGTAGGAGTCATGACAACCAAAAGCAAGATAGATTGTGACATCCATAAGAATGCCTGACATGTAGTAAAGAGCTTTAACATTTTAGGCTTATTGGGCAAATTATATGTTCGTTGTGTTTTATTTTATATATTGTTTTAGAAAAATCACTCTGATAGAAATGAGGGGAATGAATAGATGGATTGGTGAATTTCAGAGGGGAAATGAATTACAAAGATAATATAATAAACTAGGCAAGAAATAATGCACCTTTGGACCTGGGAGGGTGGTACTAGAGGGATATTCAAACCCATCTAGCACAAGTGACTCATTGCATTGATTAGAACATGAGGTCGTTTTTTTCATTTGTTTAGTTTTTGTTGTTTGTTTGCTCTTAGTTTAGTTTTTTTGTTGTTGTTTGTTTTTTTTTACTTTTGCCACTTCATCTCTATGAACCTGAGGATAATGTGAATTTAATCTTTTCTTTCCAACAATGATGCCTCATTTCTTATATCTAAAAAACAGTTTAGTCTATGAAATGAATTATATGTTCACAAATCAGACTGTCTTCAGGTAAGCTGTGTGTGCATGCACATACACGTGCATACACACACACACATACATACACAACAAATCCAATTTGGAGCTGTGAATTATTATTTGAAAGGTGTAGGTTTCACATGAGAAATTTCATCATCTGAAATTGCCTTGTCATTGAGGATAATAAGAATTAAATTCAGCTACTGAAAGGAACAAAGACAAATATTGAAAGATGGGAGACTTTTCTAATCCACTGCAGAACTGTAGAGTCTTCTATGAGATTAGACTGAGGCACCATTTGCAGAAATCTCTAACTGTTTCAGTTTATTAAAAGATTAACAGCAAATCTATTTGGGTAATATGTGGTTTGCAAGACAAGAAATTTCTCCAAAATCAATGCTTTTGCTTTTTTATTTCCTCTCAACTCACCAAGAGGTAATCAACGTGGGAGTAGCTCTGATCATACTAAGAGAACATTCTGATCTTCATTAGTGCAGGGTCGATGCAGGAAATTTTATTTCACATCAAATCTAGAGACAGTTCCCCTAAAATTAAAACCCTCTTCTGTTTCAATACATCAAGCCTCAGGGTTTCATAATCCCCATAATTAATACACTACTGTGCACACAACTTTCAAAATAGGGCTTTGGAAGGTGGAAATGGAGGCTGCATGTTTGAAAATCAATAAACTGAGATATTTATCTTCCTTTTTACTTTTCATTTTTTTCACTTCCTTTTGTGGGATTAGAGAGGGGTGATATGTGAGATGATGGTAAGGAAATGTCAGAAAAAAAAAGACTACTTTTCCTTAGCCTTTAACTAAGGTTTAATGTTATCTTCTTCATATGCAGGAAATGAAATGCAAATTGTTTCCCAGTGATTTTGTTTTGGCTTATTAATGTATTGGTGAATCTATTATTTAGTCAATAAAATGTTACTTGAGCATATATGCTAGTTATTATGTTGGACATATAATGTCAAACTAACACAGGATCCATTTCCTCCAGGAACTCAGGGTCTTAAAAGGAAGCAGGCATAGAAATACAAAAACACAAGAAAAATTGTGTGAGAAGTGCCATGATTGACATAAATACATGGGGCTAGAGTAGCAATGAGGAAGGATTGAGCCTGTCCCTTTCAGAGTGCTACTGAGAAAGATTTAGGAAAGCAACGAGCAGTTTTGAAATGGGTGTGCTCAAAAAGCAAGAGCAGTCCAACCCTTCCCAACCCTCACCCCCACCCCTGCCAAAAAAAGCAACCCAAGAGCAATCCAGTAATTGGGTAACTTACTTAGTAAAGTTACCCAATCACATATGTCAATAAAGTTACCCAATAAATAAATATATATATATATATATATATATATATATATATATATATATATACATATACAGATAGATATAGATATAGATATAGATAGATATAGATAGATATAGACATAGACATAGATATAGAAATATAGATATAGATAGATAGTTATAGATATATAGATATATATAGATATATATATAGATATATAGATATATATATATAGAGAGAGAGAGAAGGTGGGAGAATTTAACTGTGACTAGCCATTTTTGTTATGTTCCTAGAGTTTACAGAATTTCATTTCAAGAAACTGTAAGTTGGTTAATCAAAAAACAAGGATGCTTACTTATTTTTGTGTTTGCACGCAATTCTTGTTCTCTCTCCTTTTTGTGGTGATTTCGGAGCAAACTTCTCTCTCCCTTGTTCCATCATGGTTATATAGTGGCCTGTTTGAGTACTGTTCATATTCTGTAAAAGTTCTTTATGTTCATTAGGGAACACTGCTGACCTATCAACTCCTGTCTGTCATAACCTACTGCCAACTATCAGGACCATTTTTCAAAATGTATTATCCCAGCACACTACATGTCATTGAATTACTTCTATACAAAGATATTTATATTCTTCCTATCTTATTTTTTTTACCATATACAATACTATAGTGAATATCTGCAAAAATATCTTACAAAGATGTAATTTCTCAGAATTAGGGATATAAATATTAAGATTATTAGATACTGCCAAATTCCTATTCAACATTCCAGAACCAATCACTGTGCGGAAGTTCATGTCAATTTATATTTGTCCAAACCATCAATACTGACAGTAGTTTTGTTTGCCAATCTAATTATAGATATAGAGATAGAGATAGAGATAGGGATAGAGATAGATATAGATATAGATATAGATATATAGATATATATTATATATATGGCACACGTGTGTGTTATGTGTGTAATTATCCATAAACATGTATACATGTGTATATATATTTCTGTATACCCATATACACATGGGTATGTATACTGTATTGAAAAGCTTAATTACCTTGGTCAAGGTTATACAGCTGATAATGAATGAGAGGGTTAATTTTCCACAAACAAAATCACTGCTTTCATTGTCACCCCTATGAATAAGTCCTCATTCATATATTGATTTTAACACTATAATTTTTCTGTTCTGTGAAGTGCTTCTTCCTTTATCCAAATTTCCTTTGATTATTTGTCTCCATACTAATTTTTAAATAGTTCTTATATTTTATGGAAGAAAACAGTTATTAGCAGCTAGTGTCTCCATTTAGTATGCTATCAGCTGAAGCTGATTTATATTATTTTCTCATGGAGATTTTTTGTTAAGGCACATGGATAAACAAGGCACAAAGTCTGGAGGAAAAAAAATCATAAATTTAAAAATACTGTTAAGGGAAAACCTGATATCACTTACATAGATAGATAGATAGATAGATAGATAGATAGATAGATAGATACTCTATTGAGTCCTAAGATTTAATTTAGTTTTCTACTTTGTACTTTCATAAAGCTTACCAGATAAAATTTACTCCATGACATTGTGCTGAACTTTTGCCCATGATCATGTACATATGTCTTTCAACACTTCCCTGATTTATCTACTATACTAGAAATTATCTCTCTAGCTTTAAAAACAAGGTATTCTGTGTCTTTACATGAGATGAAAAGTTACAGTTTATTTTGTATTTTTCAGTGTTTCACGTGTGGAGTAGATGCTGAAAAAAACAGAATAGATGAGAATAGTTGAAATGTTAATGTCCTTTACTGGCAATTCCTTTGACTACTATTTCCTTTGGAAATCACTTCACAGTGGACAGAAATAATTTTCCATACATCTGTTTCATTTAGAGGCAGCTGACCTTAGACTTCAGAGCAAAGCCGTTCTGGTCTTAAAAGCTAACTCTCTCATTATCAGCTGCATAACCTTGACCAAGATAATTAAGCTTTTCAATATTCAGTTTCCTCATCTACAAGAAATGGGGAGTTGTTATGTACACTCCCAGTAAAGTGTTTATATGGAAATGCAAGGAGGCCTTGAGTGCATTACTTGTCATCCCAGGATATAACAGATGCAACCGATATCTGCGACTGTTCTGATTAAGGCTAACCATGTACACTTCCTTTAAAAATATTTTTTTTTCCTGGTTCTTACTATAAGAGATCATAACTCAGGGAAACTGGATGAGGGGGGCACCTTACAGTCTATTTTAAAAATACTGCCTTTGGAATCTACTGTTTAACTATTTGAACAAAGCTATCTGCTTTTTTGAGAAATTGCATTTTAAGAAATATAAATCTACTTTCTGATTAATATACTTCTTAGTGTAACTGATACCCAGTTTTCTTTTATTTTTTGTTAATAAAATTCTGATATTATTCAGACACCCTTCTCCCAGAAAATGTGAACTAACTCATCTTTAATTTAGAATTTATAAACTTCTAAATAAATCATGGAAAATCCTCTTCTCTTTGATAGTATGGCCCACTGTTGTCCAATGAGATATAAGATAAGACCTAATGTGGGATTATAGTAAAAATTTTCATTTCTCTCTCTCTCTCTTTTTTTTAATGTTTATTTATTTATTTTTGAGACAGAGAGAGAGAAAGAGTGTGAGCAGGCAAGGGGCAGAGAGAGAGGGAGACACAGAACCCAAAGCAAGCTCCAAGCTCCGAGCTGTCAGCACAGAGCCCAACAATGGGCTCAAACTCACAAACCATGAGATCGTGACCTAAGCTGAAGTCCGAGGATCAACCAACTAAGCCACCCAGGTGCCCCCCAAATTTTCATTTCTCTTAAAAATAGACTAAAACGAAGATCATGCTTCCACTTTTGGTTACTGAAATGCTGAATGTGATTTATAAAACCATTGCAATCAAGTATTTCCTGTAGAGACAGTTAACGAGAAAAGAAAGTTCAGATACTGAGGACAGAAAATAATGGATATTCGAAAATCTATGAGGTAACTCACCTGTAAGCCAGGCTTCTGTTCTTTTGAGTAATTATTATGTGAGTTAATGCTTTTTTTTTTATTTTGATACCTCTTGATTTGCAATCAAAACCATTTCAATGGTTTATAAAATAAATGTTCCATAATAATCAGCACTTTCAATCATTCACCCACCCAGTAAAAAATTATTGACTGTCAGCTATATACCAGGTGTTAGCTAAGAAAATGTTAGGTCAAGATGTTATATGATGACATACAAGAAGGAGAATGTATTCTCTTCCAACTCTCAGAAGAACATGGTTCTAACCAATGACTACATTCAGCATTTTCTCAGAAGAAAATCATTCTACCAATAACTACACTTACAATTTCCTCAGAGGATAGAGCATCACAATTGTGACAGGTAAGGTGAGGCTCCAGATGTGACATGGAATTGTAGTATCACAAGGTGGATATTCTTATTCATTTTATGATATTTAGGTCTAATTTCTTAAATAGTGTAAACATATGTTTCAGCTCACAGGACACTTGGAATAGTGATTGTCTAATTCTATTTATATTTTATATTTATATTTGAGAAGTTCTATTTATTAGATCATTACAGAATTAACTAAATTAAATGTGTTTTGTTTTTTTATTTGGTTGTTTGCTTTATGTGAAATATAGAAATGAGAATGAGAAAAAAATGTCTCTGGAAATGAGGAAATTTAAATGCAATAGTATAGTCTGGAGAAGGGAAAAGAAAGAAAGTTACTCTCTTTGAGTGCTTATCATACATCAGGCAATTAACTTATTTAAATCCTCAAAATAAGCATGCATTTTTATCTCCATTTTATATATGAGAAAACTGAGATAGAAGAAAAAGAAATGACAGCCCTTCAGCATGAAAACGTGAATTCACATATGTCAATACTTAAAATCAAAGCTGCCTCCTTTCACATCAGGTTGACTTAAAATTCCCTTCACTTGGAAGGTGGGATATTGTCGTTTCACGGGCTACCTTGAAACTTTTCTTGGCACTTTGAGGAAACACATAAGAAAAATGATTTCTTAAGTAAGTGAAATCTCAATGGGAAAAATTCAAGACAAATTCACAAATTAAATCCTCGAAAGATCAGGAAGGCATGTGAAATGCATGAAGGTACACAAAACAGTGAGGCAGGGATCTTGGTTAACTGGAGAACACGTGTACCAGCCAATTACTGCATTAGAGAAATGAGAGTTCACTGTTGCCAGATGTTAACTTTTTTCAGAGAAGCCAGAAATTTGGGTTTCTATATGATATCAGTGGACAAGCAATTCAAATTTATAGAAATGTAAGGCAAAAAAAGCTACTGAATTCTGAGAGACATATTTAGAAAGATGCATATCATACAGCCAAGAATTTATGACAAGTATAATTACTATAACCAGCAATTCCTAGCTAACCTATTTACAAAGCATTTAGACAATATTTCCAAAAACTTCATTGATTGCCAAATTATACTATGCAAACTATTTGTGACCTAATTACTGTCACTGCTTACAATTAAATTGACTATCGAGTATCTTGTAAAAGGGAGGCAAGACTAAAATTCCTTTCAAATGTAAAGTTTTCTATCCCTATTCATAGAAATTAATGAGGTAATACTAGTTATTTATTAGATACAAAAAAATATTCCTAGCTCCGCTCATGATCGAAAGTAAGTTAATATTGTATCTGTTGATAAGTATTAATTTCTTGATTTTTCACATTTTATTTGGAATTATTTTAAAATAATTTCACACTTAAACATAAATGTTGCAAAAATAATACAAAGAACTTGAGTATACTTTTCCCTAGTCTCTCTTTCCCTTCCTCTATCTCCTACTCCCTTCTTCCTTCTGCCTCTTACTATACACACCCCCAAATATTCATACATAATTTTTTTCAAATCACTTGAAAATACATTACATGCATTGTATTCCTTCATACTTAAGGAATTTAGATTGAATCTCCTAATAATAAGGATGTTTGTTCTAGAACAAGCAATCCTAACATTCATATGGAACCACAAAAGGCCCCGAATAGCCAAAGTAATTTTGAAGAAGAAGACCAAAGCAGGAGGCATCACAATCCCAGACTTTAGCCTCTACTACAAAGCTGTCATCATCAAGACAGCATGGTATTGGCACAAAAACAGACACACAGACCAATGGAATAGAATAGAAACCCCAGAACTAGACCCACAAATGTATGGCCAACTCATCTTTGACAAAGCAGGAAAGAACATCCAATGGAAAAAAGACAGTCTCTTTAACAAATGGTGCTGGGAGAACTGGACAGCAACATGCAGAAGGTTGAAACTAGACCACTTTCTCACACCATTCACAAAAATAAACTCAAAAGGGATAAAGGACCTGAATGTGAGACAGGAAACCATCAAAACCTTAGAGGAGAAAGCAGGAAAAGAGCTCTCTGACCTCAGCCGTAGCAATCTCTTACTCGACACATCCCCAAAGGCAAGGGAATTAAAAGCAAAAGTGAATTACTGGGACCTTATGAAGATAAAAAGCTTCTGCACAGCAAAGGAAACAACCAACAAAACTAAAAGGCAACCAACGGAATGGGAAAACATATTTGCAAATGACATATCGGACAAAGGGCTAGTATCCAAAATCTATAAAGAGCTCACCAAACTCCACACCCGAAAAACAAATAACCCAGTGAAGACATGGGCAGAAAACATGAATAGACACTTCTCTAAAGAAGACATCCGGATGGCCAACAGGCACATGAAAAGATGTTCAACGTCGCTCCTCATCAGGGAAATACAAATCAAAACCACACTCAGATATCACCTCACGCCAGTCAGAGTGGCCAAAATGAGCAAATCAGGAGACTATAGATGCTGGAGAGGATGTGGAGAAACGGGAACCCTCTTGCACTGTTGGTGGGAATGCAAATTGGTGCAGCCGCTCTGGAAAACAGTGTGGAGGTTCCTCAGAAAATTAAAAATAGACCTACCCTATGACCCAGCAGTAGCACTGCTAGGAATTTATCCAAGGGATACAGGAGTACTGATGCATAGGGGCACTTGTACCCCAATGTTTATAGCAGCACTCTCAACAATAGCCAAATTATGGAAAGAGCCTAAATGTCCATCAACTGATGAATGGATAAAGAAATTGTGGTTTATATACACGATGGAGTACTACGTGGCAATGAGAAAGAATGAAATATGGCCTTTTGTAGCAACGTGGATGGAACTGGAGAGTGTGATGCTAAGTGAAATAAGCCATACAGAGAAAGACAGATACCATATGGTTTCACTCTTATGTGGATCCTGAGAAACGTAACAGAAACCCACAGGGGAGGGGAAGGAAAAAAAAAAAAAGAGGTTAGAGTGGGAGAGAGCCAAAGCATAAGAGACTGTTAAAAACTGAGAACAAACTGAGGGTTGATGGGGGGTGGGAGGGAGAGGAGGGTGGGTGATGGGTATTGAGGAGGGCACCTTTTGGGATGAGCACTGGGTGTTGTATGGAAAGAAATTTGACAATAAATTTCATATATTAAAAAAAATAAGGATGTTTGTTACATCACCATAGGATTATCAAAGTCAGGAAATTAATACTGATGGAGTAGTATCATCCAATCTACAGGCCTTATTCAAATTTTGATGAATGTCCAGCTATTGTCTTCGGTGCAAAGGACAGAAAAAAATCTGTCCTGTTATCAAATTCAAGGTCACAATATGCATTTAAATTTCATATCCTTTATGGTCTCAATCTAAAAATTTTTCTTTGTCTTTGTCATTCATGATCTAGATATTTTTGAAGAATGCAAATATTTAGTTTAAAATTCTCTTTCAGTATGATTTTTTTTTGATATTTTCAAGTTTCTTAACATTAATACATAGCTGACCTTTAAGCAATGCAGGGGTTAGGGGCACCTGCCCCCATACAATTAAAATCAATGTATAACTTTGGACTTCCTCAAAACTTAATTACTAATAGCCTAGTGTTGACTGGAGGCTTAACTGATATCAACATATACAGTCAATTAAAACATATTTTGCATGTTATATGTATTATATACTGTATTATTAAAGTAAGCTACAGAAAAGTAAACATTATTAAGAAAATCATGAGGAGAAAATATAATTACAGTACTGTAAGGTATTTATCGAAAACCTTCTGCATGTAAGTGGATCCGTGCAGTTCAAACCCGTGTTATTCAAGAGTCAACTATAGTTGAATGCATTAATATTTTTTTTTCCCTATGGTTAAAGCTTCTTATTTAAGTACACCTTTCTTATCTCAAGGGCATAAAGATATTCTCTTATGTTTTGTTTAGAAGCGTTATTTATTTTTTAATCTTTCAAATTTAGATTAATAATTTTTTCAAATTATGTTTTTGTCTTTGGTATATTATAAAAGTCATTATTTTCTTATGCATGTATATGCATGTGATAATATATGTAGATAAAAAGGCTATATAGGAGTGTGGGTACATATTAGATATACATACACATATATATATATGAATAGTTAGATAGTAGGTAAACATGGAATTGTATATACATATTTGATATGACACCATTTATTGAAAAGAGCATAGTCAAAAATGTTTATCAAGGGCTTGTCAAGGATTATATAAGGAATATGCCAATCTCATTTATATTTTCAAATTTAAGATTATGAAATCATGAATATTATCAAATTCATTAACCTCAAACCTGAGTGATGAGCTCTATTTATGGTCTTCTCCCTCTTTAACATTTATTTATTTTTGAGGCAGAGAGAGACAGAGCATGAACGGGGGAGGGGCAGAGAGAGAGGGAGACACAGAATCGGAAGCAGGCTCCAGGCTCTGAGCCATCAGCCCAGAGTCCGACGCGGGGCTCGAACTCATTGACCGTGAGATCGTGACCTGAGCTGAAGTCGGACGCTTAACAGACTGAGCCACCCAGGCGCCCCGTCTTCTCCCCCTTTAAAAATTTTGGTAAACTGTAGTAGTAGTTTTAGTAGCAGTCCATATTATTACTCTTTCCAGCAACTAGCCAAAACTAAATAACTTTGGATCTCATATGACCTCTATTTTTCACTCTTTTCCATTTAATCTTGCTCTTACCTTTAGTATTTTTTTTCTTATACATGCTTTGAAATTATTTTGCTATTCTTTAACTTTTTTTTCTTATGGTGAGTTGATCAGTTTTGTTTTTTCTTTCATTCTTATAATATACATGAAAGGCTTTAAAATTTCCCATAATTATTGTTTTCAGTAAAACTTACTTTTTTGATATGTTTTATTCTCTTTTAGATCAAAATATAAACTATTTTTACTCATTTGCTATTTTCACCCATGGGTCATTAAGCAATGAATTTCTAAATGACCAACAAAAAGCAATGTGAGCTTTATTTTTATATTTGAATTTTGACTGAATTGCACTATTGGCAGAAGACACACTTTGAACTTTTGGGGAAATGGTTTATGACCAAATATATGGTCAATTTTTTGTAAATGTTTTGTGAATGCTTCAAGAGAATGGTGAGTTTTGTGGTACTGAATGTAATGCTCTATAGATCTCCACATGTTGAAATCATGCTATTTGATTATTTTATATTGTTTGTAATATTTTCATATTGATTTTTCAAATATTCAGTTAAAATATAACCATTAGAATTTGCATAGTTCTTCTGGTACCTCTGTCCATTCTTATTTATACAGTTTAAGGCCAAATTAACAAATAGAAAATGGTAATTAAAATTTGTGATTTTTACTTCATTATCAAGTAATGGCCACCTATATCTCTGATTTTTGCATTAACTTCCATTTTTCTGTTACTAATATAGATATACGAGTTTAAATTTGGTTAGTTTTGGTATATATCTTTCATTTGTTTGTAAGTCTCATATTGTTGCTTGCTTGCCACTGCCCTATAACAACTTTGGGGTATTCCTAGAAACTTTGGTACAACTTTTTCTAGAGAAGCTTTCCATTTGCTCCTGCTGAACACCTAGGAGAACCTAGGGTCCCTTCTGTTTGGTACTGCCTCCAACCTTGTTCCAAGTGTAAAGGTCCCAATATCATAAAGGCTATGAATACTCAGGATAGAGAAAAATACTATGCCCAAAGCAGGAGAGGTGGCAATGAGAGATAGGGCTTTCTCTCATGGTGAGAACATAGCCTTATAAGATGCCAGATTCTTATGGGATGGTCCTCCCATTAGACTTTCCTTTGTTCAAACCCTGAGTCCTAACCTCTGACTCTTGCTCAGAGGGTTTTAGAACCAAAAACAAGAACAAACGACAACCAAACAGCAACAACTACAAAAAATTATTTGTGATGTATATTTTAGGTTATATGGGCTTCAGTGCTTTTATATTTATCATGACATCCTGATTATAGGGTTTCTTCCCAGAATTGGTCCAGACATTCTGCAATACTTTTTCAGATTTTCAGACATTTGTTTGTTTTAACTCAGTATTTAATAGCTGTTGTTTCCAGAGCCAGTGTTGTTCTGACTCAACCTAGTCTGCCACTACTACTATGATAAACTGAAGTCCTTCCATATATATTTTCTATTCCATGTTTTCTTCACTCACTCATGTAAAAATTGAGATTTTATATGATGCTAGCTCATCAACTCCAATATCTTCCTTCATGTTTACAGCCCCCAAATAGTTTTACTAAAGGAGGTGTGAATTATATAGGAGTAGAACTACTGACTTACTATAGAAAAAGCCCACAGAGGATTCATAAGTGAATTAGAATTCTTATTTTAAATTTGGGAGAAATTATTTCTACTTCCTTATACCTATACATATTCACATTATCACAAAGTTCTGCAATCAAATCCCTCTTTCTGATATCTAAACCAATACTGTTTTCCCCCCAGCCAGCCGCTAAACCTGGAAAGTAACTCTAGAATGTCCATCTACACTGTTTTTATGATGAAATAAATCAATACCTAGCAAAATGTGTGGCTCATGCTAGACTTTTAATGTATGTTTGTTGAGTGAATCAAAATGTCAAATTTTACTTGAAAATTACCTTGCCTATGTCAGATAAAATTTTATGATCAGGTAGTTAAATTGTTGTCTGATGTTTATAATGCATTTAAGACAATGGATATACCAACAAAAAAACCCAGTTAAGATTTGTGCAAATATACATTTATATCTCTCTCTAGCCATATGTATTATGCATATATCTGTGTATGTGTGCATGTGCATTCCACAATGTAAATCTTTGGCAATGTTTCATTATGTTTTTACATGACTTCTTAAAGACACGAATTAACATTGAATGTAATGTCTCTAAAAGTGAAAATTGAATTCTCTCTGGGGAATACGTTTATCCTTTATATTAATGCTAAGCTTTTATTTATTTATTTATTTTTTAATACATGAAATTTATTGTCAAATTGGTTTCCATACAACACCCAGTGCTCATCCCAACAGGTGCCTTCCTCAGTACCCATCACCTACCCTCCCCTCCCTCCCACCCCCATAAACTCTCAGTTTGTTCTCAGTTTTTTTTTTATTCTATTTTATTTTAATTTTTTTTATTATATGAAATTTATTGTCAAATTAGTTTCCATACAACACCCAGTGCTCATCCCAAAAGATGCCCCCTTCAATGCCCATCACCTACCCTAACTTCCCTCCCAACCCCCATCAACCCTTAGTTTGTTCTCAGTTTTTAAGAGTCTCTTATGCTTTGGCTCTCTCCCACTCTAACCTCTTTTTTTTCTTCCCCTTCCTCATGGGTTTCTGTTAAGTTTCTCAGGATCCACATAAGAGTGAAACCATATGGTATCTGTCTTTCTCTGTATGGCTTATTTCACTTAGCATCACACTCTCCAGTTCCATCCATGTTGCTACAAAGGGCCATATTTCATTCTTTCTCATTGCCACGTAGTACTCCATCGTGTATATAAACCACAATTTCTTTATCCATTCATCAGTTGATGGACATTTAGGCTTTTTCCACAATTTGGCTATTGTTGAGAGTGCTGCTATAAACATTGGAGTACAAGTGCCCCTATGCATCAGTACTCCTGTATCCCTTGGATAAATTCCTAGCAGTGCTACTGCTGGGTCATAGGGTAGGTCTATTTTTAATTTTTTGAGGAACCTCCACACTGTTTTCCAGAATGGCTGCACCAGGTTGCATTCCCACCAACAGTGCAAGAGGGTTCCCTTTTCTCCACATCCTCGCCAGCATCTATAGTCTCCTGATTTGTTCATTTTGGCCACTCTGACTGGCGTGAGGTCATACCTGAGTGTGGTTTTGATTTGTATTTCCCTGATGAGGAGCAATGTTGAGCATCTTTTCATGTGCCTGTTGGCCATCTGGATGTCTTCTTTAGAGAAATGTCTATTCATGTTTTCTGCCCATTTCTTCACTGGGTTATTTGTTTTTCGGGTGTAGAGTTTGGTGAGCTCTTTATAGATTTTGGATACTAGCCCTTTGTCCGATATGTCATTTGCAAATATCTTTTCCCATTCCGTTGGTTTCCTTTTAGTTTTGTTGATTGTTTCCTTTGCTGTGCAGAAGCTTTTTATCTTCATGAGGTCCCAATAGTTCATTTTTGCTTTTAATTCCCTTGCCTTTGGGGATGTTTCAAGTAAGAAATTGCTACGAATGCTCAGCTTTTAAAAGAGAATGTTAATGTCATTTTGGAATGTGCCAACGTATGTGTGTGTGTGTGTGTGTGTGTGTGTGTGTGTGTGTGTTTGCATGTGTGTGTGTGTGTGTGTGTATGTACATGTTAATACATGTCAAAATGACAGATGAATTAAGTAACAAATCATTGTAGTAGGCATGGTTAAAAAAAAAAAAAAAAGAGGTTGCTCTGCTGGGTGTTTCCCATGTGTTCTTCCATATTTACTTTCCTCCCACTGTCCTCTGCCCTGGGAGGCTGGAAGATGGACTGTACTCACAGTCTCCCTTGATACGTTGCTTAGGTTTCGATTTCAAGGAGTTGAGGTACCGGTAGGAGTAGACAAGGGAAGACAGTAAATGTACAGTTTGTCCAGGTTGTGTCCCTCAACCAAAGGTCACTCTTTTATTAAATTTTCCTCCATTTATACTAATTTAAGTTGTCTATTTGCTTCCTGTTGCTACCCTGAGTGATGTAGGTTGTCGAGCATGGAAGCAGGGGAAGGAGTTGCTGGTGACCTGAAAGCCACAGAAACTAGCCTACATCATTTAGTTAGTACTTAGTACAAATATATATATTACTAAGCACAAAGTACTTTATGACAAAAATATGTGCTATATGACAAAAAATAATACTGTCAAAATAAATCAAATAACTCTGGGCCACTGATTCCCCATAATTAATATTAAAATGAAGATTCTGTCCTCTAACAAGGAGTCAGCCAAACAAGCTTTGAAAATTGTTTCTGCTCATTTATCAGTACCATTAGAGCAACGTTGTAAAATATAAATGGTTTAAATTAAAATTTCAGTATAGAGTTCAGTTCTTATATATTGTTGCTACTTAATTCAACTTATTTAAATAACAGCAACAACACTTCACACATTTCTCCCACCCCTGACTCCCTGGCTCTAGCAACCACCAATCAGTCCTCTATACCTATAAGCTTGGTTTTATTTTGTATTGTCGGTTGCCACATATAAGTTAGATCATATGGTATTTGTCTTTCTCTGTCTGACTTATTTCACTTAGCATAATGTTCCTGAGGTCCATCCATGCTGTTGCAAATGTCAAGATTTTACTCTTTTTTATGGCTAAATTATATATATATATATATATATATATATATATATACACACACACATATATATGTACACACATATATATACACACAAATATATATACACACATATATATACACATAAATATATATATACACAACACATACACACATAGATATTATATATATACACACATTATACGTATACACTATATATTTTATATATATATATATATATATATATATATATATACCATTCCATTGTGTGTCCAATTATTCATCAACAGGTACTTAGATTGTTTCCAGATGTTGGCTATTATAAACAATGAATGAATATGGGGGTGCATATATCATTTTGAGTTAGTGTTTTCATTATGTTAAAGGTTTTAAAGTTTCATTATGTTAAAGTTTTAAAAGGCAAAGGTCTTACAATGCTCACCTGTATAAAGAATTCCTTTCAGTCCACACAGTATCCAACCTTATTTGTTTTTACTATTTTAAGGGAAATTTTGTAAAACAAAATTAATTTTAGAAAACTGTCTCCAAGATCCAGAGACTACTGTAAATCAAGACCATACATTCGTCACAAAACCTAACTCAAATTTACATATATACCAGAGAGACTTAGTGGATTCACATAACTAAAATTTCTAGAAGCTTCAGGAAAGGTGAGAGCTTACTCATTCAGTCATCAAGATTTGTCTTGCTCCATCTCTTGGCTCTGCTTTCCTCTGCCATTGCTTGACTCACAGGGCAGCTTTTCCTCTGAAGACACAAGACTGTTTCCTACCTCTTAGAAAGAGGTTTTTATTCTTCCTACCTACCACAGCTGCATAGAAGAAAGCACTACTTTCCAAACAGTACAACTGATAGTTCTGAGGTAGACTATCATTGGCCATACCTGGACTATCTTTCCATTCTTGAGCCCCAGCCAGGTTTATCTTAGGCTCTAATTAAAAAAACAAAGGTGGGGGGGAGAGAGAGAACTCTTACTTTGTCCACATGTAACAAAAATTCTGTAACCAGGGGCGCCTGGGTGGCTCAGTCGGTTAAGCGTCTGACTTCAGCTCAGGTCACGATCTCGCGGTCTGTGAGTTCGAGCCCCGCATCGGGCTCTGGGCTGACGGCTCAGAGCCTGGAGCCTGCTTCTGATTCTGTGTCTCCCTCTCTCTCTGCCCCTCCCCCGTTCATGCTCTGTCTTTCTCTGTCTCAAAAATAAATAAATATTAAAAAAATTTTTTTTTTAAATTCTATAACCAAAAGATGCTAAACTGGCAATTAAAAACAAAATAAAAGAAAAGCATGCCCACCATAAGGCATTCTTTGTTGACAAATAATTCCTATTAGACATATCTCTATGAGATGTTTGGCTATTAGGTTGTCTTATTCTACTCCATTAATTCCATTTTGAGTCACTGAATTACAACTATAACACCGTGG
The DNA here is from genome assembly GCF_028018385.1 of Neofelis nebulosa. Lineage (NCBI taxonomy): Eukaryota > Metazoa > Chordata > Mammalia > Carnivora > Felidae > Neofelis > Neofelis nebulosa. Next base: position 40,209,646 of record NC_080798.1, read on the forward strand.
GGCCAGATTCCTTGTTAGTTCTTCTGAGCAAGGTTATCAATTAAGTTTCCTAAAACTGTATGGAAGTATTAAGGGGGTCCTGAGGCATACAATAAGGAAAACACAACTGATGCCTTTTACTTTCAAATCCAAGTTCTGTTCATGCTCCTTAAACCTGTAGTGAACCAGTAGCATCACTAAGTCAGCAGTCTTGGAACTTCTAGTCTCAGCTTCAACATGTAAAGACCTTGACAGTCATTACTCCCATCCCTAACACCAGAAAAAAATGAACAAATTGGAAATCAATTACTTTTTTTAGTAATATTCTGACATCTGGGGCACCCAGATGGCTCTTTCTGTTCAGTGTCTGACCCCTGATTTTGGCTCAGGTCATGATCTCACAGTTCCTGAGTTCCAGCCCTGCATCAGGCTCTGCACTGACAGTGTGGCTCCCTCTTGGGAACCTCTCTCTCTCCCTCTTTCTCTGTCCCTCCCCCATTTGTGTTCTCTCTCTCTCTCTCTCTCTCTCTCTCAAAATAAATAAATAAACTTTAATTAAAAAAACATTCTGAATTCTGGAAAGACAGGTGAATTCAAGGAATCACAATAGAGATCAGGCTATTTAGGGTGAATGCCACTAGAACCATAAGCCAAAAGAATATCTAAAAGGTAATTTTGACTAATTGTTAGATGCTGAGTGTAGACTTGGGTGACAGTGAGGCACTTTTGGGGGAGGCAGTCTGAGGGAGTCTCCCAAGTTTTCCTGGGATTTACCTTCAGAAGCCATACCAGGTTCCCATGGCAAGGAGTCAAGGAGACTAAACACTGTCAAATATTCCTGGAGCATTCTGTCTAAAAAAGGGCTACTTTTTAGGGAAAAGGCTTTACCAGAGCCTAATATCCGAACCATTACATTCTACAGTAATGGGAGAAGGACCATCCTACCATTACAGTCTACAGTAACTTTCCTGTCAACAATGATGGACAAAAATAAGAACTACTTGTGAAGGCCACCGTCTAGAGGTGCAGGTCTACTAAAGACTGAGATTTAATCATGATATAAATATTTATAAAATAATTGTAACATTTATAAGGAAATGCAAAAAAAAAAAGCCACAACAATTTAGAGTAACCAACAAAATACTGAAAAAAGGAGGAAGAGGAAGAGGGGAAGAAAGTTGCAGGATTCACATATTATCCTTTTTCAAGACTTACTATGAAACTATAGTAATTTAGACAAGGTAGTATTGGTGAAACAATAGGTGCATATATCAGTGTAAAAGAACAGAGACCCCAAAAATATACCCATATGTGTAATGTCTGATGAAGGAGCAAAGTCCACTCAACAGAAAATTTATAGTCACTTCAAGAAATGGTGATGGAGGGGCGCCTGGGTGGCGCAGTCAGTTGAGCGTCCGACTTCAGCCAGGTCACGATCTCGCGGTCCGTGAGTTCGAGCCCCGCGTCAGGCTCTGGGCTGATGGCTCGGAGCCTGGAGCCTGTTTCCGATTCTGTGTCTCCCTCTCTCTCTGCCCCTCCCCCGTTCATGCTCTGTCTCTCTCTGTCCCAAAAATAAATAAAAAAAAAAAAAAAAAAAAACGTTGAAAAAAAAGAAATGGTGATGGAGCAACAGTACATCCACATGCAAAAAGTAGAAGCTAACATAGACTGCATACCTTTCACAAAAATGAAATGAAAATGGACCATATATCTAAATAAAAATGGATAACTGGAAAACATTCAGAAGGAAACACAGAAGAGAATTTTGAGGACCTTAGGTTCGGTAATAAGATTTGTACACAGCGGCAAAAGCATAACGTATGAGAGCAAAAATCAATATAATGGACTTTATTATCACAAATTCTGCCCTGTGAAAGACACTGTTAAAAAAATGAAAAGAAGTAATAGACTGGGACAAATTATTTGCAAAATCATATCTGACAAAGGGCACATATCCACAATGTACACATAACTCTTAATAATGAACAATAACCGGGGGGGGGGGGGAATGGGCAAAATACCTGAACAGATACCTCACGAAAGAATATATGCAGATAGAAAACAAGCAATGTTTTTCATTAGGGAACTGCCAGTTCAAACAAGGTATCACTTCACATCTAACAGAATGCCTGAAATCCCCCCCTCACCCCGCCAAACTGACAATATCTACTAATGCACAGGAGGAGAAGCAATACTAACTTGCATTCATTTGCTGTTGAGATTGCAAAATGGTAAAGCTACCTGAAAAATAGTTTGAAAATTTCTTATAAAGCAAAATAGGGTCTTAAGAACCAGCAGTCATGCTTTTCGTCCAATTAATTTGAAAATTTACGTACACATAAAAACCCATACAAAAAATGTGAATGAAGCCAGTCTAAAAAAGACTTCATCGTTATGCTCTCAACTGCATTCCAGGAAACTGAAAGAATAGTAAAATAACAACAACAGCAGCAGCAGCAGCCACAATCAGTGGTTCCTATGCACTTGTGAAGAGTGGGTAGGATAATATAGATGAGGCACAAAGAATTTTTTGTGTAAAGCTCTTCTATACGATACCTTAAGGGTGGTTTCATAACACTGTGCTTTTGTTAAAACCCACAGAATTTAGAACAGAGAATTAAAATTAATGTATACAAATAAAAAAATCATTTAGAATGTCATGGGATCCTTGGATGGAATAGAGAATATGACAAAACAGCCTGACTACATCACAAATATATGAAACAACCTCAATGAAGGATGTGGGGTTAAAGGATGCTGACCTAAGTAACTCTGGAAATGAGTGGAGTCTTCAGTCTAAAAGCAAAAGAAAGTGAACATAAGCAGTGTACTATAGTTCCCACAAGGGCATAGGTTAACAATCATGATACTGCCTTACATGTATACTGAAAATGAACAAGTATGTAAACAAATGCCCAATGGTGGGAGCCAGATTCCTCACTGTGGGACAGGGAGGCTAATGACAAACAAAGAGAAGAGGCTAGAATGATCCTTGTGTTAATGGATTTGAGTTGGAAAGATCAGTATGAAGTCAAATCTAGCTATAGACACTGGTTTAGTATACACAGATATATCTTCATGCTTTATCAGCTGACAGCATGTGGAAGTATTTTTAAATTTTATTTATTTATTTTGAGTGAGAGAGAGAGAGCAAGTGGGAACAGGGGATGGGCAGGGAGAGAGGGACAGAGAGAATCCCAAGGGGAGCTTGAACCCATAAACCCATGAGATGATGACCTGAGCCGAAATCAAGAGTTGGATGCTCAAATGACTGAGCCACCCAGGCATTCCTGGAAGTATTAATACTGGAGCACCAATGATCACACCTACCACCCAGAACTAGGTTTCAAATACCATTCTCCAATATAAGAAACAAAGACTGCTTGGAGGAAGTACTGATTCTGAGACATGAAAGAAATCATACAAGATGAGATTCAAACAACTTCTTGTAGTAAGAAAAAGAATGTGCTGAAATAAATTTAGAAACAAAAAGGCCCTCAATGATGATAGTATTTCAAAGGGAAACAGGAGTCAAATGAAAGAGTCCCCAGTGGCCAGAGCTAGAATAATTTAAAAAATAAAATAAAAGAGGACTGGATTATAACCCAAAGTATAAAATAAAAATCAATTAATCCATACTTATATAAATAAATCACTGATTCAATAAATAAATTGGAGAGAGGAGACAAATATCCTACACAGAAGAATATCAAATAATTTATAGATACTCTACCCTCAAGGATGTGGAAATAACTCCCCATTCCCTTAAATGTTGGCTATACATAGCCCCTTCTTTCCAAATATTACAGTATGAAAAAGCAGAGGAAAAGAGACCCTACAATGGGGAAACCTACCATACTACCTCAGCCAGGTGATCAAGGTTAACACCAGTGGTAATAAGTCATGTTTACATGTGACCTTGATGTACGATTAAAATGGTATTTACCTTTAGAAATTCCTCTCCAAAACCCACAGTCCCAGTTTAATCATGAAGAAAATATGAAACAAATCCCAATTGAAGGGAATTCTATAAAACACTTGACCAGTACTCTCCAAAACTCAAGGTCATCAAAAATAAGGAAAATATGAGAAATTGTCACAACCAAGATGAGCCTAATTGTTGCCTTATGAGAAAATGTAATATGATATTCTGATGGGATCTTAGAAAATAAAAAATAATAAATAAATGAAAGAGAAAAAATTAAGAATAAAGTATCGACTTTAGTTTACCTATCAGTATTGATTCATTAATTGTGCTGTAGTAATATAAGATACTGATAATCAGAGAAACTGGGTTTAGAGTTGTAGGTTCTCTCTGTATTTCCTTGGCAATTTTTCAATAACTGTAACACTTTTATGAAATTAAGAAGTTTACTTGAAAATGTTAGTGGATAAGTACTGAAATCATTATGATACATGGTGTGCAAATAATCATACATTCTCTAAGTTGTGATGATATGAGGCAATCTATCTTGACCACTGTTATGAACCCAGCAGCCAGTTCTTTGAAAAAAGTTTAAGAGAATTGATAAAACTCTAGCCAGACTTATGAAAAAGAAAAGAGAAAGAATCCAAATTTTAAAAAAATCACAAATTAGCGAGAAGAAATTACAATAAACACCATAGAAATACAATTATAAGAGAATATTATGAAAAACTATATGCTAACAAAATGGACAACCTGAAAGAAATGTATAAATTCCTACATACAAACGTATAAACTACCAAAACTGAAATAGAAGTAAATAGAAAAATTGACCAATAACCAATAACCAGCACAAAAAAAAAATCACTCAGTAAACAAAAAACTCCCAACAAAAGTCCAGGGCCAAATGGCATCACAGGCAAATTCTACCAAACATTTAAAAATGAGTTAATAGCTTTTCTTCTCAAACTCTTCCAAAAAATAGAAAAAGAAGGAAAACTTCAAATTCATTCTATGAGGACAGCATTACCCTGATACCGAAACCAGATAAAGACTCCACTAAAATAGAGAACTATAGGACAATATCCCTGATGAATGTAAAAATCCCTGGATGTACATCCATCCCTGATGGATGTAAAAATTCTCAATAAAATACCAGCAAACAAAATCCAACAACACATTAAAGCAATCATTTCCCACAATGAAGTGGGATTTATTCTTGGGTTGCAAGGATGTTTCAATATTGACAAATCAATCAACATGACATGCCACATTAATAAAAGACAGGATAAGAATCATATGATTATTTCAATAGAAGCAAAAAGCATTCAAAAAGTACAACATCCATTCATGATTTAAAAAACCTATGCCAAATAGGCTTAGAGGCAACATACATCAAAATAATAAAGATCATATATGAAAAACTCAGAATTAATACCATGTTTAAATGGGGAAAAAAGTGAGAGCTTTTCCTCTTCGGTCAGGAACAAGACTGGGATGATCACTCTCAGCACTGTTATTTGGAAGTCCTGGCCAAGGCATTCAGACAATGACAAAAACAAAAACATAAAAGTCATTCAAATTGGCAAGGAAGAAGTCAAACTTTCACTATCTGCTGATGACATGATATTCTATATAGAAAACTCCACCAAAAACTGCTAGAACTGATAAGCAAATTCAGTAAAGTCGCAGGATACAAAATCAATGTATAGATGTCTGTTGCATTTCTATATGCCAATAATGAAGCAGCAGAAACAGAAATTAAGGAATCAATCCCATTTATAAGTGCACACACACAAAAAAACAACCTAGGAATAAACCTAACCAATAATACCTGTACTCTGAAAACTATAAAACACTGATGAGAGAAATTGAAGATGATGTAAAGAAATGGAAATCCATTCCATGCACATGGATTGGAAAAACAAATTTTGTTAAAATGTCTATACCACCCAAAGGAACCACCCATTTAATGCAATCCCTATCAAAATACCAAGAGCATTTTCTTCAGACCTAAAACAAACAATCCTAAAATTTGTATGGAACCACAAGAGAAACTCAATAGCCAAAGCAAACTTGAAAAAAGCAAAGCAAAGCAAAGGCATCTCAATTCCAGACTTCAAGTTATATCACAAAGCTGTAGTGACCAAACCAGTATGGTACTGGGACAAAAACAGACACATAGATCAATAGAATAGAAAACCCCAAAATGAACCCACAACTGTGTGGCATACAAAGCAGGAAAGAATATCCAATAGGGAAAAAGACACTCTTTTCAACAAATGGTGGTGTTAACACTGGATGGCAACATGCAAAAGAATGAAACTGCACCACTTTATTACACCATGCACAAAAATAAATGAGACAGATTAAAGATCTAAATGTGATGGGTCTCTGGGTGGCTCAGTTGGGTAAGCGTCCAACTTCAGCTCAGGCATGATCTCATGGTTCATGAGTTCAAGCCCTGTGTCAGGTTCTGTGCTGATAGTTCAGAGCATGGAGGCTGCTTTGGATTCTGTGTCTCCCTCTCTCTCTGCCCCTTCCCCACTCCCATTCTGTCTCTTTCTCAAATATAAACATTATAAAAATAAAAAAAAAATAAGACCTAAATGTGAGACTTTAAACCATGAAAATTCTAGAGAACACAGACAGTAACCTCTTTGACATCAGCCATAGTAACTTCTTTCTAGATACATCTCTTAAGGCAAGTTAAACAAAACAAAAACGAACTATCGGGACTCCCTCAACATAAAAAGCTGCTGCACAGTGAAGAAAAAAAAAATGAAAAGACAATCTATGGAATGGGAGAAGACATTTGCAAATGATGTATCTTACAAATGACTAGTATCTAAAATATATAAAGAACTTGAAAAACCCCACACCCGAAAAATGAAAAACCCATTTAAAAAATGGGCAGAAGACATGAATAGACATTTCTCTAAAGAAGACATACAGATGGCCAACACAGACACGAAAAGATGCTCCACATCACTCATCATCAGGGGAAACTCAAATCAAAACTATAATGAGATACCACCTCACACCTGTCAGAATGGCTAAAAACAACTCAAGAAACTACAGATGCTGGCAAGGATGTGGAGAAAAGGGAACCTCTTGCACTATTGGTAGGAATGCAAACTGGTGCAGCCCCTGTGGAGAAACAATATGGCAGTTCCTCAAAAATGTAAAAATGCAAGTACTCTATGATCCAGCAATTGCACTGCTAGGTATTTACCCAAAGAATAACGAAAAAACTAATCCAAAGGAATACAGTTACCCCTATGTTTATAGCAGCATTATCCACAATATCCAAACTATGGAAACAGCCCATGTGTCCATCAATTGATGAAGGGTTAAAGATGTGAGATATATATATAGATCTATATCTATATCTATATCTATCTATAGATATATATACACACACACATACATATACACGCACATACATACCTGCACATACACACACACATGCACACAGGCAATGTAATATTTCTCAACCATAAAAAAGAATGAAATCTTGTTATTTACAATGGCATGGATGGAGCTAGAGAGCATTATGCTAAGTGAAATAAATCAGTCAGAGAAAGACAAATATCATATGATTTCACACATATGTAGAATTTAAGAAAAAAACAAATGAGCAAAGGGGGGGAAGGGGGGATGCCAACCAAACAAAAGACTCTTAACTATAGGGAACACACTGATGGCTACGGTGTGGAGGTGGGGTGGGGGTGCAATAGATGATAGGGATTAAGAAGTGCGTGAGTGCATTTGTGATGAGCAGCGGGTGTTCTATGTAAGTTTTGAATCATTATATTGCATGCCTAAAACTAATATTATGCTACATGTTAGCTAATTGGAATTTAAATAATAACTTAAACAATATATAAACAAAAATGACAATTTCTGTCATCTTGTAGGTAGGGGATAATCCTGGAGTTCTGAAATGTTACTTTTGGAAACCAACCCATATCTTCAGCAAGTACACCTGCTCGTTTCACATTCTCTCACTCCTAAACCAACTAATCTCACATCACAATAGTCATTTCATCAAATGTTAAAGAGAATTTAAGTATTTTTTTAATAATCACATTCCCTCAATTCTCATGTTCATAATTTTACCAGTAAGTTATCTTTATTTTTCGCCATATTCTCTTTTTAACCATCCCACATTTCTTCATTCTTAGTGGATTTCCGTTTCTGTGGCCAAATGCATTTATTCTATAGCTTTATTTTGCCTTTCATTATTTACATTTAACTGTTTCCTTATTATTACTTTCTTTTTACCATAGTCTAAATATTAAACCTCTCATAAATTCATTCATTTTGCTGTTTGCATTTGGATTTGCAAGCAGTAGTTTCTAAAACCTACATCCTTGAGTCTTGACCAGCTTTCCACACCCCACATCTGACTTCAAATTGCCTTCCATACTGAATTTCAAGCAAGCACTTAACATCTAACATACACTAGTCATTGAGACAGCGTTCTTTTCATTTCAAAAATTAACCTGGAACAGAAATGAAAATTTCAGAAAACACTTCCTGACATCACAGAAACTGGAAAGAATATTAAGTCTTTGATAATAGAACTTAAAAGGAGGGGCACCTGTGCAGCTCAGTCGGTTAACCTTACGACTCAGTATCAGCTCAGGTCCTGACCTTGTGTCTGTGGGATGGAGCCCCACATCCAGCTCCTCACAGGATGTGGAGGCTGCTTGGGATTCTCTCTCTCCCTCTCTCCTTCTGCACCTACCCCCCCCCCCCAACTCACTCTCTCTTGCATGCATGCTCTCTCTCACTCAAAATAAATAAACATTAAAAAATAACTTAAAAGCAGATGCGAACACGGCACAGCAACAGAGGAGCAGTGAGATGACAGAATTAAAAAAAAAACTTTCAAAACACAGACACTAAAATAACATTAGAAACAGCCAAAGCAGTGTAAATAGAGCTCAAAGTGGGGAGGAAACACAGAAAAAGGACCAAGAACAAAGGCTAAACCCTCTTGTTATTTCCAAATTCAACCATACCAGCTCACTTTTTCTTTTTTCCATTCTAGAAACACCATTTCTCATAAACTTCACACAGCTCCTGAACAATGCCATTTACAGATGCATTTTATTTTCACAGAGCTTGCTTTCCTGTCCCCAGTGAGCTTCCACCCACCTCAAATCTCAGATCAATATCATATCCTTAGAGAAATTTCCCCTTACAACCCTGTGTAAGTTTCATCCAGATGTTTTAGACTTCATACTCTTCTAATACCATGCACACACCCTATAGATAGATGGGTAGATACATACATACATACCATACACACACAGAATTGGGGTTGGTGGTAGTGGTCATGATTTTTGTTGCCATTGAGATTGTGCATAAATTTATTCTATTATTTGATTAAAATCTACTCCCCCACTACAAGGTTATTTATACTTACTGGAAAACTTGCAGATTACAGTATTCCAGGAACAAAGTGGCTGTTCTTTTTAAATTTTTTTTCAACGTTTTTTATTTATTTTTGGGACAGAGAGAGACAGAGCATGACCGGGGGAGGGGCAGAGAGAGAGGGAGACACAGAATCAGAAACAGGCTCCAGGCTCCGAGCCATCAGCCCAGAGCCTGACGCGGGGCTCGAACTCACGGACCGTGAGATCGTGACCTGGCTGAAGTCGGACGCTTAACCGACTGCGCCACCCAGGCGCCCCACAAAGTGGCTGTTCTTTAAATGCATACTTTATCAGAAACTTAAGATGGTTATAATATACATTATGGATCTACTAAAAGGTCCTATTGTGTATGTTTTTAAAATTTATTTGAATCTGAAATGCATTCTGTATTCTTCTTTTGGTTACACAGCCAGCTTCATATATTTTCTACCTTCCCTGATGCACACACATGCATGTGCTTGTGTGTGGGTGTATTGTCCACTAATCTCAAAAACAAGTGATGATTTAAAGTAAAAAAAAGGATTGAAGTCCAACAGTAAGTACAAGAGACATGATGTTAATTCATATGTCATGGGTGTGGACAGCAAATTCATCTGTCATCATCATGATTAACTTTATCATCATCACAAGAAAATAATGTGATATAAAATATCCTACACTTATTAAGTTTTTACAATGAATTAAGCTCTGTGCTGAGCACTGTGAATACATGATTTATGAGCCTAATACCAACTTTCTAATTGCCTCCAGGTCACACTTGGTTAAAACTCAACAATTACAGATGCACTTAAGAGGCTACACCATATACAAGACAGCATTTGAACCCAGGTCAGGCAAAGGCCCTGTGGTCTCCTGATCAGTGCTACTTTCCTAAACTACTTTCTCTTGCATTAAAAAAAAAAAAAAAAGGTAAGAGAGGCTGACTCCAAGACATTTGTGTGGATTACATGCGCTATACTAAAATAGCTATTCCACAGTTTGAAACATAGTAGGGGTTCAACAGACAACGATTAGGAACAAATTAACACACTTGTTAAATATTTACAAAAATGTATCAATCGACCTCAGCAGGTTGGAAGCCCCATGAAGACTAGAATACGTGGTATTTCCACCATCAGATGAAATGGCAATACTGGAGATAAAATTGATAGAGGCAGTAGATGTACAAACCAATTAATTGTTCAACAAACATTCACCAAGCACTATGTGTTAGGCAATCTTTTAGGCTCTGGGGAAATCAAGATTTATCTATACCTCTTAAAGAGAAAGACTGCTACAGAGCTCAGAAACAATGTGGTTAAGGGTGAAGAGGCCAGAGATAGATGGTATATTGGCTACACAAACTTAGGTTTTTATAATAAAGCTGCCAAGCTATAATTTAAAACATCATTTAAAAAAAATACCTTATCATGTAATTGTTTTTCAAGAGAACAGTTACGTAAATAACCTTTTTTCAAATGAACTTCCATGTATTTAGTAGATAGTCTATCTGACGATTACACTTAGCCTTGTCAGGTAAATGGATGGTATTCCATTCTTGCCTCATTTGCTTTCCTCAACAGTTATTCAATGAAAATAAATAATTCACCTACATTGTCACAGACTGAAATTCAGGATCTTTGCTCATTGCAGACATGAACAGCATAATTACCTGTTAATTGTTCTGTGATTACATTTACCTTTAACTGTCACAACTTTAACAGGTACCCTAATTGCAGCTCAAATAATAGCTTTCCTCCATCATGTTACCTTCAGCTTCACTGCAATGCAGAAAAAAAGGTATTTAATTTCTTTGAAACATGATCATCTCATTCTGGACATTAAAAAATCTTTAAAAAGAACCAATTATAAATGAGGAAAGCTCCTTCTATTTGCACTTGTCCAAAAGGGAAATTTATCAGAAGGCACAAGTAATGTGCTAATGTAAAAAGATGCTCTTAAAAGGACACATCTAATTGTAAACTTGTTTTGATCTTTTCTTTGTATAAAGCCTGACTGGTGACTGAAATCTTTTTAGAGTAATGGTAATTGGGACAGCATGGATCACTGACAAGCACAACTAATATTGTTTATAACTGGCAATACAAGATGCCTTCTTAATGAGATGACTTTTAGCCAGAGGGAGAAGGATTTAGTTAACCAAATGGAGGAAACAGAAACTGGCAAGTGTTTCCTTAGACTATTTTCTGTGGCTCTCTCTCTTTTTGTCTCTGTCTTTTTAATTTTAATAAAAATAGTTTGCAGGTGCTTTATGCTGGTGGTTAGCCTATTTATAAGCTGTGACTTTCCTTTGGTCCTATGCCTTGCTCAGTTGAGGTCAGTGGACCTGCTTCTCCCAGTCACAGATTATTCTGAATGGGAAAAAGAACACATTCGAAGCTATCCTCACCGGTGGTGAGTGAGTGGATATAAAACAGCTTTTGGCCCCCTTAGCCCTGGTGTCTTGGGGAGGAAGCTGAGTTAACTAGCCTTTTAGAAAGATCTCAGCTTTTTTAAACAGAAGGTGGGTGGGAGATTGGTCTATTTTGAAACCAGTGTGTTAAAGAAGTAGTGGTAACACCTCAGGCAAAGCTCCCGTGGTGGTAGCTGATATTAGCAATGAATGCTTGAGAAATGTGAATAAAAGACTACAATTTGGGACTGCATGATTATTTTGTTGCCTTTCTTTTTCAGGAGATACAACTTCCAGTGATGCCAATGAAATGGTGTGAGCCTGTGTGTATAATATTATGTGCATATATGCTATAATGTATATTAAAACATTATTTTTATTTATTTTCCATATTATCTATATTTATTTATTTTAGTTATATTAATTTATTACAGAAGGTAATAGGGCAATGGGTAGCATAGAGGCTACGTGCAGGGACTTTGGAGTCAAACAGCTGCAAGTTAAAATGATTGTAACCAACTACTTTAACCTTTTGAAATTCAATTTTGGAAAATGTAACACGCAGAAAATTGAAGCACTAATGCGTTGTGCTGTAGTAAGGACTGAATGAAGTGATGTACTTAAAGTACTTAGAATAGTGTCTGGCACATAGAAACACCATTATTATAGTATTACAATATTATTATTAAACTGTGTCATGCTCTCATCATCTAGGGTCAAGAATATTTTTCTCTAAGATCTGAATCCTATCTTTGGCACATTTAAATCTTTTGCTAAGATGTGAATATATTTTATTACACTGTATATAATATGCATGTACACATGGGGGGAATTATGTGTGCATGTTATTTATCTAAAATGTTAAACTGCTGTATCTGACCTGGGTATTTCTTTTTTCCACAAGTATTTATAGCTCATGTATCCTTTAAACAATGATTTTTGTTTCTCTGTCTTACTGACAGATGTATCAATTTCTAAACTTTATTTGTCAAAAGTATTAGTATTGGTGAACCCACACATTGCAGCTTTGTAACGTCTTATATATAAGTGAGGCAATATTTTCTGAAATTCTAGTTCACCTACCTCTTGCATCAAGTACTTGGTTAATATACAATTTATATATCTAAAATTTACCCAATGTATGTGTACATACACATAGTAAATTTATGTTCAATAAATTTATACATGGCCACCATCTAGTTTTACATTTCCATCACCCAAAAAAGCTAGTCATGTTGGGGCACCTGAGTGGCTCAGTCAGTTAAGAGTTGGCCTCTTGATTTTGGCTCAGGTTGTGATCTCCTGGTTGTGAGATTGAGCCCTGCATCAGGCTCCGTGCTGAGTGTAAGGCCTGCTTGGGATTCTCTCTCTGCCTCTCCCCTGCGCATGCTCGCTCTAACAAAATAAATAAACTGTAAAAAAAAAAAGTTATTCACATTAATCCCCACTCCCACTAAACCCCAAACTACTGATATGCTTTCTGTCTTCATAGGTTTCTCTCTTCTTAAATTGCATATAAATAGAATCATAGAGTACACAGCTTTTTTTGTAGCTGATTTCTTTTGCTTTATCATGGTTTTTTTAGCTTTATCCACCTTGTATACATCTATAGTTTGTTCTTTTAAATGCCAAGTAGTACTCCATTAAATGGATATGCTTATTTTATTGATCCATTTAAATATTAATGGATATTTGGATTGCTTTTGTGTTGAAATTACTATAAATACTGGTGCTATAAACATTTGCTCCTTTACCTTTTTCATGTGAATGAATCTTTGGATTCTAACAAATTTAGCTCCTATCCTCACAGAAACATAAATGTGTACCTTGGCAGAAAAACAGATTCAGTTTTAAGATTCACAGGCTCCTTGAACCTGAATGTCACCTACAGTTCCCTGGGTCTTAAATTAAAAGCTCATTCCCAAGAATCCTACTATTTTAAGATTCACACATTCTTATTTCCTTATATAAAATTATAAGTATACTAAGTTTTAGAGCAAATGAAGCAATTGGCCTCAAAAAAAACTAAAAGCTAAAGTCATTTATCAACCTAATCATGATTAACAAACTACACACAAGCAGAGTGGCCTGGGGACAAGAAAGAGCTGTGACCTGCTGTGACATCTGCTATGATGGCAATGTACAAACAGACAAGATACAAGCAATCTATACCCCAGGAAGTACATAATGTAGTAAAACAGCAAGATGTTTCAATATGATGACTGGACATCAAGTCCTGAATCGTGGAAAAAGAGGGATAAGAAGTGATACGCATCATCAACAATCATCACTGTTTGAGTACATGTCCATGCTGTATGTTAACAGTTGTGGAATTAACAATGCGTATCAAGCGTTGTGCTTGCCCACAGGAACTTGGAGTTCAGTGGTCCGCAGAGAAATACTCTTCTTATTGAACTTTTAAAAATAGTGCCAATGTCAACATACTGGAGCCATTTTAAACGCACTCCCTGTAAGATTTATGAAGCTGAGTTGCTTTTAGAAATATGACATAATTATGTGGATATGGTGCCTAACACAGATTAGGCATTTAATTCATTATAGCTGTTAGGACTTGTCCCATTCCATTATGATCCTGATATAACAGCTGGGGAATGCAATGTATAACTAAGTAACTGCAAATAATTGATTAATGTTGCAGTGGAGGCGTAAACAATGTGCTTTCCAAGCACAAAGGAGGAAACAGGTGTCATAATCTGGCTTGGTAGGAGAGGGATCCAGATGAAGCACTGAAAGAAGATAAAATCACGAACTGGGTTTTGAAAGATGAGAAGTTGACAGAGTAGATTAGAAATAAAGATTAAACAGAGTATTTGAGACGGAGGAAAAACATGTAATAAGACATGAACACATGGAAGTATGTGGAATATTCAAGGACCAGGGAGTTTTTCAAACATGGCTAATTTGAATGGGTGTAACAAAACAAGTAGGGTGGGGTTTATGCCACCTCAGGGTTTTTGCAGTCTAGGAAAGCAGTCGGAGGGGACAATCCAGTGCAGCTGATTCCTGGCTATGCTCTACATTACTGTTTTACAGGGAGATGTTACTGTGGCCTGCATTTGCCTGCTATTTCATGCTGCAGAAAACTTAATTTATAATTGTCTCATTTGTTCCTTAATACTACCTAGACATAGAGGTGGCTTAGCCATCTTTGGACTCATTTTTAATCAGGAAACTTTGCCAGAGAGGTTAACTGATTTTCCTAAATCTCAGAGGCAGGTAGTTGTCTGATTTAAAGTTAGAACTACTAACTGTAAATGTAATGGTGCTTTTCAATTGCCCTTAATCTTTGAAGTCGGACTAAGTATTAATATGGGAGAAATGAAGATTGGTGGTGATGATAATGTTGATTCCCATGGTGTTTTTTGTTTGTTTTGATTTTGTTGTGTTTTGTGTTGTTTTGTTTTGTTTTATTTCCTGGGTGATTTATTGTACTACTCTATATTTCAGGTTAAATAAATGACTCTTTGGTTTGAAATCAGAATAAATCTCGTGCCAGGCACTTCACTAACCAATGAGAATCAGAAGATGAGGAATCTTGAGCCTTCTTTCACAAACTTGGAAGATGTCTCAGAATGGCCATACTATATAATAACATTATTATGCAAACTGAGTACATTTCTTGTTATACAACATTTACTCCAAATTCAAATTGTTTGTCCATATAAAGGGATCACAGAAAATTAAAATGACCATTTAAAATCAATCCTCTCTCTTCCCCACACTCTACATTAACCTAAAGAGCAATAAAATACAGCACACCCTCCTTTGCTAGAAACTACTCTGCGGCACCTCGAGGTGTGCATCACAAGTGGTTGAGTAGTAATTACACGTGGAGATGTGTCCGTTGTAGACGCTGGGTTCCCACTGCATAGACAGTCTAATTACCAGAAATGGACAATGTTGCCTGATAGGCTGTTCCCTGTAAACACTGCCTCTGCCCACCTTTTTTCTTTCCCCAGATTGTATTATGTTGTGCTGCATTTGTCAAACTGGAAGAAGATGGGGGAAACTGACAAAGAGAACTTATGCTGTTGTTTTATTTTCTGAAGGAAATAAGTCATTATAACATGTATGAGTAAATAGGAAAATATAATCAAATATTTTATAAACTAAAAAAAGGTATTTTAAACTGAACCATCTACTTTTACTACTACTCTAAGTGATAGCAGAACTTAAAAGAAGGAAAGGATTCTAAATATCTTTAGGGCTCTTAGGAGTAGTCTATTTTATATTTTACCCAATCTTCAGCTGAAGACAGGTAATATGAGAGGATGAAAATACCTTTTAGGCATTGCTTAAAATACTGACAAGGACTTGCTTAACAATTCCACTATCTAACTTCCATTTAGCTCTTTTTTTGGGCCCAGCATTGTGCTAAATTTTTCAAACAGTGATTAATAAAGAGTTTTCTATTGTCGAGGTTTTCATCATGGCAGGTGGTATGGAGAGATAAAGGAATAAATGGGTAATTGCCCTAAAGTGTGTGAAAGTCTATGGTAGGGTTAACTTGCTACCAAGACCATAGCCCTACAGGGTATTTAGGGCAACTTCACATAAATGGAGAAAGTTCAAACCTATAAGAATTGGAATTAAAACTCTAAAAATATGAACTAAGAAAAAAGGAATTTCCAGACAGTAAATCAACAAATAATGGAAATGGCTTTTCCTAGGTTAAGGTAAATGGCTGGAGTAAAACGTCTTCAATAAGTGGGATGTGAGGAGTACTAAAGAGGAGGCTACAAAAGGAGATTTTTATATAACTTTGTGAATTGGGATTTGTAGCTGTCATTTACCATATTTTTCTTAAGTTCCTTCTCTACTAGTTGTTAGAAATAGATTTGAAGTTAAAATTGACATGGTCCATGGCCTACTGGCAGGTAAGAAACTGTTTAGTGGAGGACGCAGAGAATTCAAAATAAGCACAGAAATAAATATGTAATTAATACAACTTTATAATTATTGAGAAGATGAGTCTAAAGGTGCTATACAAGAATTTTTTAGTCTTGGGGCAGCAGGGTGGCTCAGTCAGTTAAGCATCCAACTTTGGCTCAGGTGATGATCTCATGGTTTGTGAGTTCGAGCCCCGCGTCAGGCTCTGTGCTGACAGCTCAGAGCCTGGAGCCTGGTTTGGATTCTGTGTCTCCTTCTCTCTCTGCCCCTTCCCCACTCATGCTCTGTCTCTGTCTCAGAAATAAATAAACATCAAAAAAATTTTAAATAAATAAATAAATAAATAAATAAATAAATAAATAAGGGGGTACCTGAGTGGCTCAGTCAGTTAAGCATCCAACTTCAGCTCAGGTCATGAACTGGTGGTTTGTGAGTTTGAGCCCCGCGTCAGGCTCTGTGCTGACAGCTCAGAGCCTGGAGCCTGCTTCAGATTCTGTGTCTCCCTCTCTCTCTCTGCTCCTCCCCCACTCAGGTTCTGTCTCTCTCTCTCTCAAAAATAAATAAAATATTTTTTTAAAAATCAAAACAAAAATTAAAAAAAAGAATTTTAGTCTTTGGCTCTTAGAGAGTCAATGCATTATAAGCACGAAGAGTAATGATCAAATATTCTTCAAGATTAGAGTTTTTTTGTTTGTTTTGTTTTGTTTGTTTATCATAGATGATGAAGTG
This sequence comes from Neofelis nebulosa, assembly GCF_028018385.1. Taxonomy (NCBI): domain Eukaryota; kingdom Metazoa; phylum Chordata; class Mammalia; order Carnivora; family Felidae; genus Neofelis; species Neofelis nebulosa. The sequence goes on from NC_080798.1 coordinate 40,227,029, forward strand.
GAGTCCTCAAAACTGGACTTGGTTCAAGCCATCTTCACCTTAGCTGGTCTTTTACTATCAGCAGCAGAGGGATGAAGAGACCCAGACAATTTTAGTAGAACTCTCAGAAGGAAATGCAATCGACTGTACATAAAGGAGAAGGGATTTACTGAGCTTATGTCAATACTGACTGAAGAAAAATGCATCCATGCCTCTCCTGCAGAGTCCAAGAGAAGATCAGGGAATGTTGAAAGGAACTCAACCCATTTTTTTTTCCTTCTCAGAGGGGAGATACAAAAATGTATTGTATTGTAACCTTGGATATCTGATATATTTCAGATTTTCAAAATTTTTAAACATAGACTAGAAAGCTCTCAATAAAGTTAGCATTTTCCCCCAATTTAAATTTCCCCACTTGGGTGATAAGTGAGTTATTCACAGTGCTTCTGAAAACACACTCTTCATTTGTGTAACAAATCATTCAGTGAGCAACTACAATATATCAAGCACTATAGTAAGGACTTAGTAATAAGAGTCAAAAAGAAAAGGAGTTCCTATCTTTACCTGGTATATATGGTCTAGTAGAGAAACCAGACATTAAACATGTTATGACAATGTGCATATGAATTATAGTAAGACAGGATTTTAGGTACTGCATGATCTCCCAATATCAGGAGAAAAAAATGTAACAAAACTTGAAGTATCTACAACATTAAAAATACGGTGGGGATGCTGTCATGCAAATGGGTCAAAATAGCATCCAACATTCAAATGTCTTCCATATGGGAAGAAAAAAAAAACTCTTTTGATGATCATAGGAAGCAGAATACAAAAAAAAGTTAAAGGGTATCAGATTCCTATCAATATAAGATATAATTTTCTAATAATCAAAACATTATGCTAATGGAAAAGTATTCCTTGTCACTGGAAGCGTTCATGCTCACGCTGGAAGAATTCCTAGAGATGGGTTCTGGGTGTGCATATTCAAATGCATAGGGATAAACTCAGGTGAAAAAAAAATTAAGCAAGATGGACCAATTGAAGAGAATGCACATCCTATAATGTGTTCATTTTTATATTGTATTAATTCTGGACTTAGAAGTTGTTTATGGACAAAGAACAAGTTTAGTCAGGGTGCCACAAGACTTCAGTCTGGTGAACTGGCAGCAAGTTTGTGACCCTTGTAAGGTTATGTGAAATGTGAAAAGTCAACTTATTTTATTTTTTTTAATATGAAATTTATGGTCAAACTGGTTTCCATACAACACCCAGTGCTCATCCCAACAGGTGCCTTCCTCAATACCCATCACCCACCCTCCCCTCCCTCCCACCCCCCATCAATCCTCAGTTTGTTCTCAGTTTTTAAGAGTCTCTTATGGTTTGGCTCCCTCCCTCTCTAACTTTTTTTTTCCTTCCCCTCCCCCATGGTCTTCTGTTAAGTTTCTCAGGATCGACATAAGAGTGAAAACATATGGTATCTGTGTGAAAAGTCAACTTAAATAGAGGATCTGAAGTCATTCATTATTCTTCCTTCACATCCTGATATCTAATAGTTTTGCTATTCTCTGATAAAATTCCATCATCCTGAGAAATACATTGCTAAGCACAATTTCCCCAAATCCTTCAAATTATACCCTGCCTGCAACCACTGGTACAAATAAAAGGGCCAAGAATACTCACTAGCCAGGATACCTCAAGTGTTTGAGATCATTGCTGAATTTTAGTTTCATCATCTGCAATTTGGGAAAATTTGTTTTAGCAGAGAAAAAAAAAAGTCAAAGTCCTACAAGTTAACTGTCTTGTTGAATGAGCCAGAACTCTTGTCTGGGCACAAGGAGGTATGGGGGAAATACAGCATTTTGTCCTTATATTCCAGTTAACCCCTGAACTGCCACTTCTCCCTTGCTCCTATTGTCAGATACTACCTAGGGACTTCCCCACGTCTCTCCAATGCTCATGTATATAATTTCCAAGGGATGAGATAGGAACTTACAGGACCTCAACCCCTACGTGGCTGGTTCACAAAGGATCACCTGATACAAATTAGCTCATTCATAATATTCTGATTCCCAGGGACCACTGTGCTGTAGCTGGGCCAATAACTTCCTTCCCTAGGCTGACTGGATAAGGGGGAAAAGGCTGAAGTTGTACCTCTGAGAATTGTCAAGGGCAATGTTTTCCATCATATTAAAAAAGAAAACAGAAGTCATGTAGAGAAAGTAAGATATATAAAACTGACCCACAGAGAGGAGGAAAAACACAAAAATGAAAGCTCTGAAAATGCCAAGATCCCCATAACAGTTGTCCCAGTGGCTGAGTCTACCCCTTCTAACACGGGTTGGTGGTTTCACGAGATTATTTCAGTATCCTCTCCATGAACTTTCTTCATGTAAAGTTCCTACTTATTACCTATTTTACAAAGTCCTAATAAACACATCAATATGATCTTACTCAGAAATTGTGAGTCTAAAACATGTATTGGTAACTAAAACAAAAAAAAGGACATAGGTCCTTTCTTCTTCTCCTTCTCCTTCTCCTTCTTTTTTTAATGGAAAACTCAAACCAAAAAGAAAATGTAAGTATGTTCGTTAACTAAGTGACACCTACAATTAGCAAATTTTATTAGAAGCATTCTACTAAGTGATACATTTGGTCAGTCCTCATTCTAGCTCCTGTGAAGCCACTGGCTGCCCTTGAGTCATGTACTAGAATGACTCCTTAGAAGCTGGAGGACTAAAGTCTGTGCTTCTCTAAGTCACCACCTGAATGCACAGAGTCCTTAGACGGATACCGAAGAGATGGGGGAAAATGTAATTAAAAAGCAATCTAGGACCTCTTGTCCTTACATTCCTTGTACCATGTGGGCAATTGCCACTTAGTAGTATCTGGGCAGATGTTACTGGAACAGATGGCAAACTCAGGGGAAATGTGGTGTCCTGCAGAGAGCAAGGACTTCACAGACAGAGAGACCAAGGTTCAGATCTTGACTTTGCCACTCTCTCTTGAGCCAATGATTTAGTTTCTTTGACCCTCAACTACTGTAACTATTAAGTGCAGTGATTAAGTGAATAATACATAAAGCACCTTGACATCCGAACGAAGTCATGTATATGAAGTACCTTGCACATACTAAAGATGTGATTAAAATATTACTTCTTCCCCAAATGGATCCCTCTAACACATCCACTGGGACAGTCTAACCAGAAAATTAGAGGAGGTGGGGAGGAGAAAGAGACAAAGGGGAGGGTTATATAAACTCATTATCATTAGTCCCAAATTATCTGGCTAAAAGCCAAGGTGAGAAAAATTGCATTTCAAATGCATACATGCTCCCAGCTGTAGCTAAAAGCCTTTAGGTTTCTGTTTCCAAGATAACTTCTCTCAAGATGTTTTAAGAACATATGATGTGGATACCTGTATGGTTCAGTCGGTTAGGCAACCAATTCTTGATTTCAATTCAGGTCATGACCTCACAGTTCATGAGATGGAGCCCCACATCAGACTATGCACTGACAGCACAGAGACTGCTGGGGATTCTCTCTCTCTCCCTCTCTCTCTCTCTCTGTCCCTCCCCACCCACCCCCAAATCAATAAAATAAAACATTTAAAGAAAAAAGAATATGTGACAGATTTTCTGGAATAGTTCCCTCATTCAAGCTAGAAATCCATCTGCAAGACCTGTTGGGATTGAGAGCAGACAATCAAATAAATACCTGGTATCCACTATCTATTTTAATGACACATAAGAAAATTGTTATACTAGACAGAAAGGATTAGGATAACAATGACAAATCCCATTCATGGGGCACTTAGTGTATGCCAATCACTCTCCAAGCAATTCTATCAATATTATATTTCAAAAAGAAACTTTCTAAGAAAAATACCTAGGGATGTCACCTTACATTTGTTAGATACAGCATGTACAAGACATAGTTAACAAGATTTTTAAAGGTCACCAGGACTTGTGACAGGCATAGGGAACCAAGAGTTGAGTAAAACAGTGTTCCTGATGTCAAGAAGCCCAACATAAAGAAGTAAGACATTGTAAAAACAGGACAAAATACAAAATAATAATAGTAGCTGTTCTTTATTATGCAAATTTACTTATAACTTATTTAGAATGATTTATTTTTACAGAAAAATAAACAGAAGGAGAGACTATATTATATACACCAACTCACTCTTTCTGAATCCTCTCTGTATTAGTAATACCATTGTGGACATAGATATAAATATCTCACCACAATGATAGGCAGTGGGATATCATTAAGGATTTAAATGCCCTGTTTTGCTGTGTTATCCCTTTCCACTGGGAAGTTAATTCTTCAAGTCCTGATAATTTCTTGTTACTTCCTTGACAAATACTTGCTGAATTCCCAATAGGATGTAAGGAGACTAAGATGAATAATACCCTGACAAATGACAAGTTTACTGACGAGTTTGCCCAGGAATGCTCATGGAACACTCAAACTCTTGGCATTAAGATACCTGGAAAGGTAGGAAAACTTATGGTAAGGGTTAAAAAAAAGGCACAGGTCCACACCAATATCCCAAATTGTGTTAGGGGCTACATCTCTCAAAAATGTTACTTTAGGGGCACCTGGGTGGCTCAGTGGGTTGAACCTCTGACTTTGGCTCAGGTCATGATCTCAAGACTCATGAACTGGAGCCCCACACCAAGCTGGCTGCTGTCAGCGCAGAGCCTGCTTCGGATCCCCTGTCCCCCTCTCTGTTTCTCTGCCCCTTCCCCGCTAGCTGAGTCTCTCTTTCTCTCTCAAAAATAAATAAATCTTTTAAAAAATGTTAGTTTATTTTCTAGGTGAACCAGCCTTCTACATTTGGTTTCTTTACGGGTAATGCTATGTGCTATAGTTCTGTATTTGTTTCACATGTTGAAAAATATTTTACAATGTATTATATTTTGCATTATTAAAAAACAAAATTGAACTGAGTGCATTTTAAGATCTGATTGGCTTTATTAAGCAATTCATGCATGGGGCAGTATCCTAAGTAGCAAGTAGAGATGCTCTGGGGAGTAGTACAAAATAGGTTTTGATAGGAAGGAGAGTGGGGCAAGAAGTTATTAGCAAAAGAAAAGAAAAGAATTGTTACCCTTCACAGGACATCACCAAGGCTGATCAAAAAATTTCAGATGGACTACTGAAAGGTCACATTCCTGAGACAGGTATGTGTTGCCCCTTTGCAATTAGTCTGTTAGCCAGTTGTTGTGGTTTTGTCCAGGGTTGTTAGGGAATGGGGCAGTCCCATTTAGCATGGAGTAGCAGCTCCAGTCCAGTGTTGTAAGGAATGGGCAGTCCCATTTAGTACAGAGTAGCAGCTCCAGAGAGCTTGGGGAACCCTGATCCAGATGAGGTTTTAGTTGGCTCATCAGTAGTAATGATGGAATATGGAAAGTGGCAGACTTCTTTTACTTATTTTGAGAGGGGGGAGGGGCAGAGACAGAGGGAGAGAGAATCCCAAGCAGACTCTCCACTAACAGTGCAGAGCCCTATAAATCACCAGAGCTGAAATCGAGAGTCGGACACTTAACCAACCAACCCACCCAGACATCCCTCTAGGGGCAGATTTTAAAGCAATCAGCAGTACAGGGCAAATATGAATCGTTAAAAAAATAATAAAGTGCCTGGATAGCTCATTTAGCAGCGTGAAGCAACTTGAGAATTAGCTATGTTGCCTACCAAGTAGCTTTTTTTCTTCTTCTCTCAAAGAGTGAATTGCTTACTGTGAATATCAGAATTACTTGAGCTGTTGGTTAAAATCCAGAGTCAGAGGATTGCAAGCAATGACATTGTAATGTATGACATCCATGCAAATGAAATGTTATGGAGATCAGGGCAATCCTAATACTTATGTGTTTTGTTTCATATTGTATTCCAACTCTTAGCACAATGCCTACCAAATTATAGATGAAGGAAGGGAGGGAGGGAGGAAGGAAGGAATGACGTTTTGGGATGATGGTGGGCTTCAGAGCTGATGGCCAAGAAAGAATTCTTGAAGATGTCTTTGGTGCAAAAATGGTGATTTTATTAAGGCACAGGACGAGGACCCTTGGACAGAAAGAACTGCACTTGTTCAGGGAAATAGTCAAGAGGGAATTCCCAAAGAGACTTTCATATGCTAAAGACTCACAGATTACTGGAGGCCTAGCTGTTGTCAAACTAATGTTGTTTTCCCCTCTAACAAATCATTAAGACAGTAGGAGTTCCTGGAAAAAAGTCGTAGTCTGTATTCCCCTCAAGTATTTATCCATGAGCTACAGGTTATAAGGTAATTTAATTTTACCTGCCATTTCTTTCTTGCCTTTGTCCCCATATCACTATGAAGGGGTGATGCTGGGGCTCCAGGAGCCAGAGTCTACAGGTTACTGGAGATTAGGCTATTGATAAAATTACCTTTTTCTTGTAATTTACTAAGATATTTGTAAACTTATGGAGATTCATTAGTTTAACCATTTCTTTTCTGTCCTTTCCTTTGTTCTCTGGTAGCCAGGAGAGCCTGAGGAATATCACACATATCCCACCTGGGTGGGGGTGGTGTGTGCCAGCTTGTACTTGGTCCTCACCTTCCCTTAGGGTCCCTTATGAGAAGGAAGGAGAGAAGGAAGGAAGGAGAGAAGGAAGAAAGGAAGGAAGGAAGGAAGGAAGGAAGGAAGGAAGGAAGGAAGGAAGGAAAGAAGGAAGGAAGGAGAGAAGGAAGGAAGGAAGGAGGGAAGGAAAGAAGGAAGGAGAGAAGGAAGGAAGGAAGGAGGGAAGGAAAGAAGGAAGGAGAGAAGGAAGGAAGGAGGGAAGGAAAGAAGGAAGGAGGGAAGGAAGGAAGGAAGGAAGGAAGGAAGGAAGGAAGGAAGGAAGGAGAGAAGGAAGGAAGAAAGGAGAGAAGGAAGGAAGGAAGGAAGGAAGGAAGGAAGGAAGGAAGGAAGGAAGGAAGGAAGGAAGATAGGTGGGAGGAAGGAAGGGAGGAGAAAAGTGCACAGGGCAGAGGAGGACTGAGGATGGGAAGAGGAGGGAAGGTGAAGGGAAGGGGGAAATTCCACAATATCAAGAAGCCATATTACTTTTTCCTTTTTTTAAATTTATTTATTTGTTTCAAGTTTTTAAGTCCAACTTTTCAATGGAATGTGTGTGTGTGTGTGTGTGTGTGTGTGTGTGTGTGTGTGTGTGTGTGTGTGTTTTCAAGAGGGTCTGGGAAAGGTAACAAAAGGTAGGAAAAGATGAGTCTCTACCTCACTCCTGTGTTTTGCTTTTTTTGATGCTAAGAGTGAGGAGGAGAAATCATTTTAACCTATACATTCAAGAGCTCAGTCCCAAGAACATTTGTGTCAAAGGTCAAGCTTTCTTAGCCCCTCTACATCCTTTTGTAAAATTAATCATGCTGTTAATTATTTGGATTATTTTAATATTTATTGTTCTCCTATATGCATGACAGGAGACAGGACCTGGTAGATTACTTGATGACAGAAAGTATGTACTAAATAATTGTTAGCTGTTTATGTGAAAGACTAATGATTGAAGGCTCAATCTGCATCACGATGACTTGATGTCTAGTGTTTATTTTTTATATCATTATCTTGTGACCACTCATTTCTGCCTCAGGTTCCGGGCAAGCTGGGAGGACTATCATGAGGGATGTTGTTGGATTCACATGTACAGAACACATGGTTCTAGTGAGGTATGAGGGAAGGGAGACCTGGGAGATGACAAGTTGACCAAAGTAAAACCATTTTGGTTTTAGGCTAACCCTTAACCTAAAAGTCATTAGGTCATAAAAAGAGTCACACAGTCCAACTCATGGAAAACAACAAGACTCTACTCCCTCCAGCAATAAAAGCCACAAAATCTGGACATTCTTAAAATTGTTCTCTGTAAGGGCACCTGGGTGGCTCAGTGGGTTGATTGTCCCCACTCTAGATTTCAGCTCAGGTCATGAAGTGGAGCCCTTCATTGACCTCTGTGCTGACAGAGGATTCTTTCTCTCTCCCACTCTCTCTGCCCCTCCCCTGCTCTTGTTCTCTCTCAAAATAAATAAACTTAAATAATAAAACATAAGAAATAAATTAAAAAAAAAAAAACCTGCTCCCTGTAGATACTTTCACAAACCTAAGCATAACCTTAAGACAATGGAAAAACTAACTACCTTCTACAAATGATAAATGCAAAGTTAAAGAGTTAATTTAAACACACACACACACACACACACACACACACACACACACACACACACAAACTTACAAAACCCTTCCTTAGAGGCAAAAGGGGATCCTTTACCTCATTTGGGAGGAGAGAACACTACTTTGTCTGAGAAGTAGCTCCATTCTTACTTCTAGACTCGATAAGTCTTTGTCTCTTTCTCTAAATGGCTTGCTCTTGAATTCTTTCCTATAGAAAGCCAAGAACCCTCTTGGCAAGGGGCCTGGGTCTCGCCATCTCAGGGCCTCAGCCCATCCAGCTTCACTAGTAAAAAAAGAAACAACTTTATGGGAGAAAGAAAAAAATGATGGATGGGAGGAAGGAATTAAAATATCCTCAGGGGTATTAAAATAAAAATTTTTTAAAGATAATAAAGAAAATGGGGAAAATCTTACTTTCCAGCATTGATTGAAAGTAACCTGTTTTTCAGGGGACATCTTGGGTCTGCCTCTCTTGGTGTTGCTTTTGCTATTGCTGTTTTTGTTACTGTTTTTTGAGGCAATTATGCTAACTGCAGATGTGTTTTTTCTTTTACAATTCTTTCCTTTATATAATGATTCTTTACACTCTATAGTACCTTTTCTTTTCTTCTTGTTTTGTGGGGGAAGGGATAAGCTTTTTGTGAGTTCAAAATCAGAGCTACATTGTGCTTTATGCCATCTTGCAGACCCTTCTGTTATCATAGGGATATTGTAGAATCATCCTTGTAATTAGGATATAGTTAAATTTGCAACTTGATTTTGCAGCCAATTGTTATCTAGGTTCTGTGTAATCTTGGCAACCTTATCATTGATGACTCATGCAGTGCATTACAGAGTACAATGGTGCCAAAACTCCATGAACATTCTCATACAAATAAGAGCTTTCAAACTTATTTATTACCAGTGTGCATACCAAAACACATTAACTATTCACAGGAGAAAGGTTAAACCACAGCTAAGCTAAATCCCATCCAGTTAGCACAATGGTGCTGAATTAGAGCACATGGCAAGATAGTGTCTTGTGAGTCTCATGAAAACTGGGCCTTTCTCACTTTGGCCTGAAACATACATAAATAAAGAGAAGGGAGGAGAGGAGAAAATTAAAGATAAATCAACTATAAGATCAATTTGTATATATTCAATATTGAGATGACATTTGCAGAATTCTCTTCCTGTAACTGATCTTCAACATAATTTTATCTGTTTAGTCTTGGCCAAGCTTTCAGTAAATCTTTTTTTTTTTTTCAATACAGATTCATATATTCTATTTCTTCTTTGACATCTCTAAGTGCATAGACAAAAGAAGACTTAATATGGACAAATGCTCTTCATGACTCTTGATCCCTCTAATTCATTCTGAACTTTTCCTTCATGGATCTTTGCCACTAAAGATAAGCCACTTAATTAGCCATTCACCAGACTAAAAAAGGAATTTTCTCTGTACCTTGTCTTTCCTTTATACCTTGCATCCAAGATATCCATAAGCCCTGCTATGCTTCTATTACTACTTCCTATTTCCAAGATTTTATGGTTCTCATTTGGACAATGAAAGCCTCCTAAATAGTCTCTTACATTGATTCTCACTGTCACTATATTGTTTTTCATACAAAAGCCAAAATAAGCTTAAAAAATATCATGATTCTCATTTGCTTAAATCTGTTCAATGGTTTCCCCAATAAACTAGAATAAAATCAAAATTCCTTTTGTGGTTTATAGATATGGCTTGTCTACTTTCCTCTGAATGTCATACTCCCAACTTCTGTCATTTCCCTTAAGCCATACTCACTTATTCTCTTCATCAAACATATGAAACTTATTTTTTTTTTTTTTTTTTTATTTATTTATTTATTTATTTATTTTTTAATATATGAAATTTACTGTCAAATTGGTTTCCATACAACACCCAGTGCTCATCCCAAAAGGTGCCCTCCTCAATACCCATCACCCACCCTGCCCTCCCTCCCACCCCCCATCAACCCTCAGTTTGTTCTCAGTTTTTAACAGTCTCTTATGCTTTGGCTCTCTCCCACTCTAACCTCTTTTTTTTTTTTTTTTTTTCCCTTCCCCTCCCCCATGGGTTTCTGTTACGTTTCTCAGGATCCACATAAGAGTGAAACCATATGATATCTGTCTTTCTCTGTATGGCTTATTTCACTTAGCATCACACTCTCCAGTTCCATCCACGTTGCTACAAAAGGCCATATTTCATTCTTTCTCATTGCCACGTAGTATTCCATTGTGTATATAAACCACAATTTCTTTATCCATTCATCAGTTGATGGACATTTAGGCTCTTTCCATAATTTGGCGATTGTTGAGAGTGCTGCTATAAACATTGGGGTACAAGTGCCCCTATGCATCAGTACTCCTGTATCCCTTGGATAAATTCCTAGCAGTGCTATTGCTGGGTCATAGGGTAGGTCTATTTTTAATTTTCTGAGGAACCTCCACACTGCTTTCCAGAGCGGCTGCACCAATTTGCATTCCCACCAACAGTGCAAGAGGGTTCCCGTCTCTCCACATCCTCTCCAGCATCTATAGTCTCCTGATTTCTTCATTTTGGCCACTCTGACTGGCGTGAGGTGGTATCTGAGTGTGGTTTTGATTTGTATTTCCCTGATGAGGAGCGACGTTGAACATCTTTTCATGTGCCTGTTGGCCATCCGGATGTCTTCTTTAGAGAAGTGTCTATTCATGTTTTCTGCCCATTTCTTCACTGGGTTATTTGTTTTTCGGGTGTGGAGTTTGATGAGCTCTTTATAGATTTTGGATACTAGCCCTTTGTCCGATGTGTCATTTGCAAATATCTTTTCCCATTCCGTTGGTTGCCTTTTAGTTTTGTTGGTTGTTTCCTTTGCTGTGCAGAAGCTTTTTATCTTCATAAGGTCCCAGTAATTCACTTTTGCTTTTAATTCCCTTGCCTTTGGGGATGTGCCGAGTAAGAGATTGCTACGGCTGAGGTCAGAGAGGTCTTTTCCTGCTTTCTCCTCTAAGGTTTTGATGGTTTCCTGTCTCACATTCAGGTCCTTTATCCATTTTGAGTTTATTTTTGTGAATGGTGTGAGAAAGTGGTCTAGTTTCAACCTTCTGCATGTTGCTGTCCAGTTCTCCCAGCACCATTTGTTAAAGAGACTGTCTTTTTTCCATTGGATGTTCTTTCCTGCTTTGTCAAAAATGAGTTGGCCATACGTTTGTGGGTCTAGTTCTGGGGTTTCTATTCGATTCCATTGGTCTATGTGTCTGTTTTTATGCCAATACCATGCTGTCTTGATGATGACAGCTTTGTAGTAGAGGCTAAAGTCTGGGATTGTGATGCCTCCTGCTTTGGTCTTCTTCTTCAAAATTACTTTGGCTATTCGGGGCCTTTTGTGGTTCCATATGAATTTTAGGATTGCTTGTTCTAGTTTCGAGAAGAATGCTGGTGCAATTTTGATTGGGATTGCATTGAATGTGTAGATAGCTTTGGGTAGTATTGACATTTTCACAATATTTATTCTTCCAATCCATGAGCAGGGAATGTCTTTCCATTTCTTTATATCTTCTTCAATTACCTGCATAAGCTTTCTATAGTTTTCAGCATACAGATCTTTTACATCTTTGGTTAGATTTATTCCTAGGTATTTTATGCTTCTTGGTGCAATTGTGAATGGGATCAGTTTCTTTATTTGTCTTTCTGTTGCTTCATTGTTAGTGTATAAGAATGCAACTGATTTCTGTACATTGATTTTGTATCCTGCAACTTTGCTGAATTCATGTATCAGTTCTAGCAGACTTTTGGTGGAGTCTATCGGATTTTCCATGTATAATATCATGTCATCTGCAAAAAGCGAAAGCTTGACTTCATCTTTGCCAATTTGGATGCCTTTGATTTCCTTTTGTTGTCTGATTGCTGATGCTAGAACTTCCAGCACTATATTAAACAGCAGCGGTGAGAGTGGGCATCCCTGTCGTGTTCCTGATCTCAGGGAAAAAGCTCTCAGTTTTTCCCCATTGAGGATGATGTTAGCTGTGGGCTTTTCATAAATGGCTTTTATGATCTTTAAGTATGTTCCTTCTATCCCGACTTTCTCCAGGGTTTTTATTAAGAAAGGGTGCTGGATTTTGTCAAAGGCCTTTTCTGCATCGATTGACAGGATCATATGGTTCTTCTCTTTTTTTTTGTTAATGTGATGTATCACGTTGATCGATTTGCGAATGTTGAACCAGCCCTGCATCCCAGGAATGAATCCCACTTGATCATGGTGAATAATTCTTTTTATATGCTGTTGAATTCGATTTGCTAGTATCTTATTGAGAATTTTTGCATCCATATTCATCAGGGATATTGGCCTGTAGTTCTCTTTTTTTACTGGGTCTCTGTCTGGTTTAGGAATCAAAGTAATACTGGCTTCATAGAATGAGTCTGGAAGTTTTCCTTCCCTTTCTATTTCTTGGAATAGCTTGAGAAGGATAGGTATTATCTCTGCTTTAAACGTCTGGTAGAACTCCCCTGGGAAGCCATCTGGTCCTGGACTCTTATTTGTTGGGAGATTTTTGATAACCGATTCAATTTCTTCGCTGGTTATGGGTCTGTTCAAGCTTTCTATTTCCTCCTGATTGAGTTTTGGAAGAGTGTGGGTGTTTAGGAATTTGTCCATTTCTTCCAGGTTGTCCAATTTGTTGGCATATAATTTTTCATAGTATTCCCTGATAATTGTTTGTATCTCTGAGGGATTGGTTGTAATAATTCCATTTTCATTCATGATTTTATCTATTTGGGTCATCTCCCTTTTCTTTTTGAGAAGCCTGGCTAGAGGTTTGTCAATTTTGTTTATTTTTTCAAAAAACCAACTCTTGGTTTCGTTGATCTGCTCTACAGTTTTTTTAGATTCTATATTGTTTATTTCTGCTCTGATCTTTATGATTTCTCTTCTTCTGCTGGGTTTAGGCTGCCTTTGCTGTTCTGCTTCTATTTCCTTTAGGTGTGCTGTTAGATTTTGTATTTGGGATTTTTCTTGTTTCTTGAGATAGGCCTGGATTGCAATGTATTTTCCTCTCAGGACTGCCTTCGCTGCGTCCCAAAGCGTTTGGATTGTTGTATTTTCATTTTCGTTTGTTTCCATATATTTTTTAATTTCTTCTCTAATTGCCTGGTTGACCCACTCATTCGTGAGTAGGGTGTTCTTTAACCTCCATGCTTTTGGAGGTTTTCCAGACTTTTTCCTGTGGTTGATTTCAAGCTTCATAGCATTGTGGTCTGAAAGTATGCATGGTATAATTTCAATTCTTGTAAACTTATGAAGGGCTGTTTTGTGACCCAGTATATGATCTATCTTGGAGAATGTTCCATGTGCACTCGAGAAGAAAGTATATTCTGTTGCTTTGGGATGCAGAGTTCTAAATATATCTGTCAAGTCCATCTGATCCAATGTATCATTCAGGGCCCTTGTTTCTTTATTGACTGTGTGTCTAGATGATCTATCCATTTCTGTAAGTGGTGTGTTAAAGTCCCCTGCAATGACCACATTCTTATCAATAAGGTTGCTTATGTTTATGAGTAACTGTTTTATATATCTGGGGGCTCCGGTATTTGGCGCATAGACATTTATAATTGTTAGCTCTTCCTGATGGATAGACCCTGTAATTATTATATAATGCCCTTCTTCATCTCTTGTTACAGCCTTTAATTTAAAGTCTAGTTTGTCTGATATAAGTATGGCTACTCCAGCTTTCTTTTGGCTTCCAGTAGCATGATAAATAGTTCTCCATCCCCTCACTCTCAATCTAAAGGTGTCCTCAGATCTCAAATGAGTCTCTTGTAGACAGCAAATAGATGGGTCTTGTTTTTTTATCCATTCTGATACCCTATGTCTTTTGGTTGGCGCATTTAATCCATTTACATTCAGTGTTATTATAGAAAGATACGGGTTTAGAGTCATTGTGATGTCTGTATGTTTTATGCTTGTAGTGATGTCTCTGGTACTTTGTCTCACAGGATCCCCCTTAGGATCTCTTGTAGGGCTGGTTTCGTGGTGACAAATTCCTTCAGTTTTTGTTTGTTTGGGAAGACCTTTATCTCTCCTTCTATTCTAAATGACAGACTTGCTGGATAAAGGATTCTCGGCTGCATATTTTTTCTGTTTAGCACACTGAAGATATCGTGCCAAGCCTTTCTGGCCTGCCAAGTTTCAAAGGAGAGATCAGTCACGAGTCTTATAGGTCTCCCTTTATATGTGAGGGCACGTTTATCCCTTGCTGCTTTCAGAATTTTCTCTTTATCCTTGTATTTTGCCAGTTTCACTATGATATGTCGTGCAGAAGATCGATTCAAGTTACGTCTGAAGGGAGTTCTCTGTGCCTCTTGGATGTCAATGCCTTTTTCCTTCCCCATTTCAGGGAAGTTCTCAGCTATAATTTCTTCAAGTACCCCTTCAGCACCTTTCCCTCTCTCTTCCTCCTCTGGGATACCAATTATGCGTATATTATTTCTTTTTAGTGTATCACTTAGTTCTCTAATTTTCCCCTCATACTCCTGGATTTTTTTATCTCTCTTTCTTTCAGCTTCCTCTTTCTCCATAACTTTATCTTCTAGTTCACCTATTCTCTCCTCTGCCTCTTCAATCCGAGCCGTCGTGGTTTCCATTTTGTTTTGCATTTCGTTTAAAGCGTTTTTCAGCTCCTCGTGACTGTGCCTTAGTCCCTTGATCTCTGTAGCAAGAGATTCTCTGCTGTCCTGTATACTGTTTTCAAGCCCAGCGATTAATTTTATGACTATTATTCTAAATTCACTTTCTGTTATATTATTTAAATCCTTTTTGATCAGTTCATTAGCTGTTGTTATTTCCTGGAGATTCTTCCGAGGGGAATTCTTCCGTTTGGTCATTTTGGACAGTCCCTGGAGTGGTGAGGACCCGCAGGGCACTTCCCCTGTGCTGTGGTGTATAACTGGAGTTGGTGGGCGGGGCCGCAGTCCGACCTGATGTCTGCCCCCAGCCCACCGCTGGGGCCACAGTCAGACTGGTGTGTGCCTTCTCTTCCCCTCTCCTAGGGGCGGGATTCACTGTGGGGTGGTGTGGCCCGTCTGGTCTACTTGCACACTGCCAGGCTTGTGGTGCTGGGGAGCTGGCGTATTAGCTGGGGTGGGTAGGCAAGGTGCACGGGGGCGGGAGGGGCAGGCTTAGCTCGCTTCTCCTTAGGTGATCCACTTCAGGAGGGGCCCTGTGGCAGCGGGAGGGAGTCAGACCCGCTGCCGGAGGTTTGGCTCCGCAGAAGCACAGAGTTGGGTGTTTGCGCGGAGCGAGCAAGTTCCCTGGCAGGAACTGGTTCTCTTTGGGATTTTGGCTGGGGGATGGGCGGGGGAGATGGCGCTGGCGAGCGCCTTTGTTCCCCGCCAAGCTGAGCTCTGCCGTCCGGGGGCTCAGCAGCTCTCCCTCCCTTTGTCCTCCAGCCTTCCCGCTTTCTGAGCAGAGCTGTTAACTTCTGACCTCCCAGACGCTAAGTCGCGCTTGCTGTCGGAACACAGTCCGTCCGGCCCCTCCGCTTTTGCCAGCCCGACTCGGGGGCTCTGCTTGGCCGGCGAGCCGCCCCTCCGCCCCGGCTCCCTCCCGCCAGTCCGTGGAGTGCGCACCGCCTCGCCGCCCTTCCTACCCTCTTCCGTGGGCCTCTCGTCTGCGCTTGGCTCCGGAGACTCCGTTCTCTGAAACTTATTTTTAATCCAGGGTCTTTGTAATAGCTCTTCCCTTTGCTGGGATTCTCTTTAAATTTGGTATGACTGAGCCCTTTTAAAGATCTATGCTTAAATATTTTCTTCTAGAGAGATCTTCCTGGCTATCCAAGTTGAAATAGTCCATTAGGCAATCCTTATCACTTTATTTACTGCATAGTATATTTGTACACTAATAAACAAACAAGAAGACAACATATACTTGTTATTGACAGTCTACTCTTTCTAGATTGTAAGCTGCATAGGAGCAGAAACCATGTCTTTCCTCTTTGTGATGAATCCATAGGATCTAGAATATTTCCTATCAGTAGCCTCCCATGAAACATGGTTGAATAAATATGAATTCAACAGGTTATTATTCCATGTTGAATCCTATGTTAGTTGTTGGACATTCAATGCTGAGCAAAACAGATATGTCTATTTCTTCATGGTGGTTTTGAGAAGGGAAATCTCATATTATTTAAATATTAACACAAATAGCTAAGTATCACTC
Organism: Neofelis nebulosa; assembly: GCF_028018385.1. Taxonomy (NCBI): domain Eukaryota; kingdom Metazoa; phylum Chordata; class Mammalia; order Carnivora; family Felidae; genus Neofelis; species Neofelis nebulosa. The sequence continues at coordinate 40,243,388 of NC_080798.1, forward strand.
AATAAAAAAGAAGAGTATTGGCAACATACTACTGGAAGATTCAGGAAGAGGTTTCTAAAAAAAAAATAGTGCTTATGAGATCCAATAGTAGAACTTAAGTTAACTAGGAAAAAGGTTGAGCATGGGAGAATGTTGGTCAGTGCCCTAGTCATCCAGGGGGAGATAACAGCATTGTTAAAAACCATGAAGCAGAAAAGATGATGATCCATTTGAGGAAATAAGTAAAGGCCAGTGGGGTTTGAACATGGAGGAAAATGGGGACAGAAGTTATAGGTGAGAGCAGAGAGGTGGGTAGGACACTTTGAGCTGGAAAAGAAATTTGAGCTGGAAAAGAAGATAATTACCTTGAAAGCATTAATGATATGGGGATTACTAGCCTCTCTCTTTGCCACACATCTGGTTCTTAGGAATCAAAGTGATAAAGCACTTACATGAATAGAAAATGATAATAATGAAAGTGTGCAGAGTATATAGAGGCCATAGTGGTTTTTTTAAAGTTTATTTATTTATTTTGAGAGAGCGAGAGAGCGAGAGAGAGAGAGAGAGAGAGAGAGAGAGCAAGCAGGGGAGGGGCAGAGAGAGAGACAGAGAAAGAGAGAATCCAAAGCAGGCTCCTGACTCCCATTGTGGAGACGGACATGGGGTTTGGCTCAAGTCCACAAACCGCGAGATCAGGACCTGAGCCTAAGTCAAGAGTCAGACACTTAACCAACTAAGCCACCCAGGCACCCAAGGCCATAGTGTTTTTAAAGATGTGGAAGTGAATTAATTATATGTGTAGTCTTTAGGCCAAAATAAAGCAGGAAGATGATTCCTAAGCAAGGTTTAATGGATACATAGGATTATATTTAGAAGAACAGAATGACAGGGAGACATTCCAGGTAAGTAAAACAATTTTCATGAAAGCCAAGTCTTCTATTCTGGCTACTGGAACTAGTTTGAAATTGGTGAAGAATAAAGTATGAGTAAGAGGTGCTGAAATATGATAGTATAAGAATAACAAGCATTAGATAATGCAGGCATAGAGTTATTTGCTGAAGAATTTGGACCTTCCTCTGGTCAGTGCTTCTCAACTTTTCTCAACTTCTCTTCAAATATCCCTAACAGAAGATGAGCTAGGATGCATATACTCAGGGGACTAGAGATATAGCCCCAAAAGTCACCAATAAGGCCATTTATTTCACAAATTGTCCTAGCTCAGCTTAAAAATGCATGTGATTCCAACACTGATTAGTTGTTTTTATTGTAAAAGATATATAGTGCCCAAATATTTGTAAAAATCAGTAGCATGCTTATCCATACTATTGCATATCCTTGGCAAACCACTTCATACCCCTGATGTTTGGGTCCTCCAGGTAAAAAGATAGGTAGCCTGTCCCCACCTGGGGGCTTTGGGAAGGGGCCTGGGGTGATGTCAGAAGCTGGAGGCCCAAGCCCCGCCCTTGGGAGCTGGCCCTCCCACTCTGCACATTCCAGGGCTGGAGGGAAGGACTTCTGTGTATATCTTGTGCTGAATAAGGTTGCTTTTTGTTTATTTAATGCCATGGGGATGGGTGAGAGGAGTGGGAAGATGCTGGCTCTTTCCTTCTCACAAGAGTGAGGCTAGCTGGCCTACACAGCTTGATTTACTCTATCCTCCCCACATGCCCCAGGGCCCTCAGGCATCACACCCCCACCTGTTTCCACAGTCCCCAGTCCACCCACAGTGGTTGGTTCTGTGAGGAGGGAAAAAACAAACAAACAAACAACAACAACAACACAAAGACAGCTAAAAAATGTCCTGTCATTGAGGTCTTTAAAATACAGGAGTGACATAATCAGATTTGTGACTTAAAAAGATCACTCTAGCTGAGAATGTGGAGGCTGGATTAGAGAAGGGAAATAAATAGGCACTCAATAAACATTTGTTGAATTACTCTGTTAACTCTCATCAAAGGCAAGTTGATACAGTCACATGCAATCACACTGGTATGGTTTATCCAGGTTCAAATACCTCCTCTTGAGAAACAGGCACAGGGCTTTGACCTAAGTCATCTGGAATCACAGTCTGTGCTAATCAAATTCACCACAGCTGCACTTATTTCTCACTCTACAACCTCAGGCAGAATAAAAAGTTATTGTCAACCACATCTTTTATCTAGTAAACAGCAACCGCTTATCACAGCCGGAGTAAAAGTTACCCAATTAAGTCATTTATTTTAGCATTCTTTTTGGAATAGACTTATGATATCATTTTGAGATGGGGAAAATGTTTCCAATATTTTTATTTACTTTTCTTTCTGATAAATTTTCCAATACTTATTCCAATAAGTATGCATTTTATTTCCTATCTTCCAGGAATGTTATAAGGTAATCCTACTGTACAAGAACTTTTATGTAACCAAGACATTCTTTTTTTTTAATTTTTGATTTTAAGTAGGCTTCATGCCTAGCAAAGAACCTAATGTAGGGCTTGAATTCACATGCCTAAGATCAAGACCTGAGCTGAGATCAAGAGTTGGATGTTTAACTGACTGAGCCATCCAGGCACCCCTGTATAAGACATTCTTAATGTTCCCTTAAGATTGAAAAAGAAAACAAACAAAAAAAAATTGAATAAACTTTAGACAGGATTCTTTCTCTTTTTTTTCCATGTTTCAAGTTTTTATTTAAATTCTAGTTAGTTAACATATAGTTTAATATTGTTTCAGGAGTAGAATTTAGTGATTCATCACTTACATAGAACATCCAGTGTTCATCACAGCAAGTGTCCTCCTTAATCCCTATCATCCATGTAGCCCATCTTCCATCCACCTCCCCTCCAGCAACCCTCAGTTTGTTCTCTATAGTTCAAAGTCTCTTATGGTTTGCCTCCCTTTTTTTTTCCTTCCTTCCCTTATGCTCATCTGTTTTGTTCCTTACATTCCACAGAAGAGAGAAATCATGTGGTATTTATCTTTTTCTGACTACTTTTTTTGCTTAGTATAATATACTCTAGCTCCATTCACATCATGCAAATGGCAAGATTTCATTCTTTTGATAGCTGAGTAATATTCCATTTTACGTGTGTGTGTGTGTGTGTGTGTGTATTTGTGTACACACATATATCCCATATCTTTATGCATTCATCAGTTGATAGACATTTGGGTTTTTACCATAATTTGGCTATTGTTGATAATGCTTCTATAAGCAATGGGGATGTGCCCTTTGAATCGATATTTTGGTATCCTTTGGGTAAATACCTAGTAGTGGAATTGCTGGGTAGTAGGGTAGTTCTATTTTTAACCTTTTGACAAACTCGATACTTTCTTCCAGAGTAGCCGCATCACCTTGCATTCCTACCAACAGCAGATCCCCTTTCTCCACATCCTTGCCAACATCCATTGTTTCCTGTGTTGTGAATTTTAGCCATTCTGACAAGTGTGAGCTAGTATCTTATTGTAGTTTTGATTTGTATTTCCCTGATGATGAGTGATGTTGAGCATTGTTTCATGTATGTGTTACCCATACGTAGGTCTCCTTTGGAAAAAAAAAATGTCTATTCATTAGACAGAATTACTTCTGATTATAGGCCCTTGACCTCTGTTTTCTTTTAGCATTTACTTTAGAAAACTTCCAGTTCTTAAGTCTTTTTCTGTGAGATGCAAATATTCTCTTTGCTTTTTCCAGTTTTACAATCCAGGAATGTCATTCTCAAAGACCCAAAACTCATTCTTTGAAATGTAATCATCAAAGAGTGCCCCATCTCTCAGTTGCCAGGGGAGGCAAGAAGCCCGACTTCCCTAAGTGTCAGTTAGCAAACACAGATGCCTAACCGCATTGATGAACCTCCCCTGCAATATCCTCTAGCACTTTGTCACTAGATCACCCCAGCACTTAAAACCCCTCCACCCTTTGCTCCAGCAGAGTTGAGGTCAGTCTCCCTTCCCTACTGCATAGTTTTAAAGTTTTCCTTAACTGTGTCCCATGTGATCTTTCTTTAACAAATACATATCAAAGTGAGGTATTAGAGAAGTTTGGGGAGTTAAGCAGGCAGCAATTTCATGGGCAATATTTACTATTGTTTATCTACCATGAGCTCAGTCAGTGATAGTAAATGTAAAAAAAAGTTAGTATACCCTAACAGAAATGAAAGGAAGAATAAGCATTTTCTTAATATTTGTGTGCACGTACATATCACTGGGATATAGCTAGGAGGACTAATATTTTCTCCTCTGAGTCCCAAAGGAAATAATTTGGACATGACACTGCTTATTGCCAGTTACTGTAAGATGTTTTGTGCAGTAACTTAGGGTGGCAGAGTAAGTAGATGTCAAGGATGCATCCCTTAGCATAATAAGGGCAAGGTTAAGGACAATTAGTTTCTGTGAAATTTAGTGCTATTAGAAGCTACATCGAATTCTCAGACTCAAAAGACATTACAAAAGAAAGTTATTCCTCATTTTGTCAAGGTATGATTTTATATGTTCTAAAATATAAATACATACAGCCTCAAGGGGACACTCCCCAGCCCCGCCCCCTTCCCATTCCTGCCACCACTATATAAAGAACAGTAACATACTGTTTAGCCTTTCTATGTCACGACCTAAATCCACAGTTACCTATGCAGAGCAGCAATAACTAGACAGATACAAACCACCTAATAAGTCATTAATACTTCAAAATTTGAAGCAGTGAATATATAAGGCAAGACTGAGTATGATTATTTCTATAGGTTACTTGGAATATTGCAGAAGTGGATGAGAAAAGAATTTAGAAGAAGGATTCTGTGGGAAATGCAAAGGAATGGGTAAAATTAAGAAAGAACGAGATGTCTTTGTCAGATACTCAACAAAGTTCAGTATTGTATCAGGGGTATAGCATGGGTTCCCACTAACAAATTCATAAAAATAACTGTTTAAACACTTGGCAAGTACCTGAATACATTTTATTGGGCCCTCCAAAAGGTAGGTACCTTTTGGAAAGCAAAAATAGAGTCTATCACCAAAATTACATGTGTATCACATTTAATTTTAGAATTTATTAATCCATTTACACTTTTATTCATTAGAACAATATTAGTGTTAAGCATCTACTATGTAGTAGGCACTGTTCTTGGTTCAATGGATGCATCAGTAAACACAGCACAGTCTTTGTCTTGCTCTCATGGGGTTACATTCTAATAATACGTATGGGGTAGAGATGGATGTGGGGACAGATAATATACATATTAGAAAGTAAATATACAGAATGCCCACTAAGATTAAGTACTGCTGTTTTGGGGAAATAGCCAGGTAGCCAGAGTGACTAGGTAGCCAGAGTGGCTAGAGTAAATGAGAAAAGGAGAGAGTTGTAGGAGATAATGTTAAAATGCAGTATGAGACCAGATCCTTCAAAGAAATGAAGGGATTTGATTTTACTCAAGTAAGACAGGAAACCTTTGGAAGGTTTTGTGTGGAAGAATTAACTGATCTTGTGTTTTAGAAACTCATTCTCACCTTGAGATTGAAAACAGACTGTACAGGATTAAGAATAAAAATTAAAATCCATTCACAGGACAAAGAGTATTATGAGAAGTGGTCAGATACCAAATAAACTTGGAAAGCAAAGATGATATGACTTGGGGATGTATTAAATGTGAAGGTAATATCAAGAAAGGAATGGGGCACCTGGGTGGCTCAGTCGTTAAGCATCCGACTTCGGCTCAGGTCATGATCTCATGGTTCCCCAAGTTCCAGCCCTGCGCCAGGCTCTGCACTGACAGTTCAGAGCCTGGAGCCTGCTTCAGACTCTGTGTCTCTCTTTCGCTCTCTGCCCCTCCCCTCTTCATGCTCTGTCTCTGTCTCTCTGTCTCTCACTCAAAAATAAACATTAAATTTTTTTTAAAAAATAAGTAAAAATTTTAAAGAAATAGTAAGAAAGAATCAGGTATGACTTTAAGAGTTACAGCTGAGAAACAGAATTAAGTCCTTATTTACTGAGTAAGGAGAATATAGTAAGAGTGGAATTAAAAGGATGCAAAATCAGGTGTTCAGCTTTCAACAGGGGTAGGCAGTTAGAGATACCCATTTTCAGGTCAATGAAGATACCCCTAAAGGGAAATATAAAGTTATCCACATACAGATAACTTTTACAGTTATCCAGTTGAGATCACCTAGCCCCTAAGTCCTAGGAGGTCCATAAAGGGAGAGAGGAGAAAAGATGTCATTTACAAGTTGGCTCCATGAAAGAAATCAGGAGAGAGATGCTTGAGTAAGAATCCAGCAAGAGAGGGGGAGAACCAAGTGAAAATATATACTAGAAGATAATTAAAGAGGGAGAATCTTAACTCTAAACATGAGAATTAAGACCATTGATCATTGGGTTTATCAACATTGGGACTATTGGGTCTTTGGTAGGAATAGTGGTGATGGACCTGGGTGGAGGTAGAGGCAAAAGCTGGATTGTAAGAAATTCAGGTTAGAGAAGAATATTGTTGCTATAATGCAGAGCACATAAATGGTTGACAGTTACAAGGTAATACATTAAACATAGATTTCGATGAGAAAAATAATACCATTTCTCCATGCCATTACCTGTGATGCCTTATAGAGAAGAATTGGTGATACACAGAAGAGAGACAATACATTACTGAGACATTTTCCTTGAGTAAGCTGTGGGTAAAGGGAGTTGTAATGCATAGGGAGAGGACACGGCATTAGCTAGGAAACCAGATAATTCATTCAAAGTAATAGTAGGAAAGACAGAGGATGGGGATATAGACACAAGTGTTTAGATAGATGTAGTAATTGGGTGTATAGATATTAATTCTCTGACGGCTCCTATTTTCTCAGTGAACTGGGAGACAATATCATCAGCTGAAAGTAGGATGAGGTAGAGGATGTTCAAGGTTTCAGGAAAGAGGCATGAGTGTGAAATAGGAGACAGGAGAGGAAGATGGACTAGGGGAATGAAGTGGATTGCCTGGCAACACTGATGCCTGGCTTTGAGTTAACCATTGTGAATTTAAAGCCAGATCATTCAGCATGGTTTTATGCGTTCCTCTCTCCCCACATTTACATTAAGTTGCAAGAATACGATGGACTGAACCAATGTTGGAGGTTGGCAGAGGAATATTCAAAGGTACAAGAACTAATTGAGTCAATGATATAATTATGACTGGTCATAGAATCTAAAATTGAGAAGAAGTGAAACAAGAATGTGAGGGAGGTGAGAAACATAAAATAATAGTGTCAAAGTATTAAAAATCTACTTGGGGTGAAGAATTATTGGAATTTCCAAATCTGAGGGTGTGGCTTAGAATGGTCAGAGGCCAAGATGCTTGAAATTTCTGTCAAGAAGGGTGTATATCTTCTGTTCATATATAATGCCTATCTATGGGCTGATATAAAGTTGAAGACCAAACCAGATCATTGGATCAGCAGGAGGGAAACTGAGAGCCAGGACCTTAAAAGTACTATCTACATGGGCATTAAAATCATGAAGAGCTGTGACTGCAGTTGTGTTGGGGAAAGAGACAGGGAGCCAGGGGTTAACATCCTCAAGCAATGAAGGGAATGATGGGGAAGCAGAAGATGACTACCCAAAAAGGTTAGAGTTTAGCTTGGCAGGATGCCATGCTGTTTAAGTCAGGGTGCTCTGAGGGAGGAGGTGGGATAATTGTTAGGAAGCAGCTTCATAAAAGCACTGAGAAGACCAACTCTGTCTCATCATTGAAGGAAGATAACAGGCAAGATCTTAAAAGGAAAGGGGGATGTTAAAAGGAGAGGTTGGAGATAGAATACTGCTGAAGAAATACTGTGGATTTCTAAGGGCACAATGACAAAGTTTCAGGTTAAAAAATAATAAAAAATAAATAAATAAATAAATAAATAAAATGAAAATGGTCTGCATGACAAATTTTATCTGTTTCTAATAGACCTATAAATTAGAACTCTAAGAAATTATTTGCTCAAAATCATAAACTTCACGATTTGAGATAGAGTTTGAATACCAGTAACATACCAAAGCTCAAGAACTTCTAAAACTTTTTGCTACCATGATTCAGAAACTATCTAATGCGGTTAGAGTGAGTCATTTTAGTGTGGGAATTACCTCTGACATGTAATACTCTCTTATTTTCCACATCTATACTGTATGACATGCTAGAAACTAGGACATGTCTTTACCAATTTTAAGAAACTTTCTGAAAATTAATTTTTCCTGCAATAGCTGCTATTAATTATTTGATTATCTTTATGGATCTGCAAAATGGTATATAATGAAAATGGACAGATATGGAATTAACTGGGTTCAAATCTCAACTCCAGTGCTTTATTAGATATGATGTTTAGACTAATCAATTAAATCAGTTATAGTAAATCAATTAAACTTTCTGGGTCTGATGCATGTTTGTGATGGTGGGAAAACAATACCTACTATGTAGTTACATTAAATAGTATTAAGGTGGATTGGGAACAGAACTTCAATACAATTTTTTTTTAGAATTTCTACATTATGAGGAAGAGATAATATAGTTCATTACTAATGTGAAGAAAATTTTCCTCATTCTCAGAGAGACCAGTAGAGAAGAAGAGGAATGACATTTTGAAGTTGTTTCTAGACCTTCTGTACCTAGATTAGTGTCCTACTTTGCTGAATATAGAGTAGGTTTTCTGTTCTTTAATAGCACAGAGTAATAAATGTTCAGATATCCAAAGGTAAGCCTAGGGATGAATAGGGGGTAGAAAGGTAATTTACACTGCATAATAAAAGAAGAACATTAGGTGTGGGAGAAAGTTTGAAAATGAAGAAAAGGAATTACTGAGGTGGGGTAAGGCTTATGTAGTATGGTGGAGAAGATAATGGAGTTTTATGAATGGGATTTTAGTTGTTTGCATGTCTCTAATGTAAAATTGTGCAGTTCTATAATGTCTTCATTAAATTCAGCTACAAACCCATGCCTTATTAGCAGGAGACTGAGCCAACTTTTGGGGGAAAGTCAAAATCACCCTTTCAAAGCCATAAAGTATTTAATTCAAGTGCACTTAAAACTCCAAATCAGCCCTACCCTACTGCCTTCTGTGCTTCACCTTACTCTTTTCTCCTTCACTTCTTCAGTATGAGATCTGGGCTCTCTCAATTATGCATACTGCCCAACCTCTGGGGAGTACACAGCCTCTTTGCATGTCAGAAGCCAGGCTAAAGGCAGCACCCAAACAACTTTATGATAGAAGATTAGCCCACAAAATAATTTAATCTGAAGTGTCCCTACTGAAACAAAAACATGGGTAAAAACCTGATGTTTTTTTAAACATTTTTAAAAATGTTTATTTATTTTTGAGACAGAATGTGAGTGGGGGAGGGGCAGAGAGAGAGACAGATGGAGACACAGAATCCAAAGCAGGCTCCAGGCTCTGAGCTGTCAGCACAGAGCCCAACGCGGGGATTGAACCCACGACTGTGAGATCATGACCTGAGCCGAAGTCGGACACTTAACTGACTGGGCCACCTAGGCGCCCCCAAAATCTGATGTTTTAATTACAATGCATCTGTATCGACCTAGATAGAGAGATCATGTTCCAAAGAAAGGGAAGCGGACAGGCTTGTGCAATTTCCATGAATGACAGAGGTCTGAGAACAAATTATAATCACTGCCAAAGATGGGATGAGTAAATACATGGAGAGCTGTGAGCAGTTGGACATTAAAGACATTGGCCATGGAAGCAGTGCTAATATTTTCTGAAGATGAACCAGTTAGCAAAGATGACTCCTGTAGAAGGAGTGGTGGACTTATAGTCGTGGACAAATACATATATACTGGACAGATACAACCTATACAAAAGGATGAAAGGTAGTCATTGAGCTGCCAGGACTGAATGTCAGAATCAACTCTATTTATCCCAGACCAGAGGAGCCTTAGAAACACCGTAAAATACAGCCAAAGTAGTAGGGAGCCCTAATAGTGGGTAACATTAGAATCAGGAAAATACTGACATGTGAGGTTTGATCCAGTTTAACGTGATGCTGAAAAATAAAGAGAGCTGATATTTCTGGAACCCAGGAGTCAAGAACACAATGAAATCAGATCACACAATTTGTAATATAGAGAGTTAAGTATCTATCTGTGTACAAGGTACCAAGAGAAGGGTTAGGACCTACGTCAAAGGGAGATTACAAGCAATGACTGAGATAATTCATGTAAAATAATTCATCACAGTTCAAGGCACACAGGAGGTGCTCAAGAAGTATTACCTTTATCAATAGCATTATTCTAAGTGATTTTGAAAATTTTGCCAACCACATACCAGTTCTCACTACATAACATAGAACTAAAGCCACCCAAAATTAGGAAACGTATAATCTTACTATATATGGGTCCAATGGTTGCAGAAGTTCAAGAACATCAGTCTAAATTTTTCTGGGAGATAAATCCCTCAGCTGGGCTCCCTCCCTCCAACATGGGGGTTGTTGGAAACAGCTGGTAATGCTGAGCTCCTGCTACAGAACTGCTATCACTAAACCTGCTAAGCCTGTTTGTTGCTCTCATATATAAATACATTATCTGTTTAAAAAAAACCCAAAAAACAAAAAACCCTCAGCCTTTTGTATGAACAAAGTTTAGAGACCCACAGCACTTAAACTAATTAGATTTTAACAGGAGGTCTTTGTTTTGTAATATTTCACACGACAGACAGATGCTTCCTAGTGGCTACAGTTGTCTTCTAGGGCAATTAGTCAGCCACCAACTGAAGACTTTTAACACCAGCATTTCTTTTTCAGCTTTCAGTATCAGGCATTTAAACATGTTATGAGTGTTAATTAATTTACACTTTCAGACAAAATGTCAAGGGTTTCTGAGAAGTAGGAGAAGATGTGCATAATCAGTTGCTATATGGCATTAGGAGTTTGTATCCCCTCTCATTCTTAGAAATATTAACCCCTATTCCAAATTGGAATCACAGGTTTGAAATGTAGATTAAGAACCGTTAGTGTTCTTCTGTTATAAAGTTGATTAAGAAGTCAAGGATGTATGCAATGTAAGGACTATTAATATAGCTACTAATACTAACGTTACTGGGGTACTGTTTGTCATGCCTCATGCACATTGCATTTTACAAGTAACTTTGATATTTTCATTCTGCAATTTAAGCATTGTTTTTCACATTTGGCACATGAAAGTCTTAAAAGTCATAGAGCCCAGTTAACTTGTCCCAGGCACACATATACTAAAAGTGTAGCCATGATTTGAATTCTAAACTTTTAATTCTTTTTTTTTCTTTTGATACCGAAAGAGAGAGCACAGCAGGAGAGGTGCAGAGTGGGGGCAGGGGGATAGAGGATCCAAAGCCTGTTCCACACTGACAGCAGAGAGATCAATGTGGGTCTCAAACCCACCAACCATGAGATCATGATCTGAGCCAAAGTCAGATGCTCAACCAACTGAGTTACTCAGGTGCTCCTCCCAAACTTCTAATTCATACATGCTTTCTGCTACCCCCATTTTGACTCCCTTATTGGGTTTGAATGGATGATTTCACTGGTGATAGTTGGAACAGTTAGAGACTCAACAGGAAACAGATGGTATACTCAAATTAGGATAATATGAAGAAAGTTTATTTTAAAAAGGACTATATATCGAAGTGTGGGTAGTAGGGTAACCACAATGAATGATGCACAAAACCCTGGGCTGGTAATGTGAGAACTATTACTACCCCTGGGCCTAAAGGGACAAAGGTGGCAAGCACTTACTGAAATGCAGGTCATTCTGAGTGAAGAATGGCCCTTCAAGAAGAACAAAGCAAGCCCAAGATGACTTTGTGAAAGGAAGATGGGTTCCTAAATACACTCACTTCAGTTTCATGTTACCTTCTGATCCCCTGCCAGGGCCCCCTAATGTACTAGCCCAGTCCCAACACCAGAGGCATGGGAGCTCATTGATGCCCTTTACATAGAGCTTTTGCAACAGTGAATAGAGTAGAAAATGAAAAAAAAATTAAGTGTGAAGGGCAAAGAGAAGAGAACACATATGAAAGAACTGTTTACATTGAACCAAGTGTGGCTATAAGAGACAATGCTGTTTCAAAAGTAGTTTGTTATAGCTTCGCTGGTCTTCAGTCTCAAAATTTATTTTTTATGATAATTCTTGATTAAATAATATGGTGGTTTTTAAACAAGAGACAATATAATTGTGAATAAATACATTCACTATATTTATACATATATATATACATATACATACATACATATATACATATGTATACACGTACACATTTGTTTTGTCTTGTTTTTTAAGTCCTTTGGAACTGCAGAGCTAGTATCTGTTGTAACAAGAATACTATTCTTTACTTATGAATTCGTGTGGTACCTCTTCCCTCCACCAAAAGCTATTCCCAAGAGTGAAACAATGGTCTGCTATCTACCAAAGTCCAAGGATGGCTCTTGAAGCTATTAGATACCCACACCAGAGTCAAAGTCAGAAGTGTGTTTTTGAAGGAATCAGGCATTAATTGGAGAGTCAAAAGCATATAGCCACAACTGTAGCTTTGTCTCAATACAACCCTCTTCTAAAATTAAAAAAAAAAAAAAGAAGCCAGTTCACCAACAAGTAACAATAATAGATTCCTGTGACATCTTACTTACATGTATTCTTATTTGTTGTCTCTCTCAATCACTAAAGTATGAGGTTCAAGAGAGTAAGGACCTTGTGTGTCTCTTTAAAAGCAAATGCTCAGTGCCCCAAAGCATGCCTAGCATAGAATAAGAATTCAATAAATATTCATCAGATTTACCAAAGAATTATAATTAGTCATCACTTGAATATTTGGGGAGAAACAAAGTATGTTTTGTTTGCAGAACTTCTTACATTGCTTGTACTTGAAAGATATGTAAAAAACAGATTCCCAAATATTGGATGATCATTTTAACTAAATAAGTGTACATTATAACAACATTTTCTTTATCCTCATTTCACAAATAATCTGAATCTTAGAGAATTTAAGTAATTCTCACAAGTTCCTATTCTTCATAAGTGAGTGTAGCCCACATGCAACCCAAATACAGTTTATTAGTCAGAAAACATGTAATTTCTATTCCCTTAGTTTGGCTGGGTGTAGCAAAGAATTCCCTGGTAAGATTGCTTGGAATTAAAGAGGGCACGTGTGATGAGCACCGGGTGTAAATGTTGAACCACTATCGTATACCTGAAACTTAATATTGCAATGTATGTTAACTAACTGGAATTTAAAGAAAAACTTTTAAAAAAGAGTGTTTAGAGCCCGCCCCCCACAAAAAAATAAAAATAAAGAATATTTAGATTCACACCCACCCCCCAAAAAAGACTGCTTGGGTTTGAAGACTAAAAGGTACACTACACTAGTAATGATAGTACATTCAAAGGCAAGAGAAGCGTGTGGAGAGACACGGGTAGGTGGCTGGCATTTAATTGATCAGTTATACTCAATGTGAATAGACTCTTACCAACTTAATAAAAATAGCCATCATTTTCCTATTACCCCCACTTACTGTGTCCATATACATATCAGAGTGTCTATAATGTTCATTCAGAGTATTTTCTGTTGATTTGGAAGGAATAATACTGCAGAGTATTAATAAATTCCTTGAAGCTCCTGACGGCAGAATGGTAGCCTGGCACACAACACTCAGGCCTTTTTGTCAATACTTGACTGCATCCCCTAGCTCTCTTGTCATGCTTCATATGTTCCGAGTGTTAAGCAAGAAACAACTTCTTGAAGGTGTAATCAATTTTTCATGCTGCCAGACAGTCATGTTAACATAAATGATTCTGTTCTAAATTTCCTATTTTAAGGGGAAAGAGTCCTATTTAAAATTTCATAATCTGACCATAGGTCACATTTTTGGGCTGAAGCTTAAAATAGTTTCAGGCAAAGAAGAAAACGTAGTGTAGTTCTATTCAGATACCACCCCCACCATCATCGCCTTACCACATGGTGCCCCTATTCACTGTCATTAGGTTCCAAATATGTGGCCCAGGATACAAAGGACTTAATCCAGTGAGTCACTAAGATTTAATAGTAAAATAATAAAGAGAATATCAAGGTTGTTGTTTCTTAAAAGTGGGCAAAAAGCTTATCTCTATCAGAAACACCTGAGAGCCCCATCAAATATGAATATTTCTGGCATCCACCAAGACTTACTAAATCCCTAAGACTGGATATTGAAATAAGAATGTTAAACCAGATCCCCAGATGAGTCTTACGTACACTAAACTTTGAAATCTCCCTGTTCTTTGTATCTCATCTATATATTCCAGGACAGTCCTGTAATTACTACCTCTAGAACCACAAACCTCCAGTATTGGGCAGCTCTTTCCATTAGAACATCTTTTTGTACTAGCTGATAATGTGTTTTTCTGAAACTGCCCACACATTAGGTGAAAACAAGATCACTTTTGACAGTTTTATAATGAGTGCAGAAGTCAGCGTTCTAGAATATTTTTCTAAACCTAAAAAGAAAACTGGGAAAATCTAAAAGAAATGGTATAACTGGGAGATTTTAAAAGCAATAGAGATTTTTTTAAAAAAGCAATACAGATTCCCAATGACACAAAATAAAGCTATGTTATTCAATAGGGGAGCCAAATGGAAGCAGAAATCAATATCATCAGCTGGTTCCCCTTGCCAACAGAATGTTTTTTCGTGAGTGTGACTTTTAACATTGTGAAAACACATAATTCTAAAACAAAACACAAACAACAAAAACATAAGTGGGCCCCATCATCTCCTTAGTTCTCTTTTTCCACTTGCTACTTAAAAAGTTGGCTGGCCATTGAATTACAACATGATTAAGCACCGGTGGTTCTGATTATTATACTTCATTGTCTGATGTCAAATATTTATACAACTTCCTCTTCTGTACGCCCCAATGTGATGCTCTACAATCTGCCAGAGTGAGTTCCTCAACCTGCTAGACATATCAGTTTTCCTCTTTACCTTTCTATCAGCTGTTCCCTATAATTGAAAACCACCTATCTACTTCCCTTCTTCCTCCAACAACCATATTTGCCTGTTATGGACTGAATGTCCGTGTCGCTCCAAAATTAATGCATTGAAATTCTAACCCTCAGGGCGATGCAATTCAGAGGTGGTGTCTTGGGAGGTGATTACGTAAGGAGGGTGAAACCTTCATGAATGAAATTAGTGCCCTTCAAAAACAGACACGGGAGGACTCTCTCAACCCTTCCACCATGTGAAGACACAATGAGAAGGCCATCCATGAACCAGGAAGCAGACTCTCACCAGACACTCAATCTGCTGGCTCCTTGATCTTGAACTACTCAGCCTCTAGAATTTTGAGAAATAAATTTCTCATAGTTATAAGCCAATTCTGTGAACTGCTATTCTGTGATAGTGGCCCAAATGGACTCAGATACTGTCCTCTTCACCATCAAAATTTGCACATTTTCCAGGGCCAGCTCAGAATTCTCTTCTTAGTGATATCTTTCCTAGACATGTAACAGTTTTACACATTTTAGCGAAATTTGTATTTGCCTGATGGACTGGGCTCTTACCAATTTCAGTAACAATGTTCATCATTTTCCTGGAAAATAATAAAGGCAGTTACAATTGCCAGTCCCTTTTCTGAATATATTCACTGCAGAAGAGGTGGGATGATGTAATGCTTAAAACAGCAGGATTTGGTGTCTGACATCCAGACTTCATCACCAATGGCTATGTGAGATTGAGCAAATTCCTTAATCCCTTTCTGTGCTTTGATGTCCTCTTCTAAAGAGTAGGGTAATGAGGGGCGCCTGGGTGGCGCAGTCGGTTAAGCGTCCGACTTCAACCAGGTCACGATCTCGCGGTCCGTGAGTTCGAGCCCCGCGTCAGGCTCTGGGTTGATGGCTCGGAGCCTGGAGCCTGTTTCCGATTCTGTGTCTCCCTCTCTCTCTGCCCCTTCCCCGTTCATGCTCTGTCTCTCTCTGTCCCAAAAATAAATTAAAAAAATGTTGAAAAAAAAAATTTAAAAAAAAAATAAAGAGTAGGGTAATGAGAGACTCCACCTTACAATAGGGTAACATATATAATAAGTTCATGCATTATAACTATATAAATGTAGTACTATTTAGGTATACTTATATTTAAACATAACTAAATAAATACTGTGAGGTTGAGAAGTTCTTTGCCATCTGAGAAATTCTTAGAATATTGTGAGCACTTACTTAATTCTAATCATTTGGAAGATAACCAATGTTAATATTATTTCAACCTTTTATTACTCCATTTCCCAGGCAAGAAACTGAGCCGTGGATGAAAGCCATCTTAACCATCATCTGATAAATATCAAAAGGTGGGTGCTATAACAGATACTTCAATACATGTGTAAATGTTCACCTACCCACATTCCTCGTCATGGATCCGGCAGCGAGTTTATTTTCCACCTGAGGATGCTAGATATACTTCTGTATGCCTATAATTACTGTCTCTGCCGAAACCTACAAAATGTCTCTGGCAACCTTCTCAGATTCATGTAAATTGTAAAGTAGGCTAGGAAGCAGTAGAACATTCTATCATCTGGCACCTAATTTCGGATATTAGTATTTTAACAACACTAAATATTGTCTTTTCCCTTGTTACTCTTATATTTCATTGCACTGAATCATCAGGAGTATTACACTGTTAAAAAATATCCTATAAATTGAATATGCTTTTCTTAAACTTAGACCACGTTTTGATTAAATCATAATATGCCAAAAATATAAGTAAGAAATGTACATATTTTTAGGTAATTAACAGTTGGAATTAGAGATGAATAGCACTTCCTCCCCCTTACCAGTTGGTTGGTGATTATAACTGGTATTTTTGTCCAGGCCAATTTTTATCATCAGTCTTTCTTACAGAAACTAACAGCCACTTCATCTTTTCAGCTGCTGTAATTCATCCAATTTCATATAAGAACTATAAGAGATGGAATTGAAATCAGAGAAGAAAAACACCACTTCCCAGAGTTTGGGGCCCCACTGGTATCAATCAAATGGGTTGTATTCAGATATTTTCACAATAATTGATGTAGAGGGTTAAATAAAATACTTTGCATTCTCTTGCTATAGAAATTCTCCAAGATGTGTTGTTTTTGATAGTACTCACATTTCTAGCATGCCCATTGTTTTTCCCTCTTCAATTATGGCACTGACAACTCTCCATCCTCAAAAGGCAATGACAAGGCTACTCCCTAACTCTCCATCCTCAAAGGAAATGACCCTATGATTTGTAACACACCCTGCAATTCCCTTCTCTCCAAAGCAGGTAAGTCACACAGACCTTTGAATTAGTATTGGAATTATTATGATAAATATATTTACCCTCATTCAAGTGAAAATGAATGGTTAAGCTCAGATCACTTGCATACAGCTCACACCAAACAGAGCTGGGAATCAATCCTACATGGGCTTCTTGAATTCAAAAACTTACGTTCTTTTTATACTTTCTATCTACGTTGGGTTAAATGCCAATGACAAAAAAGAGAAAACTGAGGAATTTACAGAGAAATCAGAAGGAATTCTGTGAGAGCCTGAGCTAAGGGAATAGCAGTATGAACAAGAAACCTGACACAGTGAGACGAAAACCTATAAATTGACCACATTTATTAAACACCTATTATGGACTATAGACTGTTTTAGACACTATCCACTGTTAACCCATATAATATGAATTGACCCCTCATTTGAGTCTTAAGTTATCAAAAGCACAATGATTTATAGATAGGAAACAGCAAGTAGAAACAGGAAGAAATAATAATTTTTATTTATTCTTTCCTCAGTTGACTAAGATACGTAGCCACTAATAGGGGCTGAGGTCAATGTCAAATTTCCAGAGCCTTCACATAAGTTGTGTCACAACAATGAAAAACACATAAAATTGATGTTAACTAAAAGCCAAATGGTTTAAAAACACTCACATATAATACAATGTAAAATGTTTTCGGTGTATTTTAAATTGACCCACAAATAAACCTAAAAGTTGATGTTACTATTTTATTTGAAAATAAATAAAAAAGTAAATAAAATGTATTTTATTTTTTAGGGGCGCCTGGGTGGCGCAGTCGGTTAAGCGTCCGACTTCAGCCAGGTCACGATCTCGCGGTCCGTGAGTTCGAGCCCCACATCAGGCTCTGGGCTGATGGCTCGGAGCCTGGAGCCTGTTTCCGATTCTGTGTCTCCCTCTCTCTGCCCCTCCCTGGTTCATGCTTTGTCTCTCTCTGTCCCAAAAATAAATAAAAAAAAAAACGTTTAAATGAAGGAATAATGGGGTCCTGTGTAATACTTTTTCAACTCTTCTAGAAAAACTCTTTAGCATAGCTATATTACTTTTAACATGGAAGAGTAATGCATTAAAAAATGAAAATTCCTACATAGTTAAATGATTCCCATGGTTTAGGAAAATATTTATTTTACTAGTATGGCTTGTGATTATTGTAATTGAATTGATCCCTTAAATTTTAGGTCTATGGCTATTCTTGGTTCAAACCAAACTCTTCCTGAGGAATGACCTCAGCTTAGTTCAAATCAAACTCTCTGGGGAAAAAGTTCACCATGCGTTGTAGTTGGCCAAACCCCAAATCCCTGGGTTTCCTATAGTAAGTCACCAAGAGGTGATTCAGTCTTTCCACAAGGACCCACTCATGGAGAAGGCCTGCCTGACCTGGCACTGAAGAAGGGAGTCAGGTCTGTAGTGTGGTAACCTCTATGATATTCCAGACAGTCACAGAGACTTTCTCCTTCTCTTATCACAAGAGGTAGCAATGCAGAATACTGTCACATTCGATTGTTTTTAACAAGCTCATGTGTGTTTTCATCTTAACACTTTGGAAAAAATGTGTTAATTTGTGAAAACAAATTCAAAATTAAAGTCACAATTTTGGGAAAATCCCACCTGCCTGAATATATGTAAACACTAAAAAAGACTACCTATGTTCTTCACGTTCAGACAACAGCATTGCATAGTTGATACATCATATAGGCTTTAGAGTTGGAGGAAGCTATATTTGAAAGTCAAGTGCATCAGTGAGCAACTGGGTATCTGTAATTTAGTGCTTCAGAAACAAGACTCTGGAATATGTATTACAGTGCAAGTGGTTAATTTGGAAAGTGATCACAGGAAACATCAGTAGGGAGTGGGAAAATAATAAAGAGGAAAGGAAATTGTTTAAAGGTGCTACACATAAGACACAGGTTACTGTTACAGGCAACTGGGGCTCAATTCCATTGGAAAACCCTTGGAAACAGTAATTGTCTCAAAAGAACAAGAAAGCTCAGGGGCTATACACCTACTCCCATCAGACACTGATGAAGGAAGAGCTATTGAGAGGATGTGCTAAGTAGTGCCTGTGAATGCTATCTACGTACATTTTGTGCTCTGTAGATGTTCTCTCTCCTCATTTAGGATACAAAGTGTTGACTCTGTATACTGTTCATAGGATATAATTAGGTTTGCATTCCTTTGTCTTTTTTAAATTTGCTCACCTTGGCCTCATAACTTCCTAAAAGCCCTGAATAATCACATAAAAGAAGATATTTCAAGATTTTCCTAAGTAGGACTTAAAAAAAAATCAAGTCTGTTTGTGTTAATATCAATACGATTGCTTAAGATTATCTAGCAAAGTGAAACTATTATACTATCACAATTGTCTGAATCATCCCTAATATTATCTAGTCATTTTAAGACACTGGAGAAAATGATTCCTTGCTTAGATTCACATTTCTCATCTAAAACAAATAAAATATAAAAATGGAGCTGCTGATCTAGTATTAGTGGCAACAAATATAAAGTTTCCCTCCTTGTGGGTTCACTGGTTGATCCCTCATGTTAAAAACCCAGCATTTTCAACAATGTACTCCCAAAACTCAGGAGTAAGAGTGCCTGGGTGGCTCAGTCAGTTAAGTGTCCAACCCTTGAATTTGACACAGGTCATGATCTCATGGTCACAATCTCACAGTCATAGAATCTAGCCCTGTGTCTGGCTCCACACTGGGCATGGAACCTGCTTGAGATTCTCTCTCCCTCTCCCTCCACCGCTCCCCTGCTCATGTGTGCACTCTCTCTTGCTCAAAAAAAAAAAAAAAAAAAAAAAAAAAAAAAAAAAGGAGCAAGACAAAGCTTTGATTTTAAAGACAGATCATAATTTACATTCAATATTTAAGTTATACCAAGATGACTGTGTGATCTAATTGTCTAGGCCTGGAATTTCCTTTCCTATTTTAAATCTGAGAATACCAAAGTTGACCAATTCTCTGTTCAAATACAATTTTATGTGGATTACAAATGTGTAAGGTCAGAAAAACTACGCTGGTCCAGTTTAGGCAAGGATGTAAACCCATAACTCTAGGTATAAGTATCTGAGGTATCCTACCTATTTAACCCTGAGGCACATTTGAGGAACTTCGGAGGTATAGAAATTCATTAAACTAGCTCTGGAGTGCAGGTGGTTGAACTGGCCCACAGCTACGAGAAGGTGAGGCCAGGAACAGCAGTGGACACTGACTCCTCCTGAATGGCATTCCTCCTAGTACTTGGAGTCTAAGTGCACGTAATTAGCCCAGATATAGCTCTCTGGTGAAGGAGGGCTTATAAATCTCAGCTGGCTTTCGCAACACAAATCACTCTTGGTTAGAATTGCTCCGGCAGGATTTAGAGTCAGGAAAGAGCACATTCCCTGAAATTACTGTGAGGATGGATTATTCCAAAAGGAGGTATGCTGTCTTAGATATGTAATGTCATAGAATACAGATTCCAAACAAAGTATACTGCACAGACAGACCACCAAAGAACAACCACACAGGGGGGTGGCACCGTATATGGGAAACAGAGAAACTGATGCCAAATATATAAATCAGTAATGTGACACATGGTAAAAGAAGAGGCCATCATTGTATTCGGTAGCTATTATCAATATCAAAGTTGTAACCAGGTAGAACGCCAATATTTTGGATAACTATGCCATTAATTCTGATTTCAACAACTTTTATGGAGTTTGGTAGTTATACTCATTAACCCTGAAAAAACAGTATATGATTTTTTTTGTTTATCATAAAGTTTTTGGAAGGGGGTTGATTTACACAGATGGAATGACATCATGCAGATAGTGTAAAACCGTTGGCATTATTTTCCTTCTCCTGAATGTCAGCTTTGCCTATATTTCAGTAAGGCCTGCTTTAAATTATAGTGTTTTTGGTGGGAAAAGGTCAAACACTTTCATGTTAGAGGTCAT
Source organism: Neofelis nebulosa (assembly GCF_028018385.1). Classification (NCBI taxonomy): domain Eukaryota; kingdom Metazoa; phylum Chordata; class Mammalia; order Carnivora; family Felidae; genus Neofelis; species Neofelis nebulosa. The sequence goes on from NC_080798.1 coordinate 40,264,571, forward strand.
CAAGATTCAATACTCTTTTTTGTTAGTAGGTTGAGCCCCTTTGATTTCTCACTAGTTTTATTATTTTAGTTCTCTATAGTTATATAGAAAACAGAAAACTTTGATTTTTCATATTTTTAAATCCAAAGATCCCCATCTATTACTAATATTCAACATGCTTTAGCACTACCAACTGTTTTGAAATCTGTTTAAAGTTTTAATTTAACTCATTTTATATGGTTTGAAATCATTTTTTATAGTCTTGCCTGCAGTGAGGAATGTTGATATTCTGATTATTAGGTAATTTTCAATTTCCTCATTAAATCAATTATCCAACTTGAATTCATTTAATTAATCAATTATGTAAGTATTTGTTTTCCTAATAAATATTTATTGAACCTTGATTATGTCAGGCGCTGAAAATAAAGTAGTGACTAAAGGGAACCAAGTTGCTGTATTCATAGACCTTATATTTAATTGAACATATTTTTGTTTTTGTTTGTTTTTGTCTTTGTTTGTTGGTAATACTACTCTTTTCATTTTACAGGGAGACTATTTTGTGTCAACTGTCTTGCTAACTCTAATTATCCTGGCATTCTTGCAAAGTTGATATTATTATACCTATTTTACTGGGATGGAAACTATAACCTTAGATAGAGTTTAAATAAGGTGTATATAATAAAACTGCCAAATTAATGACTAAGCTATATATGGAATTCAAGTCTTTTTGGCTGGCTGAAATGCTATAGCTATCATATCACACTAATCTTAGAGGTTTCCAGGGGAGGGAAATGATGGCTAGATATCTCACAGACTGAAATAGGTAATTGCACCTTAGCTTGGGAATACCTACAGATCACTATTGCAGTTCCAAGTTATGGCAAGGCATTAATGAGAACATTTCTCCACTTTTTATTTCACATATTATAGCTTTAAAAAATAAAACTGACTCTTTTGTGGACACCTCTGGGATTGCATGTCCCTCCTCCATCCACATGTGAGACAGCATAACTTTACCACCTTAATACCACATTTGATTTGATTCATCCAGAGCTGGGCCCCTGGGAAGAGACCTATATTTTTTTTCAAGTTTATTTTTGAGACACACACACACACACACACACACACACACACACACACACAGAGCAAGCAGGGAAGGGCAGAGAGAGAGGGAGACAGAGGATCTGAAGTGGTCTCTGAGCTGACAGCTAAAAGCCCAATGCAGGGCTTGACCTCACGAACTATGAGATCATGACCCGAGCCAAGGTCAGACGCTTAACTGACTCAGCACCACCTAGGTGCTCCAGAGTTTTTTAATTAAAAAAATTTTCTAACATAAGAGCTGAGAAAATGTTAATCAGTTGATGAGTCAATTTTTTTCTCATAGTTAAAACCATATGATATAAGATTAGAATTTGTCAGTGGTCCTATCTCCCAGTATGTAAAACCAGAACCATAGAGCAAAACAAAACAGACAAAAACCCCAACATGTACAGAGAAAAATCAGTAGAGACAAACATCTGTATCACTAGAGAAATGTAACATAGAGAAACAGAGGCAGAGACAGGAATTGATCTAGTGACATTAGAGACCATTATTCCTACTGTTCTAGATGTCCAACATTTTGGTTTGACCTTGTCTTGGATTTTATGAACGTGTTTAACTGTGTTTCTGGTACGTGTCATCTGACTTGGTGTTACCTTCACTTGCATTTTGGTAATGAGATAACCCTTACTCATAACAAAGCTGTGTAATAGCATATCCAAATATTTTTTCTCAGTCACTTACTATCTAAGATTATTCAAGTGATTTCATATCTCTAGATATCTATTCCATAATCTGAAATCTGAAGTATTACTACTTCATAATGATATGAGAATCAAATTGGGCACTGCATGTAAAAGCACCTCATAACCATACATCACATGCCTATATACATGCAAAGAATGATAAGAAATTAAGCGGTATATGGACATTTTGAAAGGCTCTCCATGACATCACCTGTAAGGCCTTTGGAGAGCATATGTTTGCTTGCCTCTCCAGTCCATTCTGCACCTAACTTATGCTTCAGTCATGCTGAATCACTCACAAGTCTCTAAACATATTTTTTAGCCTTTGCATACACCGTCCCCTCTTCCTAGAATATCATTTTCCCTCAATCTCATGCACACTTATCTAACTTTTTCTTATGCTTCAAGATGAAGTTGGTGCCCTTTTGTAAAGCTTCCTTTCTATGATTTCCTTATTTATAGGAAGAATGGACAGTGTTTGCCCATTGTATTCTTTGGAAATAACTGTTTTCCTAGAACTCGTGGAATTTCCAACTAGTGTTTAATTTCCAATCTCATCCCCATGGTTAGAATCTTTGGACACAAAAGCTATGTCTTATTCACCTTTTATAAACCATCCAATATCTTTAATTCATCATCTTTAGTTGTCTACAGAAAATAAGAATTAAATACACGTTCTAGGGGCTCTTGGGTGACTCAGTCGGTTAAGCATCTGACTTCATCTCAGGTCATGATCTGATAGTTGGTGGGTTTGAGCCCCACATAGGGCTCTGCACTGACAGCTCAGAGCCTGGAGCCTGCTTCGGATTCTGTGTCTCCCTCTCTTTCTGCCCCTCCCCTACTCGTGTTCTCGCTCTCTCTGTCTCCGGGATAAATAAATATAAAAAAATAAATGTTCTAAGATGATAATTTTTTTCTTGAGTCTCCCTTTTGTTTTGTCCTTCTGGGTATTCCCTAGAATATGGTGATACCATTGCATTTATTTTCCTATAATGCAAGTGCATTAATATCTCTTGAGAATCAACATCTTTGTTTAACTTTAAGAGAACTATGTCCTTGCTCAGGGATGAATGATAAAAGGTCACCAAAGAACAAACAAACCTGCTATTTATTTTTAGGAGACCAGTATTTTCATATAACTAGATTATATTTTAGCAATCCTGATTCAGTTCAATTTATGTATTCCACAGGATCAAGAAAGATTTGATCCACATTTTTCTTAATAAGTTATTACTTATCAGAGAGATTAAAGAAGTTTGTCATCATCCTGAAATAATCATGACCACACCCTATTACTGTACTTTTTAGTAGAATTGCTTTCATATATCCAAAATCTATGCTAGATAATTTGTGAAACTCTATGCTAGATAATAGTTGATAATGGCATAACTAACTTATACAAATCGTTTCACTTCATCTTCACAATAACACTGAGAATTTTAATAGCACCCCATCTAACAGATAAGGAACCAGAGACTTTACATGACATGCTTGAAATCAAATAACTTTGTTCTTTCTGGAAAGGATAGTTATAAAAGCATTCCTGGCATTCATTCCCAATAACCTAAAGGAAGAAGAATCCTTTCCCTATTTATCATTCTTTAGAGCCTTAAATTTCTTGTGTACCTCTTCCCAACTTGTTACTTTCCACATGTCTCATCGATTATAGGTCAGGTATCATGCCCTAGACCATTAGCGTACGTATAATATTCTTCTACTCACTCCCTTTTTGTGCTCTCTCTGCTAAAATCTTCTTTTAAAAAATTATTCTATGGATCTTTTTATACATTGATCTCATTTTCAGAAGGAATGCTGGTAAAATCAGATAAAAAGGACCAGCCAGATGTCCGAGGTGGGACACTCCCCTTGCATGCTTTTGGTTTCTGCAGTCTTCCTTGCCTCTTGCATCAGCCAGAAGCCAGGAGCCAGAAGCTTGACTATATTAGTCCCGCCCAGAATGGAAGCACATATGTATAAAAGATCAGTAAAACCCCAGCCGATACTCAGCTTTTGGAGGTGACTTCGCTGGGCCAGCACCGGTGCTAAATAAACAGTCTTTTCTGATTTCCCAAGTGTGTGTCACTTGTCTCCTCCTGGGCACTGAGTATTTGCTGTAACATTTTTGGTGCATGGGCAAGAAAGCCAACAGCCATGCTGGTCCCTTGCACCACCGGTGTCAAGAACCAGTTGGGGAACTGCCATTTTGGGCCCCTGCGACAAGAAGGAAAGTGCACCACCAGTGGTTTCACTGAATGCTGACCCTCTCCAAGCCTGATGATAGCCAGCCACTGCCACATTCTAACGGATGCTGTGGGGAATCAGAGAATTTTGCCAGGACGGGACATTGGATTGGGTGGGTCCCCAGGGGCCCAGGACCGAATTCAGGTCGGCCCTAGAGGGGAAGCTTGATCACATCCTGGGAGATAGAGTTACCACATAGACAGGGAAGTCCTGAGTGGAAGTCTGCAATCTGTCTCAATATGTGTGTGAGTGCCTGCGTTCCACGATTTTAGCTATGGAGCCTGAGGGGATTCTACCCTGCAATTTCATGATGACCTCATATGGCTCAAGGCAGAATCAGGTCCGCAGAGGCCTGATCTGAGTCAGGGGTTTATACTGACCTGCCAAAGCTAAGAGGTGTCTAAATCTCTTAGCTAAGAGGTGCTAAGAGAGTGGCCAGGCAGATGAAATGACCTCTTCCCTCATTGTTTGTCTGGTGACACCACCATACATTGGGAGGGACCAATCTAGGATACCAGGTTTGGGATGCTGGGGGCTGGGGGGGGGGGTGGAATTCCTCACAACCAACTGTTAGAGCCAACTGTATATGGTCAGTATACCTCAGAACAGGGACTTTAAGGAATATTCCCAAGCAGCTACCAAAACTCCCTTTGTTTCCGGGAAATCCCCTGTCTTCTCTGGACAGATATGGGCTGCCTAATTCCACTAGTGGAAAACAAAACAAAACAAAACAAAACAAAACAAAACAAAACAAAACAAAACAAAAACCTGGAGTCTGATCCTCTGTCTGAGCCAATAAGATTTAAAACTTGGAATTCTCTTTCTCTGCCTTCTGCTAACACCTGGACTCTTCTGTCTTCCCTTCCCCACCCCCTCCTGTTTCTGCACCACTTGGGGTGTGGACAGCATAACTGGCTCCCCAGTGCCTCAGGCACCATCAACTCCTCCTCCCACCCTAGATGTCTAGGAGTGAAGACCACCCATTTCAGATTTCCCCACCAGTGTTCCAGGTAAAAATTAACCATGGGGAACAAATTGTCTTAAGTGGACCCAAGTAAAATGTATTCAGTGCTTAAGCTAATTTAAGTATGTTGGTTTTGAGACAGACCTGTTTATCAACATTAAGGAAACAATCAAACAATAAAAAACAAAACAACTTTTATTCCACCTAGATTTGCTGAAGGTCAAGTAAGCTCATTTAACCTCTTTCTAATTTGTTAGCAAAAGGATGACTTAAAGTGATGGTTAACTTTGTCTGACAGTTTTCATGGGTAATTTTAAAGATAGCTTTCAAAGTCTTTGGTAACCTAAAATATTAAAGTTTTTTCTTGTATGATAAGTTGGATTGAATTCATCAGATATCAAATGAGATAAGAGGCTAAGGCACTAATTACTAGATGTACGTTTTTGCTTATGACTTGAGAAACTAAGGATATTTGGATCTGTGGGAAAACATGCTTTATGCTTAAATGGAGATAAGGGACACCTTTCTTCCTTTTTGCTATAGATGGGTAATTCCCGAATGAAGGCCATTACTTCTTTGGAATGCATTATGACTCATTTTCTTTTGCACAAAGGCTTTGCCCCAATACAAATTGGAGGAGGAAACCTGGACACAAAGGAAAATATCAATTATAATACTATCCTACAATTGGACATGTTTTGCAAATGTGAAGAGAAATAGGGAGAAGTCCCCTATGTTCCTTGTTTGGGGGCCTTAAGAAAAAAAAATCAAGATATAAGCAATGTAAGGTGGATCTGATTTAATGGCAACTCTTTCTGAAATGCAGCAATCAGGGGGAGAAACAATTAAGGGTCCCTAACCTGTATCCAAAGCAGATCTAGAGAAGGAGGAAGGGAAGTCTTCCACCTCAACCTCCTCCTCCTCGAGTCCTCAATCTATATAAAAAAAAGCAGTTCTGCTCCCTACTGACCACCTTTTCCAGACTCTCCCTGTAATATAACAGATAAGTTTCCCTTACAAAAAGCTAGAATTCTAGAAGGAGAAACTTTTTACACTACAAGGTTTAAGACCAATAAAAGGAGATCCGGGTACATTTTCTGATCAGATAAGAACATAGAGGCTTTTCAGAATATTACGTATGTTTTTTAGTTGATCTGGAAAGGTATAATGCTTTTGTTAATTCAGACTCTTAATGAGACAGAAAATTGTGGGGTTCAGGCAGCAGCTAAGAGATACGGGAATGAGCATCTTATTAATTGCCATGAGACTGGAGGTCCTGTAGGAAACTTCCAGCTCCCTCTTGGAGCTCAGGCCATTCCACCCCAAGATCCTAATTGGGACTATGACCATCCCATTGGGGAATAGTATTGTTGCCACTTCCAAGCTTGTGTTTAAAAAAAAAAAAAATTAAAGAAATCTAAGATTAAGCCCATAAATTATGCTAAATTAGCCACTATTTTACAAACACAGAATGAGAGCCCGATGGTCTTCCTGGAAAGATTGAGGGAGGCTCTAATTAAATATATGGTTATCTCCCCTGACACCCCTAAGGCTGAGATGATTTTATTTTATTTTATTTTATTTTTTTTTTAATTTTTTTTTCAACGTTTTTTATTTATTTTTGGGACAGAGAGAGACAGAGCATGAACGGGGGAGGGGCAGAGAGAGAGGGAGACACAGAATCGGAAACAGGCTCCAGGCTCCGAGCCATCGGCCCAGAGCCCGACGCGGGGCTCGAACTCATGGACCGCGAGATCGTGACCTGGCTGAAGTCGGACGCTTAACCGACTGCGCCACCCAGGCGCCCCGTGGCTGAGATGATTTTAAAGGACAAATTTGTCACTCAATCAGCCCTAGATATCCAGAGGAAATGAAAAAATTGGCTGTTGGCCTGGAAGGGATCCTGGAGGAGCTCTTATGACCTGCCAATAGGGTATATTACAACTAAGAGAAAAAAACAAAACAAAACAAAACAACAACAAAAACCCAAAAACAAAAACAAAAAACAGGAAGGAGGCTTAAAAAAAAAAAACTCTGAGGCCTTAGTTGTGGCTATATCAGACTAGACTTCCCAAGGTCCTGGCACCAAATGCCTTTGATGTGGCCATTAAGACTGCCCTGAGAAGAGACAATAGAAGTCAAAGCCCTGTAAGCCATGCCCCTTGTGTGGAGACATTCACTGGAAACCTGAATGCCCTTGGGGACTTCTATCTGTGAGGGATCAGATAACTAGTGTCCCTGGAAGGGACTGATGGGGCCTGGGACTCTTTGGGGTGGCTCGCAGAACCAACTGTCTATTGGAAGGTCTGAGCTTCAGATAACTCTGGAAAATTCAGGTAACTAGAAAGTCAGTTCACTTCCTTCTTGATATTGGAGACACCTTTTCTGTCCTCCTTTTCACTCCAGGACAACTATCCAAATGGCAGCATGACGATTAGAGGTATCACCAGAAGAATTCTCACTAAATTTTTCTCTCAGTCCTTGGGATATATACGGGAAAACCTAATTTTTTCTCATTCTTTCCTGATAATGCCAGAGAGCATTACTCCCTTGTTAGAAAGGGACATTATAACTAAATTAGAGACTATAGGGCTACAATCTCCAAGACAGATAAACAATTATGTGAGTTTTTGGTAATTACTGGATATTGTAGGCTGTGGATACTGGGATTCAGCAAATAGCTCACCTGCTATATCATTTCTTAAAGAAGACTCATTCCCACCTACTCTCCCAATGAAATAAGCTGAAGTCTGACTGATGAACACTGACTCCAGCCCTTGGGATGGTTACAAACAGAGAAGGGACAACTACTATTACCAAGCTCACAGAGCTAAAAGATCACTGAAGTACTACATCAGGCCTTTCATTTAGGGAGGGATCCAATGGCCCAAAGGATGTTTACTGAAAACATTTGTCAAGAACAGTTCAGCAAATAGTATCAGCCTGTAAGATATGGTAAATGGCTGCCTTGACTTTTTCTCTAATAGGACTCCCAGCTCTCAGAAAAGTTTTACACCTTGAAATAAAACAAACTGTCTGCTTATACTCAGCAAAACTATAAATAACACCTCACAAGCATTAGATGCTTTAACAAAAAAGTTAAAGTTAGGGCCAAACACTTGGAGAACAGAGCCACCATTGATTACTTACTGCTCCTCCATCACCTGGGTTATGAGAAATTCCCTGACATGTTGTTTCACTATAACAAATAATTCTCCCAGTGTCTTCGAACAGATAGATGACATTTGGGCATAAGTGGATAAAGTCAGGGTCTCTACTGGATTGTTTGGTTTGGGAACTGGGGACATTATCTTAAAATGCCATCTTTTTGGTCAATATAATATTCATGTTTTTCTCTTTGTGTCTGCTAATGTTTATGCCACCTCATGCCTGCCAGCCTTCCTGTAAAACCATACTGTGGGCCATGTGACTGAGCCTTGGTAAGTACCCACATGCTGTTCTCCACACCATCCCTTATCAGCTTGAAGAAATTAGAATGGTCATCATCCCTATTTCCTAACAGCAGCTACAGGCCCTATTCCAGGAGGAGGAATGAATATGGAAAGAGTTAACATTAGGCAGGGAGAGAAAAGAGACCTTCAGGAAGGCAGACTACAGGTGCAAATGGGAAGCTAAAGAAGCAGATGGGGTTCTCCCCTTATAAAATCCTTTATGGGTGCTCTCCCCCCATTATCAAGGGCATAAGTGGGGAATCTAAATAAAAATAGGCAATCTATCCCTAGGGCAACAGTTGCAGACCCTTGGCTCTATGCTAACCACCTTACACCACTGGGCTAAGGAACAAATCGAATCAACAAACAGAGGCAGAAATTAGCAGACTCACAAAAATCTTGGGGCAACATACGGAATTGGGCATCTCGGCTCCACCCATTAGCTGGTCCTCTCCTAAAGCTTTTCATAGCCCTCCTCTTTGGTCCTTGTATTCTTAATATGCTAATCAGAAGCTATAAAACTTCTAGTTTAGAAGCTATAAAATTCCAGATGATGTTTCAGTTAGACCATTCTAGCTATCACTACTTTCTTTGGATGACAAAGAACCCTAGTTGCCACATTCCTCCCTTCAATGTCCCTGTCCATCAGGAAGAAGCCAGAACAGTCTTTTGCCCTTCCTCCTGTGGCAGCAAAAGTTCCCCTGTCCCCCACAAACTGATTTTCTCTAAGTTTTCTATAGCAGCTTGAGAATCAAGAGGTGGGGAATGAGAAGGAAAGCTGGTAAAAGCAGGTAAAAAGAGCCAGCCAGATGTCCAAGGTCAGATACTACCCTTTCATGCTTTTGGTCTCTGCAATCTTGATTACCTCTTGCATCAGCCAGTAGCCAAGAGCCAGAAACTTGACTATAACTTGTCTGGCCCAACCCAGAAGCACATACGTATAAAACATCAGTAAAACCCAAGCTGGATGCTCAGTGTTTGGAGGAGACTCTGCTGGGCCAGCACAAGTGTGAAATAAACAGTTTATTCTGATTCCCTGAGTGCATGTCACTTGTCTCTTCCTGGACACCAAGTATTTGCTGCAGCAATTTCAGACTGTTGAGCTACTAGATTCTCAAAATCAATCCTTATATATTGTTTTATTCTCAGCACTTGGTGCAATGTGTAGCATATTAAGTACATTCAATAAATATTTTTGAATGAATGAAATGATGTATCTTTAATTCCCAAACAGTTGCATTCTCAATTTTGAAGTATTTAATTTTATTTTCTTATATGATCCTGTTATAAAATGTGACCATCTGGTACCTAATATCTAGTATTTAATATTTCAGAATATTACACCACTGGGCTATGTTCCTTCTCTTCTGTACTAATGTTGGGGAAAGAATTAGGCCTGGTTAAGTGTTTACATGGATCCTTTTCAATGAGTCTATTCCCATGTACCACTTAGCCTTCTTGAGCAGAAGTTTTCAAAGATGATAGAAAAATCGTATCTAAATATATGGCCAATCATATGAAAAAGAAGAAGACATATTACTCCTTTGTCCCTGCCATTTAAAATTCCAATGAAGTGACCCTTATGGCATTTTGGAGTGGTGGGAGTCTGGAGCTGATGGCCAAGAAAGAATTCTTGAGATGTCTTTGATGCAAAAAGGTGATTTTATTAAAGCATTGGGACAGGACCCAGGGGCAGAAAGAGCTGCATTGGGGTTGTGAAGAGTGACTAATTATATACTATGGAGTTGGGGGAAATAAAGGCAAAAGGGAGGCCTCCAGAAGGACTTTTATATGCTAAAGAGGACTCATAACATAATGGATGCCTTGCTATTGTCAAGCTAAGGTTGTTTTCCCTCTAGTAAGACATTAGCATTAAGACAGTAGGAAGTTCCTGGAGAAATATTATATTTTGCATTTGCCTCAAGTATTCATCAAAGGACAGCAGGTTATAAAGAAATTTAATTGTACCTACCATTTCCTTCTTGTCTTTGTTCCCCACATCACAGTGGAGGGGAAAGTGATATTAGGGGCTCCAGGAAACTGAATTCATAGGTTTCTGGAGATAAGGGTATTGATAAGACAGCTTTTTTCTTGTGATTTACTAAGATATTTGTAAACTGATGGAGACTCATGTCCTGCATGACTGTGATCTCTATCAGTTAAGCTCTTTTTTTCTGTCCTTTCCTTTGTTCTTAGGCAGCCAGGATAGCCTGAGGAATATCACACATATCTGCCCCCCCAGCAGGGGGTTGGGGGAGTTGTTTGCAGGGTGCCAGCTGGCCTTTTGTTCCCTCCTTAGCCTCATCAAGTGACTTTGACCAAGAACAAAGTAAAGGAGCATAAAAGAGTTCCTCCTTGAGGTTAATACTTGGGGCTGGTTAAGATTAGGGCTAATATAAAAATTTCTACAAGTTTTTAAAACTCTACTGTGTGACACATGTTCTATGCATTATCATATCCTGGAGTCATTACAATAGACATGGGGAGTAGATAGTATGCATTACCCACCCTGTTAAAGGAAAAAAACAAAAACAAAACTAAAGAAACAAACAAACCAAAAAACCTAGCTTGGCTTCATTGAGGATAAGTGGATATTCCAAAGATCTAGAAAATGACCATGGCTGAGAAAATGACCATGGCAAATCTTCCTCTGTCTCTAAATCACATAGTACATATCACTTTGCTGAAATTCAATTCACACGACTGCAGCCAGGAAAGCTGAGTCACAGTCACCAGGATGTTTAGTTAAATGACAGACTCCTGGCTTCCATCTTACTGAATCAGTACTTGAGATGGTTCAGGAATATTTGCAATAATTTTCTAGATGATGCTAATATATATCCAGGTTTAGTGACACTGAATTATATTCATGATATTCTCTAAAATAATCTTACCTTCAGTGAGCCAATTTAGTGTAATCGATTTAAATGTGTTAAAGAAGTATCAGTGGATGTATAATATATGCCAGGAATTATGTTAGATTGTGACCAGGACAATGACGACAACAACAAAAACCTAAAAAGATATTGAAACTGAAACAAAGGTGGAATCCAAACATGATAGGGAACTGGCAGAGAAACCAATAACTTGAAATGTCCAATGATAAACCAACAATAAATGATGTGAGGATGAAATTGCGAGAAAAGAGGAAATAATTGTCTCTATTTGATGAAGGAGGTTAGAAAATTCAGAGGAGATGGTATCTTTATTAAAATAACTTCCTTTATATTACTTGTCAGAAAAACAGTATCTATATGGTACATTTCCAGCCTCAGGCTTTAGTTTTCACAAGAATAACAGTTTGAATTTATCTGAATTTTTAAAAAATCTTGCTCTCTCTCTCCCCCCATATGTATATGCATTTTTATTCTTTTATTTATTTGCTATTATTTGTTTAGGAGCCAGCATATTCAGGGGATATTGTGGTAACTCAAAAGAAAACATACGGAGCAATCCCTATCAAAATAGCACCAGCATTCTTCACAGAGCTAAAACAAACAATCCTAAAATTTGAATGGAACCACAGAAGACCCAGAATAGCCAAAGTAATGTTGAAAAAGAAAACCAAAGCTGGAGGCATCACATTCCCGGACTTTAACCTGTATTACAAAGCTGTAATCATCAAGACAGTATGGTACTGGCACAAAACAGACACCTAGATCAATGGAACAATAATAGAGAACTCAAGAAATGAACTCATAAATATATGGGCAACTAATCTTCAACAAAGCAGGAAAGAGAATCCAATAGAAAAAAGAAAATCTCTTTAGCAAATGGTGCTGGAGAACTAGACAGCAACGTGAAAAAGAATGAAACTGGACCATTTTATTACACCATACACAAAAATAAATTCAAAATGGATGAAAGACCTAAATGTGAGACATGAAACCATAAAAATCCTACAGGAGAAAACAGTCAGCAACCTCTTTGACCTCAGCCACAGCAACTTCTTACTTGATATGTCTCCAGAGGCAAGGGAAATAAAAGCAAAAATTAATTATTGGGACCTCATCAAAATAAAAAGCTCTGCACAGCGAAGGAAACAATCAATAAAACTAAAAGGCAACCGATGGAATGAGAGAAGATATTTGCAAATGACATGTCAGATAAAGAGTTAGTATCAAATCTATAAAGAGCTTACCAAACTCGGGCTCCTGGTGGCTCAGTCGATTAAGCATCCTATGGCTCACGTCATGATCTCACAGTTTGTGAGTTTGAGCCCTGTGTCAGGCTCTGTGCTAATAGCTCAGAGTCTCAAACAAATTCTGTGTCTTCCTCTCTCTCTCTCTGCCTCTCCCCCACTCACTCTCTCTCTCTCTTATAAAAATAAATAAACATTAAAAGCAATTTAATAAAAAGAATGTACCAAACTCACCACGTGAGAAACAAGTAATCAAGTGAAGAAATGGGCAGAAGACTTAAGTAGACACTTTTCCAAAGAAGGCAAACACATGAAAAGATGCTCAACATCCCTCATCATCAGGGAAGTACAAATCAAAACCACAGTCAGGTATCACCTTACACTAGTCAGAGTGGCTAAAATTAACAACTCAGGATATGACAGATGTTGGCAAGGATGTGGAGAAAAGGGAACCCTCTTACACTGCTGGTGGGAATGCAAACTGGTGCAGCCACTGTGGAAAACAGTGTGGGGGTTCCTCAAAAAATGAAAAATACAATTACCCTACAATCCAGCAATTCCACCACTAGGAATTTATCCAAAGGATACAAAAATGCTGATTTAAAGGGGCAAATGCACCCCAATGTTTATAGCAGCACCATCAACAATAGCTAGGTTATGGAAAGAGCACAAATGTCCATCAACTGATGAATGGATTAAGGTGATGGGGTGTGTGTGTGTGTGTGTGTGTGTGTGTGTGTAATTAAATACTCCTTGTCAACGAGAAAGAATGAAATCTTGCTATTTACAACATGGATGAAATTGGAGGGTATCATGCTAAGCAAAATAAGTCAGTCAGAGAAAGATATCATATGATTTCACTCATATGTGGAATTTGAGAAACTTGAACACAGGGGAAGGGAAGGAAAAATAAGATGCAAACAGAGAGGGAAGCAAGCCATAAGAGACTCTTACATACAGAGAACAAACTGAGGCTTGATAGAGGTGGGTTGGTTGAGGAGTGCATTAAATGGCTGAAGGTCATTGAGGAGAACACTCTTTGGGATGAGAACTAGGTGTCATATGTAAGAGATGAATCATTGTGTTCTACTCCTGAAGCCAAGACTATACTGTATGTTAACTAACTTGAGAACAAAGAGAGAGAAAGAGAGAGAGAGAAAGAGAGAGAAAGAGAGAGAAAGAGAGAGAGAGAAAGAGAGAGAGAGAAAGAGAGAAAGAGGAAGCATATTGATGTCCAGGTTAATTTATTCTTGTTATTTCTTCTATCTGACTTTATTAGATAGTTTTTATTTCAGCACATAGAATATATGACACTATAGGATGAAAGTTATATTTTATACTGTATATTCTGTTGTTTTAATTTTTTTATTTCAAAATCTCAATAGGAGATTCACTCTTAAAATGTCCAGTGCTATGAGAAAACATGATGAAATCATGGAAACCTCTCATTCCTGACACTGTCTTCTGAAACTACCTTTATTGGTTCCTCTGGAACATCATGGGAATTGAAGTTTAATGGTTCCAAATTAAAACTGGTTTCGAATAAACTGCAGGTGCAAACTGGGAGAATATTTATCGAAATTAAGTTTTCTTTTTTCTACTTTCCTCTGATTATATCTTTGTTGAGGTTTTTGTAAATGAAAGTAAATGGCCACAATTGGAAAAGAGAACTTACTGAATCTTCCACATTAACTGATGACACAAGCAAGGACGTGAGAGGGTAAGGCACATTCCCAAGCACACACGGCACTCCTGGCTCTCAAATTGCCATTCTACTCTCAACCCATAACCTTTACGCTTTGTCTCACTACGCCTTAAAATAATATATTGGGAGTAGGGGAAATTATTAAAAATAATTTTTTTAAGCTTTTCCAGAGGATACATATAGGACCAAGGAGACTTACACACATAGAAGGTTGACCTCCTAACTACGGCATGCGTTGTGTCTTAGTGGCATTTATTCACCATTAGATTCTGAATAAGTATCATGGTACACCTCCCTGAACATACAGGTTACATCCAGGGACAGGTCAGCTTTTGACTGTTTTTATCTATAGAAAAAAAATTAATATTTATTTTGAGAGAGAGAGAGAGAGAGAGAGAGAGCGCACAAATAGGGGAGGAGAAGACAGAGATGGAAAGAGAGAATCGCAAGAATCTGTCAGCGCAGAGCCTGACATGGGGTGTGATCTCACAAACCGCAAGATCATGACCTGAGCCAAAATCAAGAGTGAGGCTCTTAACTGACTGAGCTACCCAGGCATCCTACTGACTATATCTATCTTTGATGACATATGATGAGAAAATTACTGCTATCACTCTCACCCTCCTCTCCTCCTGTCCAGAATATATAGCTAACATATTTCTCTATGTTAGGGTCCTGATATTTCCCTTACATTGTTCTTTGGGGAAATTAATTGATATTTCACTATGTCTAGTGTTTTAGTTTTTATCTTGAACAGAGTAAGCTTATCTTTAAGTCAAA